>NC_042989.1:37466534-37807139 GCF_901001165.1 Salmo trutta
AGACTGAAGCGTTTCGTATACATTGTTTGTCTTCAGGAAGGCAGTGAGTTGCTGCGCAACAACTTTTTCTAAAATTTTTGAGAGGAATGGAAGATTCGATATAGGCCGATAGTTTTTTATAATTTCTGGGTCAAGATTCGGCTTTTTCAAGAGAGGCTTTATTACTGCCACTTTTAGTGAGCTTGGTACACATCCGGTGGATAGAGAGCCGTTTATTATGTTCAACATAGGAGGGCCAAGCACAGGAAGCAGCTCTTTCAGTAGTTTAGTTGGAATAGGGTCCAGTATGCAGCTTGAGGGTTTGGAGGCCATGATTATTTTCATCATTGTGTCAAGAGATATAGTACTAAAACACTTTAGTATCTCCCTTGAGCCAAGGTCCTGGCAGAGTTGTGCAGACTCTGGACAATGAAGCCCTGGAGGAATACCCAGATTTAAAGAGGAGTCCGTAATTTGCTTTCTAATGATCATGATCTTTTCCTCAAAAAAGTTCATAAATTTATTACTGCTGAAGTGAAAGCCATCCTCCATTTGCGAATGCTGCTTTTTAGTTAGCTTTGCGACAGTGTCAAAAAGAAATTTCGGATTGTTCTTATTTTCCTCAATTAAGTTGGAAAAATAGGATGATCGTGCAGCAGTGAGGGCTCTTCGATACTGCACGGTACTGTCTTTCCAAGCTAGTCGGAAGACTTCCAGTTTAGTGTGGCGCCATTTCCGTTCCAATTTTCTGGAAGCTTGCTTCAGAGCTCGTGTATTTTCTGTATACCAGGGAGCTAGTTTCTTATGACAGATGTTTTTAATTTTTAGGGGTGCAACTGCATCTAGGGTATTGCGCAAGGTTGAATTGAGTTCCTCGGTTAGGTGGTTAACTGATTCTTGTCCTCTGACGTCCTTGGGTAGGCAGAGGGAGTCTGGAAGGGCATCAAGGAATCTTTGGGTTGTCTGAGAATTTATAGCACGACTTTTAATCTTCCTTGGTTGGGGTCTGAGCAGATTATTTGTTGCAATTGTAAACGCAATAAAATGGTGGTCCGATAATCCAGGATTATGAGGAAAAACATTAAGATCCACAACATTTATTCCATGGGACAAAACTAGGTCCAGAGTATGACTGTGGCAGTGAGTAGGTCCAGAGACATGTTGGACAAAACCCACTGAGTCGATGATGGCTCCGAAAGCCTTTTGGAGTGGGTCTGTGGACTTTTCCATGTGAATGTTAAAGTCACCAAAAATTAGAATATTATCTGCTATGACTACAAGATCCGATAGGAATTCAGGGAACTCAGTAAGGAACACTGCATATGGCCCAGGAGGCCTGTAAACAGTAGCTATAAAAAGTGAAACACAATACACAGCCAAGCCAGGGGGTGCCAAGCCAGGGGGTGCCAAGCACCTGCCAACACAATACACAGCCAAGCCAGGGGGTGTCAAGCCAGGGGGTGCCAAGCACCTGCCAACAAAATACATAGCCAAGCCAGGGGATGCCAAGCCAGGGGTGCCAAGCACCTGCCAACACAATACACAGCCAAGCCAGGGGGTGCCAAGCCAGGGGGTGCCAAGCGCCTGCCAACACAATACACAGCCAAGCCAGGGGGTGCCAAGCCAGGGGGTGCCAAGCACCTGCCAACACAATACACAGCCAAGCCAGGGGGTGCCAAGCCAGGGGGTGCCAAGCACCTGCCAACACAATACACAGCCAAGCCAGGGGGTGCCAAGCCAGGGGGTGCCAAGCACCTGCCAACACAATACACAGCCAAGCCAGGGGGTGCCAAACACCTGCCAACACAATACACAGCCAAGCCAGGGGGTGCCAAGCCAGGGGGTGCCAAGCACCTGCCAACACAATACACAGCCAAGCCAGGGGGTGCCAAGCCAGGGGGTGCCAAGCACCTGCCAACACAATACACAGCCAAGCCAGGGGGTGCCAAGCACCTGCCAACACAATACACAGCCAAGCCAGGGGGTGCCAAGCCAGGGGGTGCCAAGCAAATGCCAACACAATACACAGCCAAGCCAGGGGGTGCCAAGCACCTGCCAACACAATACACAGCCAAGCCAGAGGGTGCCAAGCCAGGGGGTGCCAAGCAAATGCCAACACAATACACAGCCAAGCCAAGGGGTGCCAAGCCAGGGGGTGCCAAGCAAATGCCAACACAATACACAGCCAAGCCAGGGGGTGCCAAGCCAGGGGGTGCCAAGCCAGGGGGTGCCAAGTCAGGGGGTGCCAAGCCAGGGGGGAAGGAGGGAGCACATATTGTTGCACTATTTTTCGCATAGCAAATAGAATGATTGAGTGAATGAGTGAGTGAGTGAGTGAGTGAGTGAGTGAGTGAGTGAGTGAGTGAGTGAGTGAGTGAGTGAGAGTGAGAGTGAGTGAGGAGATCAGGGCTGATCAGGGACTAGATTTGAAAAGTTAGAACAGGGCTGTTCAATGTTGGTCTTGGAGGGCAAAATCACTTCTGGTTTTCATCCTCTCCTTCTAATAAGGGACTGATTCAAATCAAATCAAATCAAATTTATTTATATAGCCCTTCGTACATCAGCTGAAATCTCAAAGTGCTGTACAGAAACCCAGCCTAAAACCCCAAACAGCAAGCAATGCATGTGAAAGAAGCACGGTGGCTGGGAAAAACTCCCTAGGAAAAACTCCTGAGAAAGGCCAAAAACCTAGGAAGAAACCTAGAGAGGAACCAGGCTATGAGGGGTGGCCAGTCCTCTTCTGGCTGTGCCGGGTGGATAATTATAACAGAACATGGTCAAGATGTTAAAATGTTCGTAAATGACCAGCATGGTCAAATAATAATAATCATAGTAGTTGTCGAGGGTGCAACAAGCACGTCCGGTGAACAGGTCAGGGTTCCGTAGCCGCAGGCAGAACAGTTGAAACTGGAGCAGCAGCATGGCCATTCAGACCTGGGACACTAGATGAGTGCAATTATCTACCAGGTAGAAACAAAAACCAGAAGTGTTTCAGCCCTTCAGAACCGTAATTAAACAGCCCTGGCTTGGAACAAGCAGCCCCAGGAGAGGGCATATTTTGGGCAGACAGGATGGATCACAGTCATCCATAATGACAGTCAGCCAAAATAGCGTTCCACATGACAAAGATTTTTTGGGGTTCAAATCAAAAGGGCTGTAGTCAATTGCATTCACATATAACAACATATGTGGTCCTCTGTGGCTCAGTTGATAAAGGAAGGCACTTGCTACTCCAAGGTTGTGGGTTCGATTCCTGCTGGGGCCACCCTTATGGAAAATGTATGCACGCATGATTGTAAGTTGCTTTCAAATAAAAGCGTCAGCTAATTGGCTGAGTGTCTGAGCTGAGTGTCTGAGCTGACTAATGAGCTGACTAATGAGAGAAAAAGCAGCAGAAAATATGTTGTACTGTAGTCCTAGTAAGCCGTTTGAATTGGAATTGACTTGAGTGTCTGCTACGAAGATCTTTGAGTTGACTAGCAGGCCGAAGCATTCGACCCCTCCTATAGTCAATGACCATCCAGCACCACTTGATGTGTGTGTGTGTGTGTGTGTGTGTGTGTGTGTGTGTGTGTGTGTGGGGGGGGGGGGGGGGGGCAGGGTTCTAATGCCCTGATATGAGAACGACTGCAGATGAACACATTCTGCTCCATCTACTCACATCAGGGCATTAGAACCCATAGCAGGTCTCTCACACAGACACACATCAAGGTTATTATAGTTTTGTGTTTATATTATACATGTATTTTGAAATCAGTTTAGTTTCAGTTAGTTTTTTATACCTGATTTGCTATTTTTTGTTTAGTTGAAGTTGTATACAGATATTTCTATTTTGTTTTAATATTATTTAAGGCTCTATTCAATCCGTAGTGCTGAAGATCCGCTTTATAGCGCGATTGGCAATTAAAGGCGGAGACTGCATTCACGGTAAAAACTGCATATGTCGGCTTAATCGGAAATTACCTTTATATTTTAATGCGGATCTTCCACGATACTTCGGCGACACGGATTGAATCCAGCCCCTTGGTTTCAGTTTTAGGCCACTTTCACATATCCCCTTATGATCCGGATACTGGAGCGTTTGGTACTGGGTCCAAGATCCAGGACCAGATTACCAGGTATTATGATTCGGCGTCGCGAGTCGCGAGTTGGTCTGATGTGATGTCATCAGCCTCCATCTTGCTGGAAGAACAATAGAGGAGCAATGGAGGACAAAAGGGGGAAGAACCACAATGCAAGTTTGCAGTTCATCATGTCCTCTATGGTACCTTCCATCCTCCTGTAGTTCATTATGTCCTCTATGGTACTGTACCTTCCATCCTCCTGTATTTCATCATGTCCTCTATGGTACTGTACCTTCCATCCTCCTGTAGTTCATCATGTCCTCTATTGTACTGTACCTTCCATCCTCCTGTAGCTCATCATGTCCTCTATGGTACTGTACCTTCCATCCTCCTGTAGTTCATCATGTCCTCTATGGTACCTTCCATCCTCCTGTAGCTCATCATGTCCTCTATGGTACTGTACCTTCCATCCTCCTGTAGCTCATCATGTCCTCTATGGTACTGTACCTTCTATCCTCCTGTAGTTCGTCATGTCCTCTATGGTACCTTCCATCCTCCTGTAGCTCATCATGTCCTCTATGGTACTGTACCTTCCATCCTCCTGTAGTTCATCATGTCCTCTATGGTACTGTACCTTCCATCCTCCTGTAGTTCATCTTGTCCTCTATTGTACTGTACCTTCCATCCTCCTGTAGTTCATCATGTCCTCTATGGTACTGTACCTTCCATCCTCCTGTAGTTCATCATGTCCTCTATGGTACCTTCCATCCTCCTGTAGCTCATCATGTCCTCTATTGTACTGTACCTTCCATCCTCCTGTAGTTCATCATGTCCTCTATGGTACTGTACCTTCCATCCTCCTGTAGTTCATCATGTCCTCTATGGTACCTTCCATCCTCCTGTAACTCATCATGTCCTCTATTGTACTGTACCTTCCATCCTCCTGTAGCTCATCATGTCCTCTATGGTACTGTACCTTCCATCCTCCTGTAGCTCATCATGTCCTCTATGGTACTGTACCTTCCATCCTCCTGTAGTTCATCATGTCCTCTATGGTACCTTCCATCCTCCTGTAGTTCATCATGTCCTCTATGGTACTGTACCTTCCATCCTCCTGTAGTTCATCATGTCCTCTATGGTACTGTACCTTCCATCCTCCTGTAGTTCATCTGAAACTAGCGTTTATTTTATAGCAGACGGCAGTTGTTTCTTATTAATCAAATCAAATGTTATTTGTCACATACACATGGTTAGCAGATGTTAATGCGAGTGTAGCGAAATGCTTATGCTTCTAGTTACGACCGTGCAGTAATATCTAACAAGTAATCTAACAATTTCACAACAACTACCTTATACACACACAAGTGTATGATGAAGAATATGTACATATAAATATAAGGATGAGCGATGGCCGAACGGCATAGGCAAGATGCAGTAGATGGTATATTTATGTTTATTTATTTCACCTTTATTTAACCAGGTAGGCTAGTTGAGAACAAGTTCTTATTTGCAACTGCGACCTGGCCAAGATAAAGCATAGCAATTCGACACATACAACAACACAGAGTTACACATGGAATAAACAAAACATACAGTCAATAATACAGTAGAACAAAATAGAGTAAAGTATATACATATGAGATGAGTGTCGTGTCTTTGGCTATGCCGGATTAAGTGATATGACATGCTATTCTATAAAATCCTTTCTCTGTAATTAATATTACCTGATTAAGCTAATCATATAAATGTCATTAACTAGAAAGTCGGGGCACCACGGAAGAACGTTTATAGAGGCGTTATCTTCCGAATAAACTCTTAAAAGACTTAGTAATATTTTACATCGATAGCCGTCATCTCATAATGAAAGTGGTAAATTCTTGGTTATCTTCACGAACCCTGGCTAACAAGTTGAATCAGCAATACAAAATTGGGTTTAATTATTTATTTACTAAATACCTAAACTAATCACACAGAATTACATATACACAGAATACAAATGATGTCATGCAGAAAACGCCCCTGGTGGACGGAGCCGACATGACGGCTTGTTACACAACGAAAGGGGGTTGGGCTTGAAGGAAAGAGCGGGAAGACTTAGGAACAAAGAAACAGCAGCTATGCTATCGTAAATACAGTATCTTATGCATTCTAAATTACCGCCCATTTGGAAAAGGAAAACGCAATAAATATTTACCCTGAGCTGCGCTTCGGTAGGTTGGTCGTAGATGCTGGCCGGGTTGGCCGACAGAACTTCCTGTCCTCGGAAGAATGTCAATGGTGGTAAAGTGGATACGTGGTAGTATCTTCGTCTGTGGTAGACTGGATCCGTCGTCCGTCCTTTCCTAGCCCACGTCTACAGCGGCCGCTGCTAACTCAACGGCTAGGAAGTATCACTTCAGTAGTGAATAAGTTCAAAGTTCATACCATTCACAACCAAAGCTCACGCCGAGGTTGGCTTAGTTCTGTACTTGACATGTGTGTCCTTGTAACGCAGAGGCTGCAGACCTCACGTAGTGGAACTCACTGGTTACATTGTGTCATTGTCTTATATAGTAGAGAGGGGGAAGGATGTGTTTCAAGGTTTATGACCCCTGTCTCTTCACAGGGGCGGGCCACTGATCAAGCAGGGCACTTTCCTTATGAAAACCCAATTCTCTCAATTGGAAGCTAAAATTACATTTAATCTCCTAACAAACAATTTCAATATCAAACATTTCAATTGCATAACAATTCCATGTGACTCTGATAACTTGAGGGTGTATACTTTCCCAGGTACAGTTTATGTCGTCCTGTCATCAGATCATAATGTCTCAGATGACAACCGAACTGACATCCATACTCATTAAGTTTCAAAGCATATTTCCAACTGGTTCTATTTCCGAAATATGGTTCCTTTCCCCCAACTTGTTTGATGCTCCCAGACTCTCTATATTTAACAAAGGCTATTCAAAAGTCCTTCAGTACGGTCAGAGAGAGAGGGGGAGGGAGAAAGGTATTTATGTGGGGGGTCATAAACCTTACCCACAGGCCAACTTCATGACATGAGTAATGTAGGGTATGTAAACATTATATAAAATGGCATTGTTTAAAGTGACTAGTGGTACATTTATTACATCCAATTATTAATTATTAAAGTGGCTAGAGATAATGAGTAATGCAGTCTTATTAATTAATGGATTATCAGACAGTCAAAAATAAAGGCATACACACAACTAATACACTCAGTGTGCATAGCTAAACTCACGACAACGGAAAATCACACATGTATTTGAAAAACCATTTAGACATAATTGTAAAACACTCTGATGATGTATACATTTTTCTTTAAGGTCAATAATGATGGCTAATGAATATGCGCTGCATGTGAAGTTTCCATCTCCTAATAGAAAAATGAATTGGCAAATTAGTCAGGATTTACCAGCTAATTTATGTATTGTAGGTTTTCCATCAGATGGATGAAGCGATTTATCTAAAAATGTAGATCTCATTGTATTTCATTACGGACAGCTGGAGTTTCATATTTTGAGCTGCTCGTTGCCTTAGTACCCTCTTGTTTGTTTCACTTCAGAATGAGTACACTGTATGTTAAAGGGATAGTTCACTCAAAACTATATTTGTATATTTTTTTTCATTAGTCCGCTGTTAATAAAATCCCCCAAAAAGTGTGCAGTATGTCAGCAGTGACTCATTTCAGATTATATCACTATTGAAGACTGCAGTTTTTCTGTTTGGTTTTCATTGATTGAGAACTAGAATGAATAATGGCTTGTGGCAGGGTTGTTGATCAATTAGACATGTATGACATTATAACTCATTCCCGCAAACAGAGGCTACCTCAGAGCTGGCCAGACGTTGTCATGCAGAGGCTACCTCAGAGCTGGCCAGACGTTGTCATGCAGAGGCTACCTCAGAGCTGGCCAGACGTTGTCATGCAGAGGCTACCTCAGAGCTGGCCAGACGTTGTCATGCAGATGCTACCTCAGAGTTGGCCAGACATTGTCATGGGTTTTTTCCAAACACACTGGATCCTAGCCTTCTAAAGGATAGAAAATATACCTAGTGTACGTACCCCTACTACCAGGTTCTCTCTCTCTGTCCTTCTCTCTATAGACTATCTTCCATCAACCCCCCTGCCCATTCCCCTCCAGGAAAAAGGAGTCAGTTGCAGAGTGGAGAAAAACACAAGACTGTGAAAGAAAACAAAAAAACGTCAAAAAGACTTTTGTCTTGAAGGAGGGAGAGAAACACCAACTGGGCGAGAGGAGGGGCCGCCTCAGCCATGGGCAAACAGAACAGCAAGCTACGGCCGGAGGTGTTGAATGACCTGCGCGAGAACACAGAGTTTACTGACCACGAGCTCCAGGAGTGGTACAGAGGCTTCCTAAAAGACTGCCCCACGGGCCACCTGACTGTGGATGAGTTCAAGAAGATCTATGCCAACTTCTTCCCGTACGGGGACGCCTCCAAATTTTCCGAGCACGTCTTCCGCACGTTCGACACCAACGCAGATGGGACGATAGACTTCAGGGAGTTCATCATCGCGCTGAGCGTAACGTCACGAGGCAAGCTGGAGCAGAAGCTCAAGTGGGCCTTCAGCATGTACGACCTGGATGGGAACGGCTACATCAGCCGCGCGGAGATGCTGGAGATCGTACAGGTCAGTCTCAATCCCCTATCTTCCACCGGTGTATTATAGCATCCGCTCGTGATTGGGAGTGCCATAGGGCAGCGCACAATTTGCCCAGCGTCGTCCGGGTTTGGCCTGGGGTAGGCCGTCATTGTAAATATGATTTTTAATTTTTTTTATAAAATCAACACAATAACCAATGGATTATAGAAATGAGTCATTCTTGTGGAAGCTAATAGACTGAAGCGTCAAAACACAGCATCTATCACATAGTAAGAAGACACGGTGCTAATCAGTGTATCCCTCATTTATCCACTTTAAAGCTAGAATCTGCAGTTGCTATATACATACTTGGACTTACATTCGGAAGGTACTCAGACCTCATCTTTTTCCACATTTTCTAACGTTACAGCCTTATTCTGAAATGGATTAAATAATTTTTTCCCCCTCATCAATCCACACACAATGCCCCATAATGACAAAGCAAAAAAAATGGTTTTAGACATTTTAGCTAATGTATAAAAAAATAAAAATATGCAAATATCACATTTACATAAGTATTCAGACCCTTTACTCGGTACTTTGTTGAAGTACCTTTGACAGCGATTACAGCCTCGAGTCTTCTTGGGTATGCTTGGCACACCTGTATTTGGGGAGTACCTCCCATTCTTCTCTGCATATCCTCTCAAGCTCTGTCAGGTTGGATGGGGAGCGTTGCTGCACAGCTATTTTCAGGTCTCTCCAGAGATGTTAGATCGGTTTCAAATCCAGGCTCTGGCTGGGCCATTCAAGGACATTCAGAGACTTGTCCCAAAGCCACTCCTGCGTTGTCTTGACTGTGTGCTTAGGGGTCGTTGTCCTGTTGGAAGGTGAACCTTCGCCCCAGTCTGAAGACCTGAGTAATCTGCAGCAGATTTTCATTAAGGATCTCTCTGTACTTTGCTCCGTTCATCTTTCCCTGGATCCTGACTATCCTGAAAAACATGACGCTTGGCATTCAGGCCAAAGAGTTCAATCTTGGTTTCATCAGACCAGATAATGTTGGTCTGAGAGTCCTTTAAGTGCCTTTTGTCAAACTCCAAGTGGGCTGAGGATTGGCTTCTGTCTGGCCACTCTACCATAAAGGCCTGATTGGTGGAGTGGTGCAGAGATGGTTTTCCTTCTTTTCCTTTTGGGAGATTTTCTCATCTCCACAGAGGAACTCTGGAGCTCTGTCAAAGTGGTACCATTGGGTTCTTAGTCACCTCCCTGACCAAGGCCCTTCTCCTCAGATTGCTCAGTTTGGCTGGGCAGCCATCTCTAGGAAGAGTCTTGGTGATTCCAATCTTCCATTTAAGAATGATGGAGGCCACTGTGTTTTTGGAGACCTTCAATGCTGCAGAAATGTTTTGGCACCCTTCCCAAGATCTTTGCTTGTCTCAGAGCTCTACGGACAATGCCTTCGACCTTATGGCTTGGTTTTTGCTCTGACATGCACTGTCAACGGTGGGACCTTATATAGACAAGGGTGTGCATGTCCAAATCATGTTCAATCAATTGAATTTACCACAGGTGGACTCCAATCAAGTTGTAGAACAGCTCAAGGATGATCAATGGAAACAGGACGCACCTGAGCTCAATTTCGCGTCTCATAGCAAAGGGTCTGAATACTTATGTAAAGAAGATATTTCAGTTTTTTGTTTGTAATAAATGTGAAAAAAATTCGAAACACCATGTTTTCACTTTGTCATTATGGGGTATTGTGTGTAGATTGATGAGGGATTTTTTTTTTTAAATACAAGGCTGTAACGTAACAATGTGGAAAAAAAGTGAAGTGGTCTGAATACTTTCTGAATGAACTGTAGCTACTACGAACCTCTTAATGTAACTGTTAAGGTGTTGTCTTGACAGACGCTGGATCAGGGTTCGAGTCCCAGTCAGGGCTTCCCCGAGAATTCACTACATTGGTTTCAGAAGTCAGATGGCGCCCTTGAGGCCATCCAAGAGGCGTGTACACGTGAGGGAGTTGGTATAGTAAGCGTGGGGACACGCTCTCCTGAAGGAAGGGGGTAGTGTTGCAACCATAGATCCATTTCCTGTAGTCTAGTGGGATCATGGGTGGAATGCTATTGTTCTTTTTCATAATTAATAAACATTAAAACGATTTAACCCACTGAAAATCCGGTGTTTCAATGTCAAACAGTTTTGTTATATTTCAGTCTTCTGTGATGTGTAAAAAGTGCAATATTGGGATGCAAAATCAAAAGGTAATATATTTCAACTCTATATCTGTAATGGTACAGGTGTGTTCTGTTTTTAAGGCCATAATCATGTGTGTGAGGTGTATACATTTGTTTCAAAGTAGATTTGTTTTAAGACTACCAAGAAACACTGAGTGATCCTGATTTAGCCCACCACAATAAAAGGTTAAGCTAACATCTAGCGAGCTCGTCAAGAGGTCATTTGATGCAAAATGGATCATACTGTGAAACTTTCTGTATTTTGAAAGTTATATATCTTGACAACTCGCTGACATGTAAAACAGTTTGGGACTGAATCAATAGAGGACTAATGAAACAAATACCAAAATAGTCATTTTGTGGATTTTACCTTTAACTGACCCTCATGTTTTACTACAACTTCTGAGCCTGTTGGAGAGGATCAGCAACGTGAGGTGTACTGTAGGATCACTGATCTACAAATAGTATTCCCTGTGAAATATATATATTTATTAAGATTAGCAAAGCTTCGCCTCACCCGGTTTAGGCAATCCCCCCACCAAATACACAGGCACAACCAGACCTGGATTGATTGGAGAAAGCTATGTGTCAATTACAGAACATTTCCTAGAATCTTCTGCCTGCAGCAGCACTAGTGGATAATGCTGGAAATACCGGTAAAAGCACAGTGCCTCAAGAAGCGCACCATAAACCACAGCTCCTACTCATGAGCTTAGTTCAACTGTGGTACCCCATTAGAACCCAAAATAGAATCTTGTTTTACTACAATCTTTGTAAACAATATTAATGTAAACAAACACTGTATAGCTTAAAAAAACATGGTTAAAACTATAATTTTCAGGCAGTCCTGGCATCCATAGCTCTATGAATTTTAGGGGATATATGTATACATTCCTCAGCTTTTTAACAAAACAGAGGAGGGGTGCCTGCATTGTTATTGTTTCAATTAAGGATTATAGCTTTAACTCTCTACTCCTATGGTCCTCTCTCTATTCATCTATGTGCCATCTCCCTAGGCCATCTACAAAATGGTGTCCTCTGTCATGAAGATGCCAGAAGACGAGTCCACACCTGAGAAGAGGACAGACAAGATCTTCAGACAGATGGACTCAAACAATGATGGTGAGGAACCCTGCACGGGATTCATCCCAAATGGCACCATATTCCACAAATACAGGGAATAGGGAGCCATTTGGGACTATATCGGTGATAGGGTGCCATTTGGGACTATATAGGGAAGGGTGTCATTTGGGACTATATAGGGAAAAGGGTGTCATTTGGGACTATATAGGGAATAGGGTGCCATTTGGGACTATATAGGGAATAGGGTGCCAGTTGGGACTATATGGGGAATAGGGTGCCAGTTGGGACTATATGGGAAATAGGGTGCCATTTGGGACTATATGGGAAATAGGGTGCCATTTGGGACTATATAGGGAATAGGGTGCCAGTTGGGACTATATGGGGAATAGGGTGCCATTTGGGACTATATGGGGAAAAGGGTGTCATTTGGGACTATATAGGGAATAGTGTGCAATTTAGGACATAACCAACCCAGGACTATTTAGTGCAGGCGTCACTATTAAGTGGTTTCTTCTGCAGGGCTATTCAACTACCAGCCCATAAAGGGGTTAGGGTAAAACTTTACTGCTGGTTTTCCTTTCTCCCTGATCATTTGATAGCTTGGATAGTCTGAAAGTTTGGTAGCCTGATAGTTCGATAGTCTGATTGTTCAACAGTTTGATAGCAATGATTGAAAGAGAGAATCAAAACCACAAGTGTTTCTGCACATCATTTAATGTGGCCTGCTTTATTAGGTGAATCTCAATAGTCTAAAAGTGGATAAGTGGCGCCCTCTATCTTTATGTGAAGGCATTACAAACATGGACTCGGACAATAGCGACCTTAACCCAACATCTAGCGACCCTGTCAAAGGGTTGGGATCTCTTGGCGTAACAGCTATGTTGGGTTGATAGTCATTGGACTGGAGTTTGAGTATGTGTGATCCCTGAGGGAATTGAACCCATGACCTTCCAACTGAGCCACACAGGCTAAGTGATAGTATCCAACTGACAGGTAGCCTAGTAGTTAGAGCTTTGGGCCCGTAACTGAAGGTGTTGCTGGATCAAATCCCTGAGCTGACAAGGTAAAAATCTGTCGTTCTACCCGAGCAAGGCAGTTAACCCACTGTTCACCGGGATGTTGATTATGGCAGCCCCCTGTACCTCTCTGATTCAGAGGGGTTGGGTTAAATGCAGAAGATGCATTCAGTTGTACAACTGACTAGGTATCCCCCTTCCCTTTCCCCACAGGCTAAGTGATAGCTTTGAACTGAGCCACACAGGCTAAGTGATAGCTTCCAATAGTCCAGTTTGTCTGCAGAATTTTTTTTTTTTTACCTTTACTTAACTAGGCAAGTCAGTTAAGAACAAATTCTTATTTTCAATGATGGCCTAGGAACATTGGGTTAACTGCCTTGTTCAGAGGCAGAACTACAGATTTTGACCTTGTCAGCTCGGGGATTCAAAGTGCAACCTTTTGGTTTCTAGTCCAACACTCTAACCACTGGGCTAAGCTGCCGCCCCAGCAATGCAGAAGAGGGGAATCAGTGTATGAGAGGGAGCCACTTTAGACTACTGGGATGGACCCCTTTCTCTGCCTCCACCCATTAGCTCTTATTTTAACCTTCGATGAATAACCAAGTTCCTCATCCAATCCCGTGGATTATTATTGCAGGTAGGCTGTCCCTGGAGGAATTCATCAAAGGTGCCAAGAGTGACCCGTCAATAGTCCGCCTGTTACAGTGTGACCCCAGCAGTGCCAGTCAGTTCTGAACGAACACACACACACACACACACTACTTTTAAGCCCACTGTCACATGACTATGGAGATTATATAAATATTGTAATTATCATCACTGTTGTTTTGAAGATCGTTTGATTTGTACTGTTACAGTTCCATTTCAATCCATAGGAGGGTAATGTTTATAAAATGTAATCATTTTCATATTGTATTTTACTGTAAATGTAATGTGTCCATAAGTATGTTTTAGTATCCTGATAGTGTTTGTTGTGCAACAATGACATCCACAATGAATTGAAGTATTGCATATACAGTATCAAGCCCCTGAAAAGACCCAAGGCCCCTGAAAAAGACCCAAGGCCCCTGAGAAAGACCCAAGGCCCCTGAAAAAGACCCAAGGCCCCTGAAAAAGACCCAAGGCCCCTGAGAAGGACCCAAGGCCCCTGAGAAGGACTTACAAGACTCTTTGTTGCCAGATAATGACAAATGTTATATTTATTCTGTTTTATTGCAAGAACATTTTGTTAAATTCACCATAAGTTAGGTTTTAGGCCCTGTGCCTTTGAATGTGTGGCTAACGGATCCTACCCACTTCCGCTAGTATTGCTAGAATTTCAAAAAAATGCTAGCCAGGAGAATCTGGACGTTGCGTAATAAACAGCTAACAATGGTTGGGAGGAAACAACAATAGGGAAAGATGAGAATAAAACTTCTAAATAATTACTTTAACCTCCAAAACACAGAGGTTTGGCTTGAAATGTGTCTGTTAAAACTAATAGTACCTCTAATGCTGTTTTGCTGAGTGTTGTGACAAAACGTTCCTATACCTACTGCCAAGTTTGTGTTTGTAGAATTGAAAATAAAGTCTACTGTTATGTCAAAAACCCTTCAGCTACAGTGCACGTTGTTCTTCACTCTTTCTTTGTCACTATTTCATCATATCCGTGGACACCACACTTCCTGCCTGCCACCTGGCAACCGAACGTGAGAGCTTCCTGTACTCCTCCTCCTACCAGGGGAGAGGGAGACAATAGATGATTGATTGCATTTTAGGTGTAGAAAATACAAATATCACCTTACCATTTGACTATGTGTAAAATAAAAATAAGTAATATCTCACCATTTGACAGGGTGTAGATCACTGATGCATTGAAAGTGTCGCCTGCTCCGAGCGTGTCCACAACGGCCTCCGGTGGAAAGGCATCTGAGTGGACCACTATGCCATCAGGACCCATCGCATCTGCCCCTTTCTCTGCCCAGGCACATATGAGGACAGCCCTGGAACACAGGAAGCCTACTTTCAGGTGTTGAGACTACAATGGCAAACTGGATCAGAATATGAAGAGTTAACAGTGGCATAAAGTTTTAGACTGCACACCCCCACATGCTCGCCTTCTTTTTCCCAATCCGTCTGTCTGTCTGTCAGTCAGTCAGTGTCTTTCCGTACATCTGTCTCTCTACCTACCTGCCTGCCCCTCGCTCTCTTCCTCTATCTGTGTGTCCACTCACCCTTTCTTCACTCTGTGGTAGAGGCCCTTCAGAGCACTGGCAGCGGAGTGGAAGCCAAAGTGCATGGCCACATCCTTACTGACAAACACCTGGAGAGGAAATGTTGCATCAGGTCAGGTACAGGGCAGTGTTATGACAGTTACCAGGTTTGGTAATGCCCTCTTTAATGCCAGCAATGACATAATCAGGATAAATAGTGATGAACTATCATTTTATACATGTTATATAAATCATATGACGCATGCGCTGTTGTTGCTTACATAGTACCACAGTGAAACCACTCCACTTTTAAAATGCAAACTATGAATCGTGTCTTATAAGGCCATGTGTGCTGGGCATCCTGAAGATGCAAGGCTTCTCATAATAAAAATGTATCAAAATCAATCCCCAAACCTGTAGAGAACGCTGAACATGTTTTTGATACAACATTCCTATAGAGCATTGTCTGTTTAGATGTTGTCGGGAGGCATTGTTCCAGAGTGTTATGGGTGATACTCATGCTATCAGTGAAGGGCGTCGTACCACATCACCATGTTGGAAGAGCTGGTACAGAGGCTCCCTGGTCTTCTCTATCTCCACGGATACGGTGATCCTGTGTTGCTGTGGCAACGTGTTGTTAGACAGCTCCACCTGCTGGATCATCTTCACCTGCTCCTCAGCATTACGGCCCTGTCATGTGTCAAAATGTTATAAACATGACCAAAACCTGTCATGGATGTTACACTGCTGGTCATGTTTATAACCTGTTTGTATTTTAAGTGTTATAAACAGTACATGATACAAAAATGGTTGAATCATGATTAAATATAGAGTTCTATGAAATTAATGGTAATGGGGCAAGCTGCAGTTCAAATAACAGCAAAAACACAAAGACACCTGTTTAGGTAAACAGTTTAGGGATGGGGCTGGAGAAATGTAACCACTCACAAATTCATAGACAGGGCTATGGATGAAAGGACTGATCATCCATGACATTAAAATGGTTGTTTTAACCATGCGTTTTACAATTACATTGTTTACAAACAATGGCATAAAACAAGCTTATACTTTGGGTTGATGGGGTTACGCAGCTGAACGAAGCTCATGAGGCATATATAAGTTATATTCTTCAATAATCAATGGCTATATATCATTAATTTCAAAGTCCAAGTAATCGATTGCCCCTTTAGCCTCTGAGTATCCGGATGACTGTGTGATCACGCTCTCCGTAGCCGATGTGAGCAAGACATTTAAACAGGTCAACATTCACAACCGATTACCAAGGACGTGTACTCAGAGCATGCGCGGACCAACTGACAAGAGTCTTCACTGACATTTTTAAACTCTCCTGACCAAGTCTGTAATACCTACATGTTTTAAGTAGACCACCATAGTCCCTGTGCCCAAGGAAGCAAAGGTAACCTGCCTAAATGATTACCGCCCCGTAGCACACACGTCAGTAGCCATGAAGTGCTTTGAAAGGCTGGTCATGGCTCACATCAACAGCATCCTCCCGGATATCCTAAACCTACTCCAATTCGCATATCGCTCAAACAGATCCACAGATGACAGAATCGCACTCCACATTGCCCTTTCCTGCCTGGACAAAAGGAACACCTATGTGAGAATGCTGTTCATTGACTACAGCTCAGCGTTCAACACCAGAGAGCCCACAAAGCTCATCAATAAGCTAAGGACCCTGGGACTAAACACCTCCCTCTGCAACTGGATCCTGGACTTCCTGACAGGCCGCCCCCAGGTGGTAAGAGTAGGCAACAACATATCTGCCACACTGATCCTCAACACGAGGGCCCCTCAGGGGAGCGTGCTTAGTCCCCTCCTGTACTCCCTTTTCACCCACAATTGCGTGGCCAAGCACAACTTCAACACCATCATTAAGTTCGCTGACGACACAATGGTGGTTGGCCTGATCACCGACAACGATGAGACAGCCTATAGGGAGGAGGTCAGAGACCTGGCAGTGTGGTGCCAGGACAACAACCTCTCCCTCAACGTGAGCAAAACAAAGGAGATGATCGTGGACTACAGGAAAAGGAGGGCTGAACACGCCCCCATTAACATCACTAGGGCTGTACGTAGAGCGGGTCGACAGTTTCAAGTTCCTTGGTGTCGACATCACCAACAAACTATCATTGTCCAAACACACCAAAAAAGTTGTGAAGAGGGCACGACAAAACCTATTCCCCCTCAGGAGACTGAAAAGATTTGGCATGGGTCCTCAGATCCTCAAAAAAGTTCTACAGCTGCACCATCGAGAGCATCCTGACTGGTTGCATCACCACCTGGTCTGGCAACTGCTCGCTCCAGAGTGTAGTGCATACAGCCCAGTATATCACGGGGGCCAAGCTTCCTGCCCTCCAGGACCTCTATACTAGGCGGTGTCAGATGAAGGCCCAATACATTGTCAAAGATTCCAGTCACACAAGTAATAGACGGTTCTCTCTGCTACCGCAAGGCAAGCGGTACCAGAATGCCAAGTCTAGGACCAAAAGGCTCCTTAACAGCTTCTACCTCCAAGCCATAAGACTGCTGAACAATTAATAAAAACGGCCACTGGACTATTTACATGGATCCACCTCTTTGTTTTTACATTGCTGCTACTCGCTGTTTATCATCTATGCATAGTCACTTTACCCCTACCAACATGTACAAATTACCTCGACTAACCTGTACCCCCGCACACTGACTCGGTACCGGTACCCTCTGTAGAAAGACTCATTATTGTGATTTTATTGTGTTACTTTTTATTTTTTTAACTTTAGTTTATTTAGTAAATATTTTCTTAAAACTGCATTGCTGGTTACGGGCTTGTATGCGAGTATTTCACTGTAAGGTCTACACATGTTGTATTTGGCGAATGTGACAAATAACATTTGATTTGATCAATAAGGTCAAAGTTGAACCTAAATCTAGAGTAGAGTGTTCTATAACCTCTGTGAGCTCACCTCCCAGTGGATCCATTTGTACTGACTGAGATCTACCTTAGAGAAGTCTGTTGCTGACACATCAGGTAGGTTCCTGAGAGAAAGAGAGAGAGGGGGGGACAGGGAGAGAGGGGGGGACAGGGAGAGAGGGGAAGAGAGGGAGAGAGACAGAAGAGAGAGAGGGGGGGAAACAGGGGGAGAGAGGGGAAGAGAGGGAGAGGGGTAAGAGGGAGAGGGGAGGGAGGGGGAAGAGGGGAAAGAGAAGGGGGAAGAGATGGAGAGGGGGAAGAGAGGGGGAGGGAGGGGGGAAAGAAGGGGGAAGAGAGGGAGAGGGGAGTTGGAGAGAGGGGGAGGAAGGGGGAAGAGAGAAAGAGACAGAGGGTGGAGGGGGAAAGAGAAACAAAGAGATTTCCTTTTATAAACAAAATTATTATTAACCTTAATGGATAGGCAACCTGGACTCAGGGGTAGATGTAACATAGTAAATGTTATTCCGGGACACAATTAGTATGATTAGTATGCCAGGTCGCAGTTGTAAATGAGAACTTGTTCTCAACTGGCCTACCAGATTAAATAATGGTGAAATAAAAAAATAAAAATGATATGTTATGTTTCGTATGGTATGTATTAATTTGTGGATGTCCATTATCCATTTCGTATGATATGTTATGAACTGCAATTCGTACAATATGCTACAAATTTGCAAAACGTATAATATGTTACGAATTCCAATTTGTTGTAGCTAACATTAGCTAGGTGGCAAATACTAACATTAGCTAGGTTGCTAATGTTAGCTAGGCTAGGGGTTAGGGTTGAGGAGTCAGGTTAAAAGGGTTAAGATTAGTGGAAGGTTTAGCTAAGTAGTTACAAAGTAGCTAAAAAGTAGTAAGTAGCTAGTTAGCAAAAATGTTACATTTGTCCATGATGAAATTCAGACATTTGCTTTATACGCCTGCTCATCCAACCACCCTACTTTAGTTTTTGCCTTAAATAACCTTCTGTCTTTTGTAAACATACCAAACGTAACATATCATACAAATTTGAGTGTCCCCGGATGTACATTTATATGTTACGTCTAGTCTATGAGACCAGGCTGGGATAGGAAATCAAGCCAGCTTAATAGATATAGAATAAATTAGAATGAGAAAAGTTAGGCTATGGAGTTCATAATCAAAATCTGGGAGGGTGTCAATCTCAAATCCGATTGGTTGTCAGGTTACACCATAAAGCTCTAGAAATGCAGCCTACCAAGTTTGACAGAAAACTCATCTTGAAACGAGGGGAAGTTCATACTCCCACCCCACTAGCTTATTGGCTGCTTTTTAGGCAATTGAGAAATAAATGGACCGGAGGAATAAAAAAGGCAAAATCTCGGTATTTTCTTGATGCTATGGCAGAGTCTGCTGGTGATCCCTGTAAATTCTGGAAAACTGTTAACTCACTTAAACGAGGAACCTCCTCAATGTCCCTGCCAAAGCAAATTACATCGGAATCTGGGATCGTTAGCGATCAAACATAAGTTTGTGATGTTTTTAAATAAGCACTTAATTTCTGCTGGTTTTCTTTTTGAAAAAATAAATAAATAAATGGCCAACATGATCCTGACCGGTCTATTGTTTCAGCCTGTCGGCCCCCAACTGATGTGGAAAACAGTAAGCCGGATTTTAATTTCCAAAAAGTCAGAGACGATGAGGTTTTATCTGCACTATCTGCTATAGATTCAAAGAAATCATTAGGCGCTGACAATCTGGATCCATATTTACTCAAGTGTGCGGTATCTATCATTGCTAGTGCAGTGACGCATATCTGCAATCAAACATTAGTGGTTGGAAAGATTCCTAAAGCTTGGAAAACAGCTTTTGTTTTACCACTCCTCAAGGGAGGTGATGGTAGTGAATTGGATGGTAATGAAATGAATCTCCTGTTTGGCTAAAATTCTAGTCATTTGTGAATAGGCAACTACAATCATTTTTTACTGTTAACAATACTCTTTCTAGAAATCAATCTGTCTTCAGACCTAAACACAATACCACTAAGGCCACTGTACGTGTTGTAAATGATATTGCTAATGCCCTAGATAATAGAAAGTACTGTGCCGCCTTGTTCATAGATTTGTCTAAAGCTTTTGACACTGTAGACCATGCGATACATTTGGGTAAACTGTCATTAATAGGACTGGGATTGGATGCCTGTCATTGGTTTCATGACTAGCTAAAGGATAGAAGTCAAGCTGTTAGAGTCGATGGCATCCAGTCGGAGCCATTGGAATTGGTTAAAGGGGTCCCACAAGGTTCTATACTTGGTCATTACTGTTCACTATCTACATAAACAATATCGGTGATGGGGTAAGAAAGTGTAAAATTCATCTATATGCTGACGACACTGTCATGTACTATATTGCTTCAACGGTTGACCAAGCATTATCGCAGCTGGAGACAGATTTTAAGATATTACAAGGGTCTTTTTTACAGTTGAAACTTGTTTTAAATGCAAAGAAAAAAAGTCATTTTATGATTTTTAATAGGTCCAAAAAGTTGGTTGAAAATACACATGCAGATGGCTCTTGAATTAATCAGGTCTCTGCATATAAATACTCAGCGATATGGCTGGATGATAAACTGTCTTTTAAAATGCATGTTGACGAACTTTGTAAACGGCAACAAAAAATAAATCAAGCAAGGCTTCCTCTATAAAAACAAAACATGTTTGTTCTCCACAAATAGAAGACAAATTGTGCAAGCTACTTTTATGTCTCTTACAGATTATGGGGATAAAATTTACAGTTGAAGTCAGAAGTTTACATACACTTGGTTGAAGTCATTAAAACTAGTTTTTCAACCACTCCACAAATTTCTTGTGAACAAACTATAGTTTTGGCAAGTCGGTTAGGACATCTACTTTGTGCATGACACAAGCAATTTTTCCAACAATTGTTTACAGACAGATTATTTCACTTATAATTCACTGTATCACAATACCAGTGGGTCAGAAGTTTACATACACTAAGATGACTGTGCCTTTAACCAGCATGGAAAATTCCAGAAAATGATGTCATGGCTTTAGAAGCTTCTGATAGGCTAATTGACATCATTTCAGTCAATTAGAGGTGTACCTGTAGATGTATTTCAAGGCCTACCTTCAAACTCAGTGCCTCTTTCCTTGACATCATTGGGAGCAATTTCGAAATGCCTGAAAGTACCACGTTCATCTGTACAAACAATAGTACGCAAGTATAAACACCATGGGACCACACAGCCGTCATACCGCTCAGGAAGGAGACACGTTCTGTCTCCTAGAAATGAACGTACTTTGGTGCGAAAAGTGTAAATCAATCCCAGAACAACAGCAAAGAACCTTGTGAAGATGCTGGAGGAAACAGGTACAAAAGTATCTGTATCCACTGTAAAAAGAGTCCTATATTGACATAACCTGAAAAGCCGCTCAGCAAGAACGAAGCCACTGCTCCAAAACCACCATAAAAAAAGCCAGACTACGGTTTGCAACTGCACATGGAGACAAAGTTCATACTTTTTGGAAAAATGTCCTCTGGTCTGATGAAACAAAACTGCCCATAATGACCATTGTTATGTTTGGAGGAAAAAGGGGGAGGCTTGCAAGCCGAAGAACACCATCCCAACCGTGAAGCACGGGGGTGGCAGCATCATGTTGTGGGGTGATTTGCTACAGGAGGGACTGGTGCACTTCACAAAATAAATGGCATCATGAGGGAGGAAAATTATGTGGATATATTGAAGCAACATCTCTAGACATCAGTCAGGAAGTTAAAGCTTGGTCGCAAATGGGTCTTCCAAATAGACAATGACCCCAAGCATACTTCCAAAGTTGTGGCAAAATGGCTTAAGGACAACAATGTCAAGGTATTGGAGTGGCCATCACAAAGCCCTGACCTCAATCCTATAGAAAATGTGTGGGCAGAACTGAAAAAGCGTGTGCGAGCAAGGATCCCTACGAACCTGACTCAGTTACACCAGCAGCTCTGTCAGGAGGAATGGGCCAAAATTCACCCAACTTATTGTGGGAATCTTGTGGAAGGCTACCCAAAACGTTTGACCCAAGTTAAACAATTTAAAGGCAATGCTACCAAATACTAATTGAGTGTATGTAAACTTCTGACCCACTGGGAATGTGATGAAATAAATAAATGCTGAAATAAATCAAATCATTCTCTACTATTATTCTGACATTTCACATTCTAAACATAAAGTGGTGATCCTAACTGACCTAAGACAGGGAATTTTTACTAGGATTAAATGTCAGGAATTGTGAAAAACTGAGTTTAAATGTACTTTGCTAAGGTGAATGTAAACTTCCGATTTCAACTGTACATGCACGCTACGGCATCAACACTTAAACCGCTGGATGCTACTTCATTTGGCACTTAGGTTTATTACGGGTGCTAGCTACAGAACTCACCACTGTGTTTTATATCAACATGTGGGTTGGACTTCACTGTTCATGAGACGAGAACAACATGCTCTCGTGTTTGTCTATAAAGCACTTCTGAATAAACTACCTTATTTATCATCACTTATCAACATTAGAATTATAATTCATGAAACCAGGTCTCAAACATGGATTACACTTGAGGCCCATGCGATTTCCACAGAGTTGGGTATGGCTGCCTTTTCCTGTTACACTCCTTGCCTATGGAATAGCCTGCAGATGAAACTTAAACTTAAGACTCTTGTCCCCCTTGCCCATTTTAAACATTTATTAGAGGATTTTTATTTTTGTATTGCTGGTAACTGTTTCGGGTAATGCAAGTTCTTGTGCTGTTAGGGGAATAACCTATGTGTAAATGTAATCTGCTGCTGTATTTTTTAGTGTTAACTGTGATTGTTTTGTTTGTCTTGTGTAGTTTCTTAATCATTGTACCTAAACTGTATGTGTAAACATGTATACGCAGGGCCCAGCTGTAAAAGAGACCTTGGTCTCAGTCTGTGTTCCTTGTTGAAATAAAGGTAGAATTTCCATACTTCTCCATGGAAATCACATCACATGATACAGTATTATCAATGGATGAAATGACATTGTAACAACACATTTAGCATGCAGTGATCGAATTGGTAGAATTAGAGATGATCCCCCAGAATTAACCCACGCAGCGCCACTGCAGACAGACACGCCCCTAACCCTACGATTACGGGACATACTGCTGCAAACTGTAAAGCTGATGATACATTGGCAATATTGCCTCACATTTGCTAGTGTATCATGGCCTTAACTGACTTGGCTTCTGAGTTACATCCATCTATACTGTAATGAATATCTCACTCACTAATTATTAACTCACTCACTTGGCTCAAGAAGTATGACTAAGAATGACAATCTTACAACACCCTTTGAGCTGATATTGTGAGGCAGTTATCTGGCTACAGCGTTGTGCGACTCTCCATTCTGGCTCTATTCTACTGCAGTGGAGCAGCATATCCCGTATTAGACCCAAACACAGCATTTACAGGATCCAGCGCCGGATCGTCCGCCACGTGCGTGTCTTACGTGTCGGAGAGCACGACCGTGCGTGAGCCGCTGGGGGGACACACCACGCAACACGCACATGGGGTCTCCCCCTCCCGTTGCCAGGCAACGGACGAAATGTCCACCCCGCGGCGAGAGAAATCGCCCACGATGAAGCTGACAGAGCAGGGAGACAGACAGACACACACAAACACGCAACCCTCAATGAACCCAATGATAATGATTACTACATACATCGTCGTAATATCATAGCATCATTACTGTAATAAATAATTATGATAATAACACGCGTTTCGTCTGGCCTGAAGGGACGGAGCGGGGGAGAACATTTGCTGCAGACTGGGAGAAGAGGGCATAACCTATGACCTCTGAGAAGCATACCTGGGAGATGGGGTAGAGCAGGGGGTTAGTGGGGACAGGTTTCCACCTAGTGGTAGAGACAGGGATAGCAGCACAGGAGAGCCGAAGTGGAGAAGTGAGCGTGAGTGAGGAATTTCGGGAGAGGATCTGAATTGAACCTACAAACACACACCTAAACACAGACACACACACCTAAACACAGACACACACACCTAAACACAGACACACACACCTAAACACAGACACACACACACACCTAAACACAGACACCTAAACACCTAAACACACACAAACCTGTTCATGTGTAGGATGGTGCGAGTGCCCGTGGTCACATTGCTTATGATCATAGAGGTAGGGAAGGAGCTGTGAGGGTGTTCTGATAGGAGAGAGATGTCAATCTGGTACTTCTGAAAGTCATCTAGTACGAAGCTGTGGGATATAATCACTGTATAAGAAAGAGAGACGTCTAGATAGACAGTTATTGTTGTTGAGATCCATAACTCTTCTCGATCATAGCACCGCCACCTCACGAAAATCTGGAATAAATAATGGCTGATCACGGCAGATTTGGAAGATGTCTTTGTAACACCAAAAGGACATGAAATAACAAACAAAAAAACAGCCTGAACAAATCCCCTAAAGTAAAACTAAGAATTCATTCTACCGAAACACATTAAATAAATCCCCAAAAGTAGACCTAAGGAAGATGATAGAATAAAATACATGTTATTATTTTTATAATAATCCAAGAGTTTGTCAGATGTAATATCTGTTTTTATAAACTGGGTGGTTTGAGCCATGAATGCTGATTGGCTGACAGCCGTGGTATATCAGACCGTATACCACGGGTTATGACAAAACATTTATTTTTACTGCTCTAATTGCGTTGGCAACCAGTTAATAATAGCAATAAGGCACCTTGGGGGAATTGTGATATATGGCCAATATACCACGGCTAAGGGCTGTGTCCAGGCACTCCGCGATGCGTCGTGCTTAAGAACAGCCCTTAGCCGTGGTATATTGGCCATATACCACACCTCCTCGGGCCTTATTGCTTTAAATTGACAACATGCTACTTACTCTGCAACATGCCCAGGAGCTAGGGACCCCATGAACGCACAGGGAGCGCCAAGGAGTGACAGCACAGTGCACGAGTTGGACGCGTTCCCACCACGCTGCCATCGTTGAGACAAACACCTGTGCGCACATGCAGAGGCATGGATGAATAACAGACAGCTGTAATATCTTAGTTTAGGTAGTAACCATGACTGCCCTCCTTCAAGTCACTCATTTGCTGTTGTGAATTTACTGACTAGTGTAGCAATACTGAAACAACGGCTTTCATGTTTATTTTCGGGCTAGTCTAGTGCAAGTAGGATATATCTTAGTAGGTCTAGGCGTGAAGAACGTGAGATCGAAGTTAACGTAAAACTCACTTCATTATGATTTTTGCAAGCTAGTGGTACAGCGAAGTGTGTAGTTCGTTTACAAGTGGATGTGTCACAGCCCCTAGCCATAACATTTACGTCTACCCTTACCTTAACCATTTTAAATGTCAACTTCAAATGGGGTAGGGACGTACCAAGGATCCCGCATCGCAATGAGCTAAGTAGCAGTTTATTGCGCAGGCGCAGAGCTTTATTCGCTCCGCTCCGTGATCATAAAAAGGGTGTGAGTGTTTTTAGGACTGTAGCTATGTAATTGAAACGGTAAATGCAGCAGAGATGATGAGTGCATTCAGTATGAAACATCACTTACCTTGTGTCAGTGTCCTCTTCCGGGTATTTGTCCACTACATTGATAATATCCAGACATACCAGCCCGATGCACAGTATCTTTTTGTCACCCATGTTCCCTGCGTGAAATAACGGGACTTTGAACTTCGGATACAATGTTGCTCATATCACACTTGTGTGGTCTTTGAACCCCAGATAGGTGACCACCAATAGGGAGAGACGAGCACGGTCTGGCTCTGCTTTGCTGCGCGTGTGCGCCTGCGCCGCTTATCCTTCATCTTTAAAGAAACATGTTTTTTCCCCCCCGAAAGTTCCCGAGTGTAACCGAAAGATGGTGCTGTTGAAAGCGCACCTTTAATCATACAGTATGCTACAGGTATTCTATTCTAGCTGGTAGTTCATTGGATTCATCTGGTGTCCCAGCTCTAAACCAGTCCCTGATTTGAGTGATTTAATTAACGCAGCAGTACTCGGGTCTCCAGGCTCGGAGTTGAGAACCACTGAGCTAATCAGAAATGATTTGGTTATGGCTTTGAATAAAGTGTTGGAAAGTTTCAAGTGATTATTTATTTATTTGCGCACATTTTCTAAATGTATAAATAGGTCAGAGTGACTTGACATGAAAGCCTACTACTACATATACCATTTACCCAGTGTTACATTGAAATAATGTTTTACATGAGTAACTTGATATTCGTGGCCTGTGGAGTTTAGAATGCAGACCCGTTCTACAAGCTCAGAATAATGTGATGTCACAGTGCGCGGTTGCTCCGGCGACCACAGAAATCCCAGAGTGAGAGGTTCTGCTTCCAAACAATATGTCCTGTCACTAGTGATTTGTTACAAGTTAGGTACAGTGGTCAACAGCGCAGTGTCACCATGTTGCTGAATAGAATGGTGGTATTTGGACTCTTTTGTCTGGGGATACTGTAGAGAGGCAGTGATTCGAAGGCACTGAATTTAACAGGGTAAGTTACGGGGCCTGAACTATACTATCGGGTAGCCCGGGAAATATTGTTGGTGTCTCAGATTGTTCTGGCAAGTCTCACATAGAAACGTCATTGGGAGGAAGGATGTTTGAAACGCTTTTTACATTTGTATCCAAAACAATGTTTTAGAAAATTATGAAAGTGGCTATTTTATGCTCTTTGTAGACCTATACATAGCATGTATAGTTCTAAAAAGACCCTATGATGCAGACATCTTATGATAGACATTGTTGTCATTATACTAATAGTGTGCTCTAACATATGCAGTGTCTTGATGAATTTAAAAAAAAAAAAACGAATTTATTAAACAAACAAAAAATATATATATATTTTTTGAAATAATGTTTGGAACATTATATTCTTCAAATACATCACATTTCCAGAGTGGGCTACCTGGTACTTTTGAAAATATGACATTATTGACGTTGTTGGTCATTAACCAATCACAGCAGTCCTTTACAATGGCATATTCAGTAAATCACCAGCAGAGGGAGTTCTTTTTGAATCCATTTTCCCATTCACTGTGTTGGAGGTGCTCATTAAATGTATCATCAATTAAAAATGAGCAGAGAGCCCACTCTGGAATTTTGATGTACTTGTAGAGCGGTGGTCATCAACCCGGGCGGTCGACTGGTGCTGTTGGTGGTAGGGGCACTTTGCCTTCCCTAGTGCCGGGAAGACAAAGTGTTTCCTTTTTGAACAATTTCCTGTGTCTGAAGTAGAACTCTGCCTACCCGGCAGGCCCAGAGAGCAAATCAAGTGCACCTATAGGCCTACCGCAGGCCAATCAGATAGCTCAGATCACCATGTCTGCACAGTTTCCTCGAGCCATTGACAGTAAAAAGAAGCCTCGAACATACAGAAAAGTCAATACTGTGAGATTTCTAAAATGTTAGAACCATAACTTCAGAGAGACTCACTGAATACAGCAAAGAGCTGCTGTTTTTATGGGTGAGTTCATGTTTACGTTGTTATTCAGTACTGTCAACACTTTGTTCAACACTTTCATGAGCCATAAAATGTGCCTTCTCTCTACTTCCACTCAGGCTACAACCAGCACTGCAGCTGCACTGAATGAGTATAGCAAAGTGTTCTGATAAGATTGTGTTGTTATATTAGTGTCTGGTGTCTTTTTTAATATCAAGCAATATTTCACTTTCTCTGGTCATAGGAGTAACAACATGAATTGGTGCATGAGGCCTTACAGGAGGCATGTGAAGGTCTATAAAGGGCCTTACAGGAGGCATGTCAAGGTCTATAAAGAGGCCTTACAGGAGGCATGTCAAGGTCTATAAAGAGGCCTTACAGGAGGCATGTCAAGGTCTATAAATAGGCCTTACAGGAGGCATGTGAAGGTCTATAAAGAGTCCTACAGGAGGCATATGAAGGTCTATAAAGGGCCTTACAGGAGGCATGTGAAGGTCTATAATGAGGCCTTACAGGAGGTATGTGAAGGTCTATAAAGAGGCCTTACAGGAGGCATGTGAAGGTCTATAAAGGGCCTTACAGGAGGTATGTGAAGGTCTATAAAGAGGCCTTGCAGGAGGCATGTGAAGGTCTATAAAGGGCCTTACAGGAGGCATGTGAAGGTCTATAAAGAGGCCTTACAGGAGGCATGTCAAGGTCTATAAAGAAGCCTTACAGGAGGCATGTGAAGGTCTATAAAGAGTCCTACAGGAGGCATGTGAAGGTCTATAAAGAGGCCTTACAGGAGGCATGTGAAGGTCTATAAAGAGTCCTACAGGAGGCATGTGAAGGTCTATAAAGGGCCTTACAGGAGGCATGTGAAGGTCTATAAAGAGGCCTTACCGGAGGCATGTGAAGTTCTATAGAGTCCTACAGGAGGCATGTGAAGGTCTATAAAGGGCCTTACAGGAGGCATGTGAAGGTCTATAAAAAGCCTAAAATGTCCACATATGATTTTCACTGAAATAGTTTGTGGTAAAAATGTAAAAAGCATTTCAAACATCCTTCCTCCCAAATAAGTTTAAATGGGAGAATTGCCAGAACAATCTGAGATTCCCAAAATATTTTCTGGCTATTTTCCCGGCGTGGAATCGGCCAGATAAATACAGTAAGCGTTATTAGTAGTATTGGTAGAAAATAAAATGTAACCCTTGCCTATACCTCCTCCACTACTCACCCTATATACACCCATCTATTCTCCTCTCCTCTCTCCCCTCCTCTCTTGTATCTACACCCACTCTCCTCTCCTCTCTCCCCTCCTCTCTCGTATCTACACCCACTCTCCTCTCCTCTCTCGTATCTACATCCACTCTCCTCTCCTCTCTCCCCTCCTCTCTCGTATCTACATCCACTCTCCTCTCCTCTCTCCCCTCCTCTCTCGTATCTACATCCACTCTCCTCTCCTCTCTCCCCTCCTCTCTCGTATCTACATCCTCTCTCCCCTCCTCTCTCGTATCTACATCCACTCTCCTCTCCTCTCTCCCCTCCTCTCTCGTATCTACATCCACTCTCCCCTCCTCTCTCCCCTCCTCTCTCGTATCTACACCCACTCTCCTCTCCTCTCTCCCCTCCTCTCTCGTATCTACATCCACTCTCCCCTCCTCTCTCGTATCTACACCCACTCTCCTCTCCTCTCTCCCCTCCTCTCTCGTATCTACATCTATTCTCCTCTCCTCTCTCCCCTCCTCTCTCGTATCTACACCCACTCTCCTCTCCTCTCTCCCCTCCTCTCTTGTATCTACATCCACTCTCCTCTCCTCTCTCCCCTCCTCTCTCGTATCTACATCCACTCTCCCCTCCTCTCTCCCCTCCTCTCTCGTATCTACACCCACTCTCCTCTCCTCTCTCCCCTCCTCTCTTGTATCTACACCCACTCTCCTCTCCTCTCTCCCCTCCTCTCTCGTATCTACACCCACTCTCTTCTCCTCTCCTCTCTCCTCTCCTCTCTCGTATCTACACTCACTCTCTTCTCCTCTCCCCTGCCCATCGTCTCTCCATCTCCTCTCCCTCCCCAGGCTGCAACCATGACCCAGAGTGGAGATGTGAACGTGCACAGCGTGGTGGCCAAGGATCGACTGGAGGTGCTGCAGGTGTACCGTCTGCTGCAGTGCGTACGCGAGGGAGACACGCCCGCGATAGAGAAGATGGTGCGCCTGGGCGTGCCCAACCTCATCAACCTGACAGAGCCCAGCGAGGGAAATGCCGCCATGCACCTGGCCTCCGTGGCCAACGACACCGACATGGTGCGCTTCCTGCTCTCACAGGTAGGCCCGGTGTCCAGTCTACCAATCATCATTTAGCGTTATCAGGCCCGGTGTCCAGTCTACCAATCATCATTTAGCATTATTAAAACCGTCGCCTTCATCCTAAACAGGGTTCGCTGTCACTTTAAATCCTGATACTAGTTTAGTTCCCCTATTTGTGATTACAGTACAACATTGACCAAGAGGTCTGGACCTTTGTGCCGTAGGTGGGAGTGCAGTCATACAGTCTCTGGTTCAAGCCCTGCTCTAGCTTATTCTCTGAATCATTACAGTATCCATCGTCATATTTCCTGCTTGTTCTTTGGGTGGTTTAGACCAGGTTTTATTGTTAAGCACTTTTTCACAAATGTATTTGATAAAACCTTTAGCTCTATTGATCTTCCGCACCGTTTCCTCCCAGGGTGCACAGCCTAACATCCAGGACAAAAAGGGGCGTACGCCCGTCATCCTGGCCGCTCAGCTGGGTCATGACAACATGGTCGCCCTGCTGGCCAAGAATCACGCCAACATGGACGTGGTTGACACCGAGGGAAAAGGTAGGTAGGGAGAGGTTCTCTACCCTGCTCCCAGATCTGTTTGCACTGTCTTGCCGACTCCCATGGTCGTTGTCTGTGACATGGTCGTTGTCTGTGACAGTGACTCCTATGGTCGTTGTCTGTGACAGTGACTCCTATGGTCGTTGTCTGTGACAGTGACTCCTATGGTCGTTGTCTGTGACAGTGACTCCTATGGTCGTAGTCTGTGACAGTGACTCCTATGGTCGTTGTCTGTGACATGGTCGTTGTCTGTGACGGTGACTCCTATGGTCGTTGTCTGTGACGGTGACTCCTATGGTCGTTGTCTGTGACGGTGACTCCTATGGTCGTTTTCTGTGACAGTGACTCCTATGGTCGTTGTCTGTGACAGTGACTCCTATGGTCGTTGTCTGTGACATGGTCGTAGTCTGTGACAGTGACTCCTATGGTCGTTGTCTGTGACAGTGACTCCTATGGTCGTTGCCTGTGACGGTGACCCCCATGGTCGTTGTCTGTGACGGTGACTCCCATGGTCATTGCCTGTGACGGTGACCCCCATGTTTGTTGTCTGTGACGGTGACCCCCATGGTCGTTTTCTGTGACGGTGACTCCCATGGTTGTTGTCTGTGACGGTGACCCCCATGGTCGTTGCCTGTGACGGTGACCCCCATGGTCGTTGTCTGTGATGGTGACTCCCATGGTCGTTGCCTGTGACAGTGACTCCCATGGTCAAGCCAGAACAAACAGATGTGGGAGCAGGCTAAGGGACGTTGAAAATGATGGGCCAAACATCACCAGAGCCATATACTTAGAGAGTTGGGCCAATTTTTATATCATTCTAATTCTAGACATTCAGTGACATGGCGTTGTTTAAATATTCCCCATGTCATGTTAATGGACAGCTAACATGGCTGCCATATCATTTTGTAGTGTCATGTAAATGCGTCATAATGCGGAAATCTCAATGCCCCATCTTTCTAAATACATGGCTCTGAACAACACCAACTGTAGAGGAGTTTTGTATCTGTTCTAACCCCCCTAACCCACCTAACCCTACCCCCCAACCCTAACCACCTAACCCACCTAACCCTAACCCCCCTAACCCTAACCCACCTAACCCTAACCCTAACCCTAACCCCCCTAACCCTAACCCCCCCTAACCCTAACCCCCTAACCCCCAACCCTAACCCCCCTAACCCTAACCCCCTAACCCTAACCACCTATCCCCTAACCCTAACCTCTTAACCCTAACCACCTAACCCTAACCCACCTAACCTTAACCCCCCTTAACCACCTACCCCCTAACCCTAACCTCTTAACCCTAACAGACAAGACGTTTCTCTCCAGGCACACTGTTCTACTGCATCTCTCCTACCAAGCGTCACATGCGCTGCCTGCAGGTGGCGCTCAACAGCAAGGCCAACGTCAACAACGTGTCCTCAGCCGGGACACCCGTCTTTCTGCTGGCCTGCGAGCGCGCCCACGACTGTGAGAACATGTGCATCAGCATCCTGGAGAGAGGGGCTGACCCCAATGCCACCAACGAGGTAATCACAAGACAACCGTGCTGGAAAGGACGCAATTGGCTGTGACATAATCAGACATCAAATCACGTTATTTGTCACATGTGCCGAATACTCTGTAAATGAGGCGTTTGGTCTTGATAAAATGAAGAGTTTTCTTTCTGTACTTTACTTCAATCCTTTCTTGTATGATTTCAAATAGTGACAACCAAGATCACCGTTCTCTTCCTACTACTCCGCCCTCAGTTGCCTTCATCTCCTTTACTTTGTCATTACCGTATTAACATTAGCCTGTTGCTGGCTCTCCTGTTCCCCCTTCCAGGCGTCTGGTCGTTCGGCCCTGATGGAAGCAGCCAGGGCGGGAGCTGTAGAGCTGGTCAGGGCCATCCTCCAGAAAGGGGGAAACCCCAACGCCGTGGACAAGAAGAGGATACACGCTGCCCACCTCGCTGCAGAGGGGGGCTTCTTTGAGGTACTACAGAGGTGCTGGTTAACAAAAGGATACCTTAGTAATCAGGTTTGAAACCAGGTTCTTCAACATACAGTGCATTCGGAAAGTATTCAGACCCCTTGTTACGTTAGAGCCTTATTCTAAAATGGATTAGATAGTTTTTTCCCCCCTCATCAATCTACACACAATACCCCATAATGACAAAGCAAAAATGTTTTGGGAATTTGTTGCAAATTTAATAAAATGAAAAAACTGAAACATCTGTCAACGCACCTTTGGCAGCGATTATAGCCTTGACTCTTCTTGGGTATCAAATCAAATTTCAAATCACATTTATTTATATAGCCCTTCTTACATCAGCTGATATCTCAAAGTGCTGTACAGAAACCCAGCCTAAAACCCCAAACAGCAAGCAATGCAGGTGTAGAAGCACGGTGGCTAAGAAAAACTCCCTAGAAAGGCCAAAACCTAGGAAGAAACCTAGAGAGGAACCAGGCTATGAGGGGTGGCCAGTCCCCTTCTAGCTGTGCCGGGTGGAGATTATAACAGAACATGGCCAAGATGTTCAAATGTTCATAAATGACCAGCATGGTCAAATAATAATAATCACAGTAGTTGTCGAGGGTGCAACAAGTCAGCACCTCAAGAGTAAATGTCAGTTGGCTTTTCATAGCCGATCATTGAGAGTATCTCTACCGCTCCTGCTGTCTCTAGGGAGTTGAAAACAGCAGGTCTGGGACAGGTAGCACGTCCGGTGAACAGGTCCGGGTTCCATAGCCGCAGGCAGAACAGTTGAAACTGGAGCAGCAGCACGGCCAGGTGGACTGGGGACAGCAAGGCGTCATCATGCCAGGTAGTCCTGAGGCATGGTCCTAGGGCTCAGGTCCTCAGAGAGAGAGAAAGAAAGAAAGAAAGAGAATTAGAGAGAGCATACTTAAATTCACACAGGACACCAGATAAGACAGGAGAAATACTCCACATATAACAGACTGACCCTAGCCCCCCGACACACAAACTACTGCAGCATAAATACTGGAGGCTGAGACAGGAGGGGTCAGGAGACACTGTGGCCCCATCCCATCCGGGTATGACGCTACAAGCTTAGCACACCTGTATTTGGGGAGTTTCTCCCATTCTTCTCTGTAGATCCTCTCAAGCCCTGTCAGGTTGGATAGGGAGTGTCCCTGCACAGCTATTTCCAGGTCTCTCCAGAGATGTTAGATTGGATTCAAGTCTAGGCTCTGGCTGGGCCACTCAAGGACCTTCAGAGACTTGTCCCGAAGCTACTCCTGCGTTGTCTTGGCTGTGTGCTTAGGGTCATTGTCCTGTTGGAAGGTGAACCTTCGCCCCAGTCTGAGGTCCTGAGCAGGTTTTCATCAAGGATCTCTCTGTACTTTGCTCCGTTCATCTTTCCCTCGATGCTGACTAGTCTCCCAGTCCCTGCCGCTGAAAAACATCCACACAGCATGATGCTTCCACCACCATGCTTCACCGTAGGGATGGTGCCCAGTTTTCTCCAGACATGACGCTTGGCGTTCAGGCCAAAGAGTTCATTCTTGGTTTCATCAGACCAGAGAATCTTGTTTCTCATGGTCTGAGAGTTCTTTAGGTGCCTTTTGGCAAACTCCAAGCAGGCTGTCATGTGCTGTCACTGAGGAGTCTGGCCACTCTACCATAAAGGCCTGATTGGTAGAGTGCTGCAGAGATGGTTGTCCTTCTGGAAGGTTCTCCCATCTCCACAGAGGAACTCTGGAGCTCTGTCAGAGTGACCATCTGGTTCTGACCAAGGTCCTTCTCTCCCGATTTCTCAGTTTGGCTGGGTGGCCAGCTCTCGGAAGAGTCTTGGTGGTTCCAAACTTCTTCCATTTAAGAATGATGGAGGCCACTGTGTTCTTGGGGACCTTCAATGCTGCAGATGTTTTTTGGTACCCTTCCCCAGATCTGTACCTCGACACAATCCTGTCTCAGAGCTCTACTGGCAATTCCTTCAACCTCATGGCTTGGTTTATGGTCTGACATACACTGTCAACTGTGAGACCTTATATAAACAGGTGTGTGACTTTCCAAATCATGTCATATCAATTACATTTACCACAGGTGGACACCAATCAAGTTGTAGAAACATCTCAAGGATGATCAATGGAAATAGGATGTGTCTGAGGTCAATTTTGATTCTAGTGGCAAATTGTCTGAATATTTATGTAAATAAGGCATTTCTGTTTTTTTTTAACACATTTCAAAAAAATGTAAACCTGTTTTCACTTTGTCTTTATAGGTTATTGTTTGTAGATTTATGAGGAAATGTGTTTATTTAATCCATTTTAGAATAAGGATTAAGGTAACAAAATGTGGAAAAAGGGAAGGGGTCTGATTACTTTCCGAAAGCACTGCACTAAACTGTTATATGAAGTGTTCTGGCTACATGACGAACACAGGCTGGAATAATTTTTCAGAAAGGCTGTATTTCATATTGCCCAATTTAGTTTCAAAGCCTGGGGGAGAAATAAATAATAAATAAATGATAAATGTATTGTTTGTATAATGTGACAAGGTGGCGTTACACGGACCCTGTAGCATTACACGGACCCTGTAGCGTTACACGGACCCTGTAGCATTACACGGACCCTGTAGTGTTAAACGGACCCTGTAGCGTTACACGGACCCTGTAGTGTTAAACGGACCCTGTAGCCTTACACGGACCCTGTAGCCTTACACGGACCCTGTAGCCTTACACGGACCCTGTAGCGTTACACGGACCCTGTAGCGTTAGACGGACCCTGTAGCCTTACACGGACGCTGTAGTGTTAAACGGACCCTGTAGTGTTAAACGGACCCTGTAGCGTTAGACGGACCCTGTAGCCTTACACGGACCCTGTAGCGTTAGACGGACCCTGTAGCGTTAGACGGACCCTGTAGCGTTAGACGGACCCTGTAGTGTTACACGGACCCTGTAGTGTTAAACGGACCCTGTAGTGTTAAACGGACCCTGTAGCGTTACACGGACCCTGTAGCCTTAGACGGACCCTGTAGTGTTAGACGGACCCTGTAGCGTTAGACGGACCCTGTAGCGTTACACGGACCCTGTAGCGTTACACGGACCCTGTAGCCTTACACGGACCCTGTAGCGTTACACGGACCCTGTAGCCTTACACGGACCCTGTAGCGTTACACGGACCCTGTAGCGTTAGACGGACCCTGTAGCCTTACACGGACCCTGTAGTGTTAAACGGACCCTGTAGTGTTAAACGGACCCTGTAGCGTTAGACGGACCCTGTAGCCTTACACGGACCCTGTAGCGTTAGACGGACCCTGTAGCGTTAGACGGACCCTGTAGCGTTAGACGGACCCTGTAGTGTTACACGGACCCTGTAGTGTTAAACGGACCCTGTAGCGTTACACGGACCCTGTAGCCTTAGACGGACCCTGTAGTGTTAGACGGACCCTGTAGCGTTACACGGACCCTGTAGCGTTAGACGGACCCTGTAGTGTTACACGGACCCTGTAGTGTTAAACGGACCCTGTAGTGTTAAACGGACCCTGTAGCGTTACACGGACCCTGTAGCCTTAGACGGACCCTGTAGTGTTAGACGGACCCTGTAGCGTTAGACGGACCCTGTAGTGTTAGACGGACCCTGTAGCGTTAGACGGACCCTGTAGCGTTAGACGGACCCTGTAGTGTTACACGGACCCTGTAGCGTTAGACGGACCCTGTAGCGTTAGACGGACCCTGTAGCGTTAGACGGACCCTGTAGCGTTAGACGGACCCTGTAGCCTTAGACGGACCCTGTAGTGTTAGACGGACCCTGTAGTGTTAAACGGACCCTGTAGTGTTAAACGGACCCTGTAGCGTTACACGGACCCTGTAGTGTTACACGGACCCTGTAGCCTTAGACGGACCCTATACTTGCTATGATGATTAATTATGCATTTTATTTGTCAAGTGTACTTTTGTTTTGCGTTTTGTGCACACATGCTGAAATAAATAGTGTCTTATATGTATAACACTGAAATAAAAATCAATAGGTTTGCAAAGGGAGTGTATATCAAATGTATTTATATTTATATAGCCCTTCTTACATCAGCTGACATCTCAAAGTGCTGTACAGAAACCCAGCCTAAAACCCCAAACAGCAAGCAATGAAGGTGTAGAAGCACAGTGGCTAGGAAAAACTCCCTAGAAAGGCCAAAACCTAGGAAGAAACCTAGAGAGGAACCAGGCTATGAGGGGTGACCAGTCCTCTTCTGTTCATAAATGACCAGCATGGTCAAATAATAATAATCACAGTAGTTGTCGAGGGTGCAACAGGTCAGCACCTCAGGAGTAAATGTCAGTTGGCTTTTCATAGCCGATCATTGAGAGTATCTCTACCGCTCCTGCTGTTTCTAGAGAGTTGAAAACATCAGGTCTGGGATATTACTGGAAACTTTCTAAGCTTACCAGTAAACTAGCAGGATTTTGGTAACTTTCAAGTGAAAAACGACAATAGTTGGAAGAGTTGCAAAGTTAATTAAAAATGATTCCATTGTTGATTAGATGCTTTTTTGTACTAACTAGGCTATTTTCTCAGTTAACCCACTGTTCCTAGGCCGCCATTGTAAATAAAAATGTGTCCTTAACTGACTTGCCAAGGTAAAAAAGAAAATATAAAAAACTAAATGGACTATATGGACACATATACAGTACCAGTCAAAAGTTTGGACACACCTACTCATTCAAGGGTTTTTCTTTATTTTGACTATTTTCTACATTGTAGAATAATAGTGAAGACATCAAACCTATGAAATAACACATATGGAATCATGTAGTAACCAAAAAAGTGTTAAACATATCAAAATATATTTTATATTTGAGATTCTTCAAATTGGCATTCTCTCAACCAGTCACCTGGAATACATTTCAATTAACAGGTGTGCCTTGTTAAAAGTTAATTTGTGGAATTTCATTCCTTTGTAATGCATTTCAGCCAGTCAGTTGTGTTGTGACAAGGTATGGGTGGTATACAGAAGGTAGCCCTATTTGGTAAAAGACCAAGTCCATATTATGGCAAGAACAGCTCAAATAAGCAAAGAGAAATGACAGTCCATCATTACTTTAAGACATGAAGGTCAGTCAATCCAGAAAATTTCAAAAACTTTGAACGTTTCTTCAAGTGTAGTCAAAAAAAACATCAAGCGCTATGATGAAACTGGCTCTCATGAGGACCGCCACAGGAAAGGAAGACCCAGAGTTACCTCTGCTGCAGAGGATAAGTTCATTAGAGTTACCTGCACCTCAAATTGCAGGCCAAATAAATGCTTCACAGAGTTAATGAAACAGACACATCTCAACATCAACTGTTCAGAGGAGACTGCGTGAATCAGACCTTCATGGTTGAATTGCTGCAAAGAAACCACTACTAAAGGACACCAATAAGAAGAATAGACTTGCTTGGGCCAAGAAACACAAGCAATGAACATTAGACCGGTGGAAATCTGTCCTTTGGTATTATGAGTCCAAATTTGAGATTTTTGGTTCCAACCACCGTGTCTTTGTGAGATGCAGAGTAGGTGAACGGATGATCTCCGCATGTGTGGTTCCCACCGTGAAGCATGGAGGAGGAGGTGTCATGGTGTGGGGGTGCTAAAATATATTATGATTTTTTAAAACACTTTTTTGTTTACTACTTGATTCTATATATGTTATTTAATAGTTTTAATGTATTCACTATTATTCTACAATATCGAAAACAGTAAAAATAAAGAAAAACCCTTGAATGAGTAGGTTTGTCCAAACGTTTGACTGGTACTGTATACAAAAAGTAATGCTATATAGGAATATATATATATATATATATATATATATATATATATATATATATTTAAGTTATTCAAGTGTAAATGACCAACGTTACCATACATTGCCATAGATTACCTGTTAATTCCGAAAATTACCGTAACTTTGGTAAATTACTGCTAGCTTTGCAACCCTAAAAATAAATCAAATCAAATGTATAGATTAGGTCTAATTCTCTTTTCCCTTCCAGGTGATAGTGGTGCTGTCTGCTTACTCTGCAGACTTGAGTGTGACTGCCACAGACGGGAACACCCCCTTGCACTTGGCTGCAGCTGGAGGCTTCACTGAGTGCTGCAGGTTCCTGGCTCAGAGAGGTGGGAAACCTGACTGACTGGGCAGAGAGCCCACGGGTTGTGCAGGCTTTGGTTCCAGCCCAGCACTGCTAGCACACTGAATTCAATAAATCAGTCAACTGCTCATGAAGACATTGATTGGCAGAATCGGATGTTTTAGTGATGGGACGGAACAAAAAGCCTGCACACCCTGTATCTCTCTAGGACCACGGGTGTTGACCTCTCTTTCATCCACAGAAGATTAGCAAGTCTCTAACCTCAGCACCATATATACTGTAGCTAAAGCTAAGCAACTCTAACCCCAGGGCCATATATACTGTAGCTAAAGCTAAGCAACTCTAACCCCAGGGCCATATATACTGTAGATAAAGCTTAGCAACTCTAACCCCAGGGCCATATATACTGTAGCTAAAGCTAAGCAACTCTAACCCCAGGGCCATATATACTGTAGATAAAGCTTGGCAACTCTAACCCCAGGGCCATATATACTGTAGATAAAGCTTAGCAACTCTAACCCCAGGGCCATATATACTGTAGCTAAAGCTAAGCAACTCTAACCCCAGGGCAATATATACTGTAGCTAAAGCCAAGCAACTCTAACCCCAGGGCCATATATACTGTAGCTAAAGCTAAGCAACTCTAACCCCAGGGCAATATATACTGTAGCTAAAGCCAAGCAACTCTAACCCCAGGGTCATATATACTTTAGATAAAGCTAAGCAACTCTAACCCCAGGGCCATATATACTGTAGCTAAAGCTAAGCAACTCTAACCCCAGGGTCATATATACTTTAGATAAAGCTAAGCAACTCTAACCCCAGGGCCATATATACTGTAGCTAAAGCCAAGCAACTCTAACCCCAGGGCCATATATACTGTAGCTAAAGCTAAGCAACTCTAACCCCAGGGCCATATATACTGTAGCTAAAGCTAAGCAACTCTAACCCCAGGGCCATATATACTGTAGCTAAAGCTAAGCAACTCTAACCCCAGGGCCATATATACTGTAGATAAAGCTTAGCAACTCTAACCCCAGGGCCATATATACTGTAGATAAAGCTAAGCAACTCTAACCCCAGGGCCATATATACTGTAGCTAAAGCTAAGCAACTCTAACCCCAGGGCCATATATACTGTAGATAAAGCTTAGCAACTCTAACCCCAGGGCCATATATACTGTAGATAAAGCTAAGCAACTCTAACCCCAGGGCCATATATACTGTAGATAAAGCTAAGCAACTCTAACCCCAGGGCCATATATACTTTAGATAAAGCTAAGCAACTCTAACCCCAGCACCATATATACTGTAGCTAAAGCTAAGAAACTCTAACCCCAGGGCCACATATACTGTAGATAAAGCCAGCCAACTCTTACCTGTAGATTACATCTTAAAATTCAATATGCCTTCTGTGTCAACCCCAGGCTGCAACGCCAAGCTGAAGAACACCGAGGGTTTGATCCCCAGTCAGATTGCCAAGAACAACAACCAGAAGCCAGCCATGAAGGAGCTGAAGAAGGCAGAGCGTCTGGAGGTGAAGTTCTCCAAACCGGGCGCCGTCAATCCCAATGAGCTGTGGGCGCTCACGCTGCACGACTGGTCCTGCGAGCACGAGGCATCGCTTCGCACCGCCATGGAGATCGCTGAGGAGGCTGTGGGTCCCGTGGAGACGGTTACCCGGGAGACGTTTGTGGCGGTGCTGCAGGATCACCGGGCGCCAGTGGATGGCGAGAACCTCCAGAAGGTCATTCTAGAACTGATAGTCATTCTAGAATGTATAGAGCTGATGTTTAACTGTATGTGTTTGATATCTGATCTGTGGAACGTTGGGTTGTGTTCTTGTTTATGGCTTTAATGGACAACCCTCATGGGCAAAGCAGTACATTTTCAACACAGTAACTCTGGTCTACAGTAGTTCAATAGAAAGGTGAATAGGGTGTAATTTGAGAAGCAGACGGTTTAGTATAGTGTTTTACATTGTGCTCTTATTCTGCAGTATGTCCTGAACTATAGCCTCATTGGTGCCAGAAGAAAAACACTTGAATTAAAATGAATTGTTGTGATTATTTCTATCCAGGTGATTCTGGAGCACGACAAGAAGCGCGAGGGACTGATCAATGTGACTGATTTCTTCAAAGGGGTGCGCTACCTCCAAAAAGCCTTCACCCTTCCCTCCTACGAGCCCAAGAAGAAGAAAGCCGGGAAAGGGGGGAAGGGGAAAAAGAAAGGTAAGTTCGTCCTCCCCATGCCCATTTGCATTGTCCCTCCGGAGCTCATCTTCCGGCGCGAGGACGGCGGGCCGCCCCACTTCATGGTGGAGAGCTACCAGCAGTTCACCGACACCAAGCGGTTCGACCGCGACCACCCGCCGGGCCACCCCATCGAAGACGACTCAGCATGGTACGTGGACGAGCCGGAGAAAATCTATATCAACATCAACTACTGTGTGAAGACGGGGGACCTGGAGTCTCTGAGCCTGGCCTTCAGTCAGGGGGTCCCTGTGGATGTGAAGGACTGCTACTATAAGACGCCCTTGATGACCGCCTGCGGGAGCGGGAATTATGAGGTGGCCAAGTTCCTCATCAGCCTGGGGTGAGCAATGAGCATTATACCAGGGTTGTGGTCAATTCCATTTCAATTTCAATCAATTCAGAAAGTTAACCAAATACCAATTCCAAATGGTGCTAATTGAAAAGCAGGAAAAACATTATTGGAATTGCAATTTGAATTGAAAATGGAATTGCTCCCAATCCTGGTGAGCAATGAGCATTATACCGCCCTGTAGTATTGCTGTTCCTCATTTTCAGTTCTGATGCTGGTTAATTCAATAGTGATCAGGTTTCAGTGCTGATGCTGGTCTATTCAGTAGTGATCAGGTCTCAGTGCTGATGCTGGTTTATTCAGTAGTGATCAGGTCTCAGTGCTGATGCTGGTTAATTCAGTAGTGATCAGGTTTCAGTGCTGATGCTAGTTTATTCAGTAGTGATCAGGTTTCAGTGCTGATGCTGGTTTATTCAGTAGTGATCAGGTCTCAGTGCTGATGCTGGTTTATTCAGTAGTGATCAGGTTTCAGTGCTGATGCTGGTTTATTCAGTAGTGATCAGGTCTCGGTGCTGATGCTGGTTAATTCAGTAGTGATCAGGTCTCAGTGCTGATGCTGGTTTATTCAGTAGTGATCAGGTCTCAGTGCTGATGCTGGTTTATTCAGTAGTGATCAGGTCTCAGTGCTGATGCTGGTTTATTCAGTAGTGATCAGGTTTCAGTGCTGATGCTGGTTTATTCAGTAGTGATCAGGTCTCAGTGCTGATGCTGGTTTATTCAGTAGTGGTCAGGTTTCAGTGCTGATGCTGGTATATTCAGTAGTGATCAGGTTTCAGTGCTGATGCTGGTATATTCAGTAGTGATCAGGTCTCAGTGCTGATGCTGGTATATTCAGTAGTGATCAGGTCTCAGTGCTGATGCTGGTTAATTCAGTAGTGATCAGGTTTCAGTGCTGATGCTAGTTTATTCAGTAGTGATCAGGTTTCAGTGCTGATGCTGGTTTATTCAGTAGTGATCAGGTCTCAGTGCTGATGCTGGTTTATTCAGTAGTGATCAGGTCTCGGTGCTGATGCTGGTTTATTCAGTAGTGATTAGGTCTCGGTGCTGATGCTGGTTTATTCAGTAGTGATCAGGTCTCCGTGCTGATGCTGGTTTATTCAGTAGTGATCAGGTCTCAGTGCTGATGCTGGTTTATTCAGTAGTGATCAGGTCTCCGTGCTGATGCTGGTTTATTCAGTAGTGATCAGGTCTCAGTGCTGATGCTGGTTTATTCAGTAGTGATCAGGTTTCAGTGCTGATGCTGGTTTATTCAGTAGCGATCAGGTTTCAGTGCTGATGCTGGTTTATTCAGTAGTGATCAGGTCTCAGTGCTGATGCTGGTTTATTCAGTAGTGATCAGGTCTCAGTGCTGATGCTGGTTTATTCAGTAGTGATCAGTTTTTTTATTGATCATTAGTCAATGAGCCAGCTCTGGACCACAAGGGGCTTTCACTAATCAAGTCTATTGATTCCTATTTTGAGTGAATCTTATTCGTTACTTGCCGATGCATCTTACTGGTTTAGTGGGTGGTTAATAGGTCAGTGATCAGGTTATTGGCCATTAATCAGGTGTATGGATCTGCTACAGTGCTGATGTGACCGCGTCCGACCAGTTCAGTTGGACACCGCTGCACCACGCCTCCCATGCAGGCCAGGTGGACATCGTGGACCTCCTGGTGCATTCTGGGTCAGTGGTGGACGCCGTGGCCATGAATGGGGCCACGCCCCTCATGAGAGCCATCGAGAGCTGCAGACCGTGCTGTGTGGATTACCTCATCAAGGCCGGGGCCAGGGTGCAGGCAGAGAACAAGAAAGGTACTACTACTCATACTCTCTACACAAAAAAAAACGGATGACTCTTTTAAACGCTCGGTGAGACTGGTCAAAAGGTAGGGGACAAAACATTAGGCTCTTTCCATGACATAGACTGAACAGGTGAATCCAGGTGAAAGCTATGATCCCTTATTAATGTTACTTGTTAAATCCTCTTCAATCAGTGTAGATGAAGGGGAGGAGACGGGTTAAAGAAGGATTTTAATAGCCCTTTTGAGACAATGGAGACATGGATTGTGTATATGTGCTATTCAGACGGTGAATGGGCAAGACAAAATATTAAAATGCCTTTCAACGGGGTACGGTAGTAGGTGCCAGGCGCACCGGTTTGAGTGTGTCAAGAACTGCAACGCTGCTGGGTTTTTCATGCTCAACAGTTTCCTGTTTGCATCAAGAATGGTCCAGCACCCAAAGGACATCCAGACAATTTGACATAACTGTGGTAATCATTGGAGTCAACATGGGCCAGCATCCATATGGAACGCTTTTGACACCTTGTAGAGTCCATGACCCGACGAATTGAGGCTGTTCTGATGGCAAAAGGGGGGTGCAACTCAATTTTCGAAAGGTGTTCCTAATGTTTTGTACACTCAGTGTATCGGGAATAGGGTGCCATGTTCATGTTATCAATAGTCCAGCAGATGGCCCTGTTTCCCTTGATGTGATGTATTCCTCCAACCCCCCCACCCCCCTCCAGCCCTTCCACCCCCCCAACCCTCTCCACCCATTCCACCTCCTCCCCCCCAACCTCCTCCAGCCCTTCCACCCCCCCAACCCTCTCCACCCATTCCACCTCCTCCCCCCCAACATCCTCCAGCCCAGCTCACAGTCTCTGGCTCCTCACTCACGCGTGAAATTAAAATGTGATACGATAACAGGTCTATCATCCCCAAATCCCTGTAGCAACTGTGGACAGGTGGAGAGAAAGTTGCAGAGTAGAGGACTACTGTTATGTATGAAAGTTGCAGAGTAGAGGACTTCTGTTATGTATGAAAGGTGCAGGGTAGAGAACTACTGTTATCTATGCTATTTCTTGTCCACATATAGATTTCCAAATATTACCTCCATGTGTATTTGTGTATCACTGGTTTAGCTTTTAATATACGCTACCATTCAAAAGTTTGGGGTCATTTAGAAATGTCCTTGTTTTTGAAGGAAAAGCACTTTTTTTTTGTCCATTTAAAATAACATCAGATTGATCAGAAATACAGTGTAGACATTGTTAATGTTGTAAATGACTATTGTAGCTGGAAATGGCTGATTTTTTATGGAATATCTACATAGGCGTACAGAGCCCCATTAACAGCAACCATCACTCCTGTGTTCCAATGGTACGTTGTGTTAGCTAATCCAAGTTTATGATTTTAAAAGGCTAATTGATCATTAGAAAACCCTTTTGCAATTATGTTAGCACAGCTGAAAACTGTGTTCTGATTTAAAGAAGCAATAAAACTGGCCTTCTTTAGACTAGTTGAGTATCTGGAGCATCAGCATTTGTGGATTCGATTACAGGCTCAAAATGTCCAGAAACAAAGGACTTTCTTCTGAAACTCATCAGTCTATTCTTGTTCTGAGAAATGGCTTTTCCATGCGAGAAATTGCCAAGAAACTGAAGATCTCGTACAACGCTGTGTACTACTCCCTTCACAGAACAGTGCAAAATGGCTCTAACCAGAATATCCTTTGCCAAGATAATCCATCCATGTGATAGGTGTGGCATATCAATATGCTAATTAAACAGCATGATCATTACACAGGTGCACCTGTGCTGGGGACAATAAAAGGCTGCTCTAAAATGTGCAGTTTTGTCACCCAACACAATGCCACACAACACAATGACTGAGCGTGCAATTGGCATGCTGACTGCAGGAATGTCCACCAGAGCTGTTGCCAGAGAATGGAATGTTCATTTCTCTACCATAAGCCGCCCTAAACATTGACTGCGCCCCTGCCCAGTCATGTGAAATCAATAGATTAGGGCCTAATGAATGTATTTCAATTGACTGTTTTCCTTATATGAACGAACTGTAACTTTGCAATATCTTAGAAATTGTTGCATTCATATTTTTGTTCAGGTAAATAATATAGGCCATTTAGCCAATGCTTTTATCATAATTGACTTAGTCATGTGGAAATACATTTTTCTTTATGCATGGGTGGTCGCGGGGATTGAACTCACTGTCCTGGCATTGCAAGCGCCACGCTCTATCAACTGAGCTACGTAAGACCACTGTGTACTTTCAGTAGGTATAACTGCTTTAGCTACTGTTATGTTACTCGGAAGGTACAGAATATGGTTCCAATTAAAACGCTGTGGTCTCATTTCAGAGCAGAATTGCCTGGACATTGCCAGAGCATATGGAGACATCAGGATAACTGATCTGGTCCAGGTCAAGTTTGACAGCCTCCCCAAGTCCAAGGAGGGGAAGGGGAAGGGAGGAGGCAAACCTGCGGCCAAGCCAGCCAGTATAGCTGCTCCTAAGGTAAATAACTACCTAAATAACTATCTGGTTATGTTATTTCCTTATTATGGTTAGAAACATACACATACTGCAGACTAGTTTTATGTGTCTTGTATAGACACTGAGTGGACAAAACATTAAGAACATCTGCTCTTTACATGACATAGACTGACCAGGTGAATCCAGGTGAAAGCTATGATCCCTTATTGATGTCACCTGTTAAATCCACTTCAATCAGTTTAGATGACTACTATAGTTTAGAGACAGGTTCAAGCAGGATTTTTGAGCCTTGAGACAATTGAGACATGGATTGTGTTAATATGTGCCATTCAGAAGGTGATTAGGCAAGACAAAATATTTCAGTGCTTTCGAATGAGGTATGGTAGTAGGTGCCAGGTGCACCGGTTTGAGTGTCAAGAACTGCAACGCTGCTGGGTTTTTCCACACTCAGTAGTTTCCCTGTGTGTATCAATAATGGTCCAGCACCCAAAGGACATCCAGACAACTGGACACAACTGTGGGGAAGCATTGGAGTCAACATGGACCAGCATCCCTGTGGAATGCTTTTAGACACCTTGTAGAGTCCATGCCCCCGATGAATGGAGGCTGTTCTGAAGAAAGGGAGGGCAGGTTTGATTTGATGTGTGGATCTGCCTGTGCGTGTGTGTCTTTGTGTGTAACGTTTGTGTGTGTATATGCGTGTGTCTGTCTATCCGTCTCCATCCAGTCTGACTCTGTGTCGGCGACCTCCTCTGAGACGGCGGTGAGGAAGGTTTCTCTGAAGGACAACATCATCTTCCTCAACACCCAGATCACCAGTGGAGCCACCAACCGACTCGACATCAGCTTTGTGCCAAAAACAGTAGGTTCCCACTTCTCCGCTTCCTCCGTGACAGAAGGCACCTGATCTAGCCAATGACCTCATCCTCTGATTAGCCTGTTGTTTTGTTCTCAACTTGTTTTTGCTATCGAGGCACTCTTAGGTGGCTATTACATAACGTCAATTTCTTTCTCCCTCCTCCCCATTGTCTCGCTCTGCTGCCCCTCCTCCCCATTGTCTCGCCCTGCTGCCCCTCCTCCCCTTTGTCTCGCCCTGCTGCCCCTCCTCCCCAATTGTCTCGCTCTGCTGCCTCTCCCCCCTTTGTCTCGCTCTGCTGCCCCTTTCCCCCACCTTGTCTCGCTCTGCTGCCCCTCTCTTACCCACCCCTCTTTGTCTCGCTCTGGAACCCCTCTCCCACCCTCCCTTCTTTGTCTCGCTCTGCTGCCCCTCCCCCACACTTTGCTAACCCCCCTTGCCTCGCTCTGATACCCCTCCCCCCATTGTCTCGCTTTGCTAACCCCCCCTTGTCTCGCTCTGCTGCCCCTCCCCCACACTTTGCTAACCCCCCCTTGCCTCGCTCTGATACCCCTCCCCCCATTGTCTCGCTTTGCTAACCCCCCCTTGTCTCGCTCTGCTGCCCCTCCCCCACACTTTGCTACCCCCCCTTGTCTCGCTCTGCTGCCCCTCTCCCACCTCACCCCCTTTGTCTCGCTCTGCTGCCCCTCTCCCACCTCACCCCCTTTGTCTCGCTCTGCTGTTCCCCCCCTTTGTCTCGCTCTACTGCCCCTCCCCCCTCTTTGTCTCGCTTTGCTAACCCCCCCTTTGTCTCGCTCTGCTGCCCCTCCCACCCCCTCTTTTTTCTCACTCTAACATCTCTTGTCTCTGTTTCTCTGTCTCTCTATTTGTCTCCCGATCTTTCCTTCTCGCTTTCTCCCCTTCTCTAATTCTCTCTCTCTCTCTCTCTTTCCCTCCTCTCCCCCTTGTCAGGTGTGGGGTAAGCAGCTGACCAGCAGCCAGCTCATTGAGAGGAAGGAGGAGAGGAGGGACCGTCTGTCCTACGAGGTGGACTTTGAGGACTTCATGATGCCTTTCAACCAGAACATCAGGCAGAAGGCCCAGGAACTGGGAGGCCTCGACAACTGACACAGACAGAGGCAGTGTCCCAAATGGAACTCTTTTCCTATTATATAGTGCACTACATTTGACCAGGGCCCATAGGGTATAAACATAGTGTTTGTCAACATAGTGCAGTAAATGGGGAATAGGGTGCCATTTCAGATGCACGCAGAAAGAGACAAAAATAAACCATATGTCCAGTCAGTTTTGATTCAACTAGCAGTTTTTATAATGCCAGCATGCTATCATATTGTTACTGACATACAGGTCACATATGCCATATTGTAGTATTGTAACATAACGATAGACACCATAGTTCTCAGTTGTTTGTACATCACAAGTTGTTGGTGGCACCTTCATTGGGGAGAATGGGCTTGTTGTAATGACTGGAGCGGAATCAGTGGAATGGGATCAAATACGTGGTTTCATTCCATTCACTCTGTTCCAGACATTATTATGAGCCGTCCTCCCCTCACCAGCCTCCTGTGCTCTACATGCTTTAATAAAAGTTAATAGTAGTTGATAGGAGTTAATAGTATAGGAGTTGATAGAAGTTAATAGTATAGGAGTTAATAGTATAGGAGTTGATAGAAGTTAATAGTATAGGAGTTGGTAGGACTTAATAGTATAGGAGTTAATAGTATAGGAGTTGATAGTATAGGAGTTGATAGTATAGGAGTTGATAGTATAGGAGGTAATAGTATAGGAGTTAATAGTATAGGAGTTAATAGTATAGGAGTTGATAGTATAGGAGTTAATAGTATAGGAGTTAATAGTATAGGAGTTCATAGGAGTTAATAGTATAGGAGTTGATAGTATAGGAGTTATGAGTTAATAGTATAGGAGGTAATAGTATAGTAGTTGATAGGAGTTGATAGTATAGGAGTTATGAGTTAATAGTATAGGAGTTAATAGTATAGGAGTTGATAGGAGTTGATAGTATAGGAGTTGATAGTATAGGAGTTGATAGTATAGGAGTTGATAGGAGTTAGTTGAAAGTAGTTGATAGGAGTTAATAGTATAGTAATTCATTATAGAGTAGTTGATAGGATTTAATAGTATAGTAGTTGATAGGAGTTAATAGTATAGGAGTTGATAGGAATGAATAGTATAGGAGTTAATAGTATAGTAGTTGATAGGAGTTGATAGTATAGGAGTTGATAGTATAGGAGTTAATAGGAGTTAATAGTATTGTAGTTAATTATATAGTAGTTGATAGGAGTTAGTGGTATAGGAGTTAATAGGAGTTAGAGTTGAAAGTAGTTGATAGGAGTTGATAGTATAGTAGTTAAAAGGAGTTAATAATATTGTAGTTAATTATATAGGAGTTGATAGGAGTTAGTGGTATAGGAGTTAATAGTATAGGAGTTGATAGCTGTTTTATTCAGATATCCTGCAGATGAAAGCAAGAGGGTTTAATCTTTCCTCTTCCTTTACGACCCCTTCTTTATTTCATTCAGGTCACAGTAATTATGTGTGTATACCTGACACTGTAAATGTCCATCGTTTGTTTACATAGTAAACAGAAAGACTAACAAGCTAAATTAACACATCTCCAGGCCCGGGGTTCATTGGCAACATATCTACTTCCTCACCCCACCCTCATGTGCTTATACAACCTGTCCTCTCCCTCTCGCTGTGAGCACCACCTGTCATACACACACACACACACACACACACACACCCTCCTTCCAGTATCCCTCTCTTTCTCTCCAAGCCGGTAGTCTGCGCTTCAGTCTTTCACTAGCCGGCTGATGTGTATACTGATGGGCTTCTGCCTGTGTTGTCATCCATCCTGTGTTTTCGGCCTGTGCTGATGAAGGAGAGGAGACCTGGGACAGTATGTGTCAAGCCCCGTGGGTCCTGGTCCAAAGTAGTGCACTATATATGGAATAGGGTGCGATTTGGGACACAAATGAAATGACAGTGCCACCAAGAAGGCAGAGAAAACAATGGGAGCCAACTCTTCTCAGCGTGGGAAAGGGCACTGTTAGTAGGTAGACTGCTCTTCCCATTGGAGCCTAATGTTGAGCTGGTTTGCTGTGAAACAACATGATCTGTACACGGTTTGTACCGTGACCTCAGTCATTGTGTTGAATGGGTTCAAACCAGTAAAGGGATCTGAGAGAAAGAACGAGAGAATATAGAGAGAGAGAACGAGAGAGATGGGTAGAGTGAAACATGCTGTTGAGGTGATAGACATGACTCTCAGATGGAGGGAGAGACACGGAGGGAACGTGGGAGGGTGAGACAGATGGGGGATGGATTTGAGGGTGAGAAAGATGGGGGATGGATTTGAGGGTGAGACATTAAAGGAGGAGTGATTTCATGAGCAGGGAGATAGTTGGAGGGCTGAGAGAGAGAGAGAACTAGAACGAGGGTGCACTCTTAGAAAAAAGGGTTATTCGGCTGTACCCATAGGAGAACCCTTTTTGGTTCCAGGTAGAATCCTTTTTGGTTCCATGTAGAACCCTCTGTGGAAAGGGTTCTACAGCCCAAAAGGGTTCTATCTGGAGCCAAAAGTGGTCTACACAGTAACAAAAATGGTTCTACAACAAGTTCTGCTATGGGGACAGCCGAAGAACCCTTTTAGGTTCTAAACAGCACCTTTTTTTTACTAAGAGTTTAGTGGAGGAGGTCAGGGACCAGAAGGTGGGACTGGTTGAGGATGAGTGATACTGTTAATAAAGGGATGGAACAGAGGGAGAGAGAGAGATGGGTGGAGGTAACGGAGGGATAGAGAGAGAGGGGTGGAGGTAACAGAGGGATAGAGAGAGAGGGGTGGAGGTAACAGAGGGATAGAGAGAGAGGGGTGGAGGTAACGGAGGGATAGAGAGAGGGGTGGAGGTAACGGAGGGATAGAGAGAGAGGGGTGGAGGTAACGGAGGGACAGAGAGAGAGGGGTGGAGGTAACGGAGGGACAGAGAGAGATGGGTGGAGGTAACAGAGGGATAGAGAGGGGTGGAGGTAACAGAGGGATGGAGAGAGAGGGGTGGAGGTAACGGAGGGATAGAGAGAGAGGGGTGGAGGTAACAGAGGGATAGAGAGAGAGGGGTGGAGGTAACAGAGGCATAGAGAGAGAGGGGTGGAGGTAACGGAGGGACAGAGAGAGATGGGTGGAGGTAACAGAGGGATAGAGAGAGAGGGGTGGAGGTAACAGAGGGATAGAGAGAGAGGGGTGGAGGTAACGGAGGGACAGAGAGAGATGGGTGGAGGTAACAGAGGGATAGAGAGAGATGGGTGGAGGTAACGGAGGGATAGAGAGAGAGGGGTGGAGGTAACAGAGGGATAGAGAGAGATGGGGGGAGGTAAGAGGGATAGAGAGAGATGGGGGGAGGTAACGGAGGGATAGAGAGAGATGGGTGGAGGTAACAGAGGGATAGAGAGAGAGGGGTGGAGGTAACGGAGGGAGAGAGATAGAGGGGTGGAGGTAACAGAAGGATAGAGAGAGAGGGGTGGAGGTAACGGAGGGACAGAGAGAGTTGGGTGGAGGTAACAGAGGGATGGAGAGAGGGGTGGAGGTAACGGAGGGACAGAGAGAGGGGTGGAGGTAACAGAGGGATAGAGAGAGAGGGGTGGAGGTAACGGAGGGATAGAGAGAGATGGGGGGAGGTAACAGAGGGATAGAGTTAGAGGGAGGGATTGAACAGAGGGATAGAGAGAGATGGGGGGAGGTAACAGAGGGATAGAGAGAGATGGGGGGAGGTAACAGAGGGATAGAGAGAGATGGGGGGAGGTAACAGAGGGATAGAGTTAGAGGGAGGGATTGAACAGAGGGATAGAGAGAGATGGGGGGAGGTAACAGAGGGATAGAGAGAGATGGGATGGAGGTAACAGAGGGATAGAGAGAGATGGGGGGAGGTAACAGAGGGATGGAGTTAGAGGGAGGGATTGAACAGAGGGATAGAGAGAGATGGGGGGAGGTAACAGAGGGATAGAGAGAGATGGGTGGAGGTAACGGAGATAAGAGGAGAGTGAGTCAGGGATAATGGTGAGGGTAAAGGGGAGGGGACAGGGGCCGGCTCCGTTACTTAAATCAATAGTATGTAGAAGGGACGGGCCGGCCGGCTCCGTTACTTAAATCAATAGTATGTAGCAGGGACGGACTGGGACCAGAAATTGGCTTGGGCATTTCTACCACACTGGCCCATTGTTTTCCCCAAGGCCCGTACATCGGCCAAAGTTTTTCCTCGAGGCCCGTTATATTAGCCAAATCAATTGCGCTAAACCATCAATTTGGACAGGCACACTTGGCTAAAGATAGACTAGCCTATCTGAGTTTTGCCCAAACTGCCCCTTTGGACAGTCCGTTTCTGACTATGAGTACTGAACACATCCCCTCTGGACCTGTAGGAGATGATGCTCTTTGTCTGTCTACCCTGAGGGACTATCAGCTCTCTGCTGACTGGACAGACAGGATAGTCCCTCAGGGTAGAGATATCCTCTCCTCCTGTCTGTCCAGTCAGCAGAGAGCTGATTGTTCCTCAGGGTAGAGATATCAGCTCTCTGCTGACTGGACAGATGGGAGGAGAGGATACTTACCATTCAGTAGGCCTACACAGACACATACACTTCAATATATGATGATCTTACCAAGATTCAAATAAAATCAAATGTTTTTTGTCATATGCGCCGAATATGTAGAAATACCTTACTGTGAAATTCTTACTTACAAGCCCTTAACCAACAATGCAGTTTTAATAAAATATAGTTAAGAAAATATTTATTAAATAAACTAAAGTAAAAAATAAATAAAATAAATAAATGAGGCTATATACAGGGGGTACCGGTACCGAGTCAGTGTGCAGGGGTACAGGTTAGTCGAGGTAATTTGTACATGTTGGTAGGGGTAAAGTGACTATGTATAGATGATAAACAGCGAGTAGCAGCAGTGTAAAAACAAAGGGGAGGGGGTCAATGCAAATAGTCCGGGAGGCCATTTGATTAATTGTTAAGCAGTCTTATGGCTTGGGGTTGGAAGCTGTTAAGGAGCCTTTTGGCAGTGGTGTAAATTACTTAGGTAAAATACTTTAAAGTACTACATACGTCGTTTATTGGGGTATCTGTACTTTACTATTTATATTTTTGACAACTATTATTTGACTACATTCCTATTTTTTCTTTTTACTCCATACATTTTCCATGACAATGTAAGGGCTGTCGTCATGGAGAGAAGAAGACCAAGGTGCAGCGGAGTTAGTGTTCATGATTTAATTCAAAAAGAACACTGGAACACTACAAAACAAGAAAACACCGACAGCTCAACAGTACTGACAGCATAACACACTGAACAGAAACAATAACCCACAACCACAAGGAAAAACACACACTACTATATAGGACTCCCAATCAAAGGCAACTCAACACACCTGCCTTCAATTGGGATCCAACAACCAACTCACACGTAGCAAAACTCTGCCACGTCCTGACCAAAACTAATACAATTGCTCCCTCTGCTGGTCAGGACGTGACAGTACCCCCCCTAAAGGTGCAGACCCCGGAATGCACCTTAAAAAATAAAACACAAAAAATCCCCAATACCCCAACAAAACCAATAAACAATACCCCCTAAACAATAAGGGAGGGAAAGGAGGGAAGGAAGGGAGGGTGGCTGCCGTCGACGACGGCACTATGCTACACCCTCCCTCCCCAACCCACCTATCCTGGAGGTGGCTCAGGTGCGGGACGTGAACCTCGCTCCACCTTCGGCGTCGCCCACTTCGGTGGCGCCAATAGCTGCGCCAGCCAGACGGGCCACTCGGGTTGGGCCGGAGGGCAGGCGGGCCACTCGGGCTGGGCCGGAGGGCAGGCGGGCCGCCCTGGCAGATCCGGGCGGCTCTGGCGACTCCTGACTGGCGGGCGGCTCTGGCGACTCCTGACTGGCGGGCGGCTCTGGCGATTCCTGACTGGCGGGCGGCTCTGGCGACTCTTGACTGGCGAGGCTGGGCTGACGCACTAGACGCCTGATGCGTGGGGCTGGTACAGGACGTGCCAGCCTGGAGACACGCACCTTAGGGCTAGTGCAGGGAGCGGGAACAGGCCGAGTCAGACTGGGCTGACGCACCTCAGGGCTAGTGTGGGGAGCTGGCCTGGGGCTCCATCCTCGCCCCGCCAAACAGCCCCTGTGCCCCCCCCCAAAAAAAATAATCTTGGGGCTGCCTCTCGGGCTTCCTTCCCAGCCGTATTCCCTCATACCGTCGCCGTTGGTCCTTCTCTCCTGCTGCCTCCACTCTTTTGAGTGCCACTACCTGTTCCCATGGGAGGCGATCCCTTCCGACCTGGATCTCCTCCCAAGTGTAGGATCCCTTGCCGTCCAGGATGTCCTCCCATGTCCAGTCCATCACGCTGTTCTCCTGTGGCTCCTTCCTCCTTCGCTGCTTGGTCCTTTTGTGGTGGGTAATTCTGTAAGGGCTGTCGTCATGGAGAGAAGAAGACCAAGGTGCAGCAGAGTTAGTGTTCATGATTTAATTCAAAAAGAACACTGGAACACTACAAAACAATAAAACACCGACAGCTCAACAGTACTGACAGCATAACACACTGAACAGAAACAATTACCCACAACCACAAGGAAAAACACACACTACTATATAGGACTCCCAATCAAAGGCAACTCAATACACCTGCCTTCAATTGGGAGTCCAACAACCAACTCACACGTAACAAAAATCTCTGCCACGTCCTGACCAAAACTAATACAATTGCTCCCTCTGCTGGTCAGGACGTGACAGACAACCAAAAGTACTCGTTTAGAATGCTTAGCAGGACAGGAAAATGGTCCACACACACTTATCAAGAGAACATCCCTGGTCTCCCTACTGCCTCTGATCTGAACTCACTAAACACAAATGCTTTATTTTTAAATTATGTCTGAGTGTTGGAGTGTGCCCCTGGCTATCCGTAAATTTAAAAAACAAGAAAATTGTGCAGTCTGGTTTGCTTAATATAAGCAATGTGAAATTATTTATAATTTTACTTTTGATACTTAAGTATATTTTAGCAATTACATTTACTTTGATACGTATATAAAACCATTTTTATTTTTTTACTTTTGCTCAAGTAGGATTTTACTGGGTGACTTTCACTTGAGTTATTTTCTATTAAGGCATCTTTACTTTTACTCAAGTATGACAACTGGGTATTTTTCCATCACTGCCTTTTGACCTAGACTTGGCGGTCCGGTACCCCTTGCAATGCGGTAGCAGAGAGAAAAGTCTATGACTTGGGTGACTGGAGTCTTTGACCATTTTTTGGGCCTTCCTCTGACACCGCCTAGTGTCAGTCGTGGATAGCAGGAAGCTTTGCCCCAGTGATGTACTCAGCTGTACCAAATTGCCAAATTGAGTCAAAAGCTTTTTTGAAGTCAACAAAGCATGAGAAGACTTTGTTTTGATTTGTTTGTTTGTGAATTAGGGTGTGCAGGGTGAATATGTGGTCTGTTGTACGGTAATTTGGTACAAAGCCAATTTTGAAATTTGCTCAGTACATTGTTTTTACTGAGTAAATGTACAAGTCTGCTATTAATGATAACTCCGAGGATTTTCCCAAGGTTGCTATTGACGCATATCCCATGGTAGTTATTGGGTTCAATTGTCACGTCCTGGCCAGTATAGGGTTAATTAGTATTGTAGTTTGGTCAGGACGTGACAGAGGGTATTTGTTTTATGTGGTTCGGGGTGGTGTGTTTTTGTTAAAGGGCATTTGGTTTAAGTATTCCGGGGTTTTTGGGTACTGTTTGGTGTTCTGGTATTCTATGTCTCGTCTAGTATGTCTGTTTCTATGTCTGGTTAATTGGGGTTGGGACTCTCAGTTGAAGGCAGGTGTTGTCTATCTGCCTTTGATTGAGAGTCCCATATATGAGGGTGTGTTTGTGTTTGATGTTGTGGGTGATTGTTCTGTGTTGAGCTTTGCTTGGCCAGACTGTTTTTGTTGATCGTTCGTTGCTTTGTTATTGTTGTATGTTCATTTTTGGAAGTAATTAAAAATCAAGATGAGCATACACGTACCTGCTGCGTATTGGTCCTCCTTCACCGACGACAACCGTGACAGAATCACCCACCACCAAAGGACCAAGCAGCAGAGGAAGGAGCAGACGGCGTTCGAGCTGGACTGGCGGGAGAAGTGGACTTGGGAAGAAATTCTGGACGGGGCCGGACCTTGGCATCAGGCTGGGGATTATCAGCGCCCGCAGTGGGAAATTGAGGCAGCCAAGGCGGAGAGGCGATGGTACGAGGCCAGAGACGCGCTGAGGGAGAAGCACGAGAGGCACCCCCAATAATTTTTTTGGGGGGGGCACACGGGTAGTTTGGCTAGGCGAAGGAAGAGCCGGAAGCCAGCTACCCGTGGTTATATGGAGGAGCGTATGAGGTGGGGAGCGCCATGTTTTGCTGAGAAGCGCGCTATCTCACCCATACGCACGCACAGTCCGGTGCGAGTTATTACAGCCCCTCGCAGGTGCCGTGCTAGAGCGGGCATCCAGCCTGGTAGGAGGATGCCTGCGCAGCGCATCTGGTCGCCGGTACGCCTCCGAGGACCAGGCTACCCAACTCCCGCTCTACGCACGGCTACCATCAGGCCCCTGCACAGCCCAGTCTGCCCTGTACGAGCACCCCGCTCGTACAGGGCTACTAGTTCCATCCAGCCAAGGCGGGTTGTGCAGGAGGTAAGATCTAGACCGGCTGTGCGCCTCCATAGCCCTGGGTTTCCAGCTCCTGTCTCTCGTGCGGACCCGGAAGTGCGTTCACCCAGTCCGACTTGTCCTGTTCCCGCTCCCCGCACTAAACTGCAAGTGCGTAAACCCAGCCTCGCCAGTCAACAGTCGTCGGAGCTGCCCGCCAGTCAACAGTCGTCGGAGCTGCCCGCCAGTCAACAGTCGTCGGAGCTGCCCGCCAGTCAACAGTCGTCGGAGCTGCCCGCCAGTCAACAGTCGTCGGAGCTGCCCGCCAGTCAACAGTCGTCGGAGCTGCCCGCCAGTCAACAGTCGTCGGAGCTGCCCGCCAGTCAACAGTCGTCGGAGCTGCCCGCCAGTCAACAGTCGTCGGAGCTGCCCGCCAGTCAACAGTCGTCGGAGCTGCCCGCCAGTCAACAGTCGCCGGAGTGGTCAGACTGCGCTGAACTGCCGGAGTGGTCAGACTGCGCTGAACTGCCGGAGTGGCCAGACTGCGCTGAACTGCCGGAGTGGCCAGACTGCGCTGAACTGCCGGAGTGGCCAGACTGCGCTGAACTGCCGGAGTGGCCAGACTGCGCTGAACTGCCGGAGTGGCCAGACTGCCCTGAACGTCCCGAGTGGCCAGACTGCCCTGAACGTCCCGAGTGGCCAGACTGCCCAGACTGTCCCGAGTGGCCAGACTGCCCAGACTGTCCCGAGTGGCCAGACTGCCCAGACTGTCCCGAGTGGCCAGACTGCCCAGACTGTCCCGAGTTGCCAGACTGCCCAGACTGTCCCGAGTTGCCAGACTGTCCCGAGTTGCCAGACTGCCCAGACTGTCCCGAGCTGCCAGACTGCCCAGACTGTCCCGAGCTGCCAGACTGCCCAGACTGTCCCGAGCTGCCAGACTGCCCAGACTGTCCCGAGCTGCCAGACTGCCCAGACAGCCTGGAACGGCCTGAGCCGGAGCCACCTCCAGAAATAGGTGGGTTGGGGAGGGGGGGTGTAGCACAGTGCCGTCGTTGACGGCAGCCACCCTCCCTTCCCTCCCTTTAGAAAAGGGGAATTTTTCTTTTGGTGTTGCTTGGGGTTATTTTTTGTTAAGGTGCTTCTGGGGTAGCACCTTTAAGGGGGGGGTACTGTCACGTCCTGGCCAGTATAGGGTTAATTAGTATTGTAGTTTGGTCAGGACGTGACAGAGGGTATTTGTTTTATGTGGTTCGGGGTGGTGTGTTTTTGTTAAAGGGCATTTGGTTTAAGTATTCCGGGGTTTTTGGGTACTGTTTGGTGTTCTGGTATTCTATGTCTAGTCTAGTATGTCTGTTTCTATGTCTGGTTAATTGGGGTTGGGACTCTCAGTTGAAGGCAGGTGTTGTCTATCTGCCTTTAATTGAGAGTCCCATATATGAGCGTGTGTTTGTGTTTGATGTTGTGGGTGATTGTTCTGTGTTGAGCTTTGCTTGGCCAGACTGTTTTTGTTGATCGTTCGTTTCTTTGTTATTGTTGTATGTTCATTTTTGGAAGTAATTAAAAATCAAGATGAGCATACACGTACCTGCTGCGTATTGGTCCTCCTTCACCGACGACAACCGTGACATCAATTTTCTCTCCACTTTTGTGGACTGGGGTTATCAGTTCTTGGTTACAAATTTGGGGGAAGATGCCAGAGCTGAGGATGATGTTAAAGTATAGCCAATTGTAGTCTGTATATTTGTGGTCTGTATATTTTATCATTTCATGTAGGATACCATCAACGCTACAGGCCTTTTTGGGTTGGAGGGTTTGTATTTTGTCCTGTAGTTCATTCAATGTAATTGGAGAATACAGTGTATTCTGGTAGTCTTTAATAGCTGATTCTAAGATTTGTTATAGAGACAAAAAGATTGGAGAAGTGGTTTATCCAGACATCTCCGTTTTGGATAGATAACTCTTCGTGTTGTTGTTTGTTTAGTGTTTTCCAATTTTCCCAGAAGTGGTTAGATTCTATCGAGTTTTCAATTACATAGAGCTGATTTCTGACGTGCTGTTCCTTCTTTTTCCGTAGCGTATTTCTATATTGTTTTAGTGATTCACCATAGTGAAGGCGTAGACTCAGGTTTTCTATGTTTTGTTTTTGGTTGGATAGGTTTCTCAATTTCTTTCTTAGGTTTTTGCATTCTTCATCAAACCATTTGTCATTGTTGTTCATTTTCTTAGGTTGTCTGCTTGAAATGTTTAGATTTGATTGGGAAGCTGAAAGGTCAAATATACTGTTTAGGTTTTCTACTGACAAGTTTACACCTTTACTATTATGTGACATGTATTGTCCAGGAAATTGTCTAAAAGGGATTGAATTTGTTGTCATCTAATTGTTTTTTGGTAGGTTTCTACACTACTTTCCTTCCATCTATAGCATTTCTTAATACTTTGCAGTTCCTTTGGTTTTGATTCTTCATGATTGTGTATTGCTCTGTTCAGGTAGACTGTGATTTTGCTGTGATCTGATAGAGGTGTTAGTGGGCTGATTGAACGCTCTGAGAGACTCAGGATGGAGGTCAGTGATAAAGTAGTCTACAGTACTACTGCCAAGAGATGAGCTATAGGTGTACCTACCATAGGAGTCTCCTCAAAGCCTACCATTGACTATCTGCAGACCCAGCGTGTGACCGAGCTGCAGGAGTTGTGACCTGTTTTAGTTGATTGTTTTGTCATAGTTGTGTCTAGGAGGGCGTATTTTGGAGGGAATACTGTCATCATTCAAGTATGGGGATTTTACTTGGGGGATATAGGTAGCACACATGAAGACATTTCTCTGTTGAGATAATTTCCTCGCTTTCTCGTCTCTCCATCCCCCATCTTTCTCTTTCTCTCTCCACCCACTCTCTTCACACTGAAACCCCCCTTGGGATGTGATGTATTTATCTGTCCCTGCTCATGTTGCCAGTGTGTTGGTGTTCTTAATGTATGGACATGTCGCTATGTAATAACTGCATGAATTAGTATGCTACTGTCTTATACAATAACGATTATGTATTACCTAACCTACATACTGTAAATCAGACACAGAACTATGGATGTGGATAAGGTTGGCCCTATCAATAATCTGACTGGAGAGCTGCACTATAGAATGACAATCTGACTGAATTCTACATTAGAATCAGAGTGAATTCTACATTCTACATTCGAATCTGAGTGGATTCTACATTATAATCTGAGTGAATTCCACGTTCTACGTTAGAATCTGAGTGGATTCTACATTAGAATCTGAGTGCATTCTACATTCTACATTAGAATGTGAGTGAATTCTACATTAGAATCTGAGTGGATTCTACAATCTACATTAGAATTTGAGTGAATTCTACATTAGAATCTGAGGGAATTCTAACTAGATTTCTAAGTTCTATATTCCCCACAGTCTGGCAGAGCAGCATGTGGACAATCATTCCCAACGTCCCTGTTCTCCTGTATGTATGGATCTGACATGATCCTCAATGTGTACCGAGGCAGCCGGTGTGTGTGTGTGTGTGCATGTGTGTGTGCTTTCCAAGTGTCCCTGTGGTCATTCCCACTGGGATTGGATGCCCCTAACGCTTGAGGAGAGCAATCTTAGTGTAACAGATTCACACCTAAATAAAGGGGTAATTAGTTCAGCTGCTAGCAGGATATTGTTGACATGGTGATTACCTGCTGTGCAGTAGTAGTACCTCTCTGTTACTGTGTATCACCCCAGGGTATAGATGTGCCGGGATTTCACAAGCAATATACTGTATATTTGACCATTGGCCGCATGGACAATCGTATAGCTGTATAGATTGCATTTAGGTTAAGTGTATTATCTGATTGACACATTTGTTTGAAATGTAAATTATATTATGCTAGCGTCAGTAGCCATTACTGACAACAACCTATAATCATGATTGTAACACAAGTGCTAATTAATATTCCACCATTTTTCAGTTGCAGACAGCTCTTTTGTTTCTAGGTTAGGATTGGTTCACCCGCCACATGACGCTGCAGTCTAACTGGGTGGAGGTTTATACACTACAGCCCTCCAGTCTAACAGGATGGAGGTTTATACACTACGGCCCTCCAGTCTAACAGGGTGGAGGTTTATACACTACGGACCTCCAGTCTAACAGGATGGAGGTTTATACACTACGGCCCTCCAGTCTAACTGGATGGAGGTTTATACACTACAGCCCTCCAGTCTAACAGGATGGAGGTTTATACATTACAGCCCTCCAGTCTAACAGGGTGGAGGTTTATACACTACAGCCCTCCAGTCTAGTGAATTAAGAATAAAGAAACTGCTCTATAGCATGCAGAGCCTCTCTGAATACACAGCGACACTCAATACTTCAGGAAGCAATTAGACTGCGTTTAGACAGCCAGACCAATTCTGATCTTATTTTTCTCCATCAATTGGTCTTTTGGCCAATCAGATCAGCTCAGAAAAAGGATCTAATGTGAAAAGATCTGATGGGATTGGTCAAAAGACCAATTAGTTGGGAAAAGATCAGAATTGGGTTGGCTGTCTGAATGTAGCCTTAGTCTCATACCAAACCAATGGCAGCAGCAGACTCTCTTCCTGTAATCAATGGGCCTCTGCTTTCTCCATTACCCTCCTAATGAACCAGATCCTGCATGTACTGGGTCATGTGTTGTATAGTATATCACTTAGCATAGCCCTATGGGATGCTATGGTCTCATTAAGACAAAAGTAACTCTCACATGTACTGATCTGTTTGCAGTCTCTCAGCCAAGGTTTAAATAATCCATTCTAATGCATACATGACATGCTCTGTCATGGTCAGATAGTATTGTTGTAAAAGAGAATGTGTTCTCAATGACTTAGCTTATTTAAATAAAGGAAACTTAAAGGTTAATTGGCCCCAGCTAGCGGATATTACTGTAAATTCCGGACTATAAGCCGCAACTTTTTTCCCAGGCTGTGAACCTCGCGGCTTAAACAATGACGCGGCTAATATATGGATTTTTCCCGCTTTCAATTAAAAATAAATAAAAATAAAAACACATTCTGTGACGTGCTCAGTTTTTTGGCGGCATGAATCTTTCATTAGACCAATGAAATTGCCGAACGGGTTAAGGTGAAACAACTTTTTTGTTTACTGTTTAAATTAAATCGAGCGCTCTCAAACTTCCCATCATTCTGATTACGGTAGTCATTTTGTCACCCTCATCGTGGCAAAGACACGGAGAAATGCATATGATGCAGCTTTCAAGTTGAAGGCGATTGATCTGGCTGTTGGAAAAGGAAATAGAGCTGCTGCACGGGAGCTTGGTCTTAATGAGTCGATGATAAGATGTTGGAAACAGCAGCGTGAGGAATTGACTCAGTGCAAAAAGACAACTAAAGCTTACTGCTAATTTTTTATTTTTTGTTACAAGCCGTGTTTCGTTAAAGCCCATTTATTTTTGTTACAAGCCGTGTTTCGTTAAAGCCTGTGTAAAGTTCATTTGTTTCAATGTACCGGTAGGCACCTGCGGCTTATAGACATGTGCGGCTTATTTATGTTCAAAATAATATATTTTTTTTAATTCAGTGGGTGCGGCTCATATTCAGGTGCGCTTAATAGTCCGGAAATTACGGTAAGTAGGTTTCTATTGGCTCGTCACATGTCTATTATAAGGCATGTTACATGTCTATTAGAGACAACATAAATGTGACATAGCAGCTTAATATTTATTGTACATTCACTGCTTGGTTAAACCCTTAGAACAATAGGGCTCGTGGACAAAAGTAGTGCACTATGTAGGGAATAGGGTGGCACTTGGTACAGAGCCCTGGACTGTGTCAGTGATCTATGCTTTAGTATGTGTTCAACAATACACTGTGGAATCATCAGGGAGAAACGCCTTGCCTCCAGTACCTAATACTGCTTGTAAATCATGACAATCCACCATTGACTTAGGTGTCCGTGATCAATAAATAACTGTTTTGTTGGAACATCAGAGTCATCAATGGAACATATACAGCAATCAATAGAATATGCTTTTCCCGATCCGGACAGAGTAATGAGAACCAGGCTTGAGTAGATATGAGGCATTTCATTTTGGATAAGGTATTCGGTTCAGGCCGTCTAAATCTTTCATCTAGCTCTACTACATGCATGGATTAGTCCACTGTAATACATGTATCTCTGACTCAACCATGCAGAATCAGTATTCTGAACACTGGCCTGGTTCTAAACAACTATGATATCCAATGAGGTTTATATGGCAGATAGAGGAGAATAGTGTAATTAGAATTTACGTTTGACACTTTTCTCAAAGCTCTCTTGTAATTGGTGGAACTCATCCCCCAACCAATAGCATCCACCTCCACCGCACATACAGATGAGACAATGACTGAGTCCATCAGGATATATGAGCTAAATTGAAAACTTAATTCAGATCAGATGGCTAACCTGTGTGTACCTCTGAGTGAAGGTCGTTCAGATCAGATGGCTAACCTGTGTGTACCTCTGAGTGAAAGTCGTTCAGATCAGATGGCTAACCTGTGTGTACCTCTGAGTGAAGGTCAGAGAACATAGCTACTGTATTAGTAATCAGTGGGTCACCCAGGATCACTAGGTAAACAGACAGATGTGTTTGTTTATGTAGATAGGACAGCAGCAAACACTGAAACAGACTATTTATCACTGCCATGTCACGTTGTTTCTCTCTGTTGTAGAAACACCCTGACACACTCCCTACGACTCTCACTCGGCTAAAATCACACTCTTACCCACTCAGACCGCCACTGAAATGCATACAGTACTTGTGTGTACACACACACACACACACACACACACACACACACACCTGCTCGTCACACTCCGGTACCCTCGTCCCTTGTCCTCCTTCCCAAGCTACCGTTTCCTCGCTCCCTTTCTCTCCTAGATAAACCTGCTCTATCCAGTGGTGACTGACTCATATCTTTCTCTCCTAGATAACCCTGAGTCCGCTCTATCCAGTGGTGACTGACTCACAGCACAGATACGGAGCCTAAATCAACACATCTCACAACACACTGGTTGCCACATATAAAGGTCATGGCTAGATAGAACACAGCTTATGTCAAATTCACATCAAAAGTAGATTTTTTTTTTTCTTCGTATTTGAGCTATTCCTAACCTCAACCCTTTTCCTAATATTAACCTAATACTCCTAACCTGTTACGTTAATACTCCTAACCTGTTACGTTAATACTCCTAACCTGTTACGTTAATTATCCAAACCTGCTATGAAAAGTCCATTCTGACACAAGCTGAAAACTATCTAGTCAAAACCCTGAGAACCATCTGATCTAAATGACTCAAAAACTGGACGGTCAGAAAAAGAACATGAACAGATAGATAAAGTAAGATCATAAAAGATTGAGAGAAAAAGAGAGAGAGAGAGAGAGAGATCCACAGATAGAGAGGGAGAGAGAGGGGGGGAGAGAGAGAGAGATCCACAGATAGAGAGGGGGAGAGAGAGGGGGGAGAGAGAGAGATCCACAGATAGAGAGGGAGAGAGGGGGGGGAGAGAGAGAGATCCACAGATAGAGAGAGAGAGAGAGAGATCCACAGATAGAGAGGGAGAGAGAGGGGGGGAGAGAGAGAGATCCACAGATAGAGAGGGGGAGAGAGAGGGGGGAGAGAGAGAGATCCACAGATAGAGAGGGGGGAGAGAGAGAGGGGAGAGAGAGAGAGCACAGTGGAGGTCATGATCAGATGAGCTCCTGCATTTTTCAGCATTTTCTTAAAAAAAGATAGATTTAGAGTTAGATAAACTTGTATTTTTTTGTCAGGAACATATACGGGATGCTACCCTCTACAACAGAACCTTCACTCCAAATCAAAACTCAAAACCTACAACCTGATTTTGGATGGAATTACAGAATCACCTGGAAGGTTAACAACTACCAAAGATTATTATTCCAACGCTATACAGCAAATTCTCTGGAAAACAACAGAAACCTGAAAACACCGTCCAACCTGGAACTGAGTGAGTAATGTTTAGTCTGAAGCTATATTTTATTTCCAAAAGCCAAGAAGGAAAAATGAATTACTTTATAAGGACTGAATGCTAAATTAAGGCTGCCAAGCTTGATACAACTTCAATTAGCACTGACGTGTCAAGTGAGAGGTGTCAAAGCCCTTGAGCCCAACAATGGCAGGAGAGTTGAACAGTCTACTCCAACCAAATGGAGAGGCCTTAGAAGCTGCCTCCTGCTGTTCAGAGGTCATTAAAATACACTACCCTGTGTATGTAAAGAATGACAAGGCAAGAAAAGATCACAAAATGAAGCTCCTTATGGAAAATCAAGATACACTTTTTGCTGACTATTATTAAAATGGGAACATCAGCAACCTCATCTTCCACACAAACCATCCCCTGGCACAGTGCTATATTAACCAGACCATCCCCTGGCACAGTGCTATATTAACCAGACCATCCCCTGGCATGGCACAGTGCTATATTAACCAGACCATCCCCTGGCATGGCACAGTGCTATATTAACCAGACCATCCCCTGGCATGGCACAGTGCTATATTAACCAGACCATCCCCTGGCATGGCACAGTGCTATATTAACCAGACCATCCCCTGGCACAGTGCTATATTAACCACACCATCCCCTGGCATGGCACAGTGCTATATTAACCAGACCATCCCCTGGCATGGCACAGTGCTATATTAACCAGACCATCCCCTGGTACAGTGCTATATTAACCAGACCATCCCCTGGCACAGTGCTGTATTAACCAGACCATCCCCTGGTATGGCACAGTGCTATATTAACCAGACCATCCCCTGGCACAGTGCTATATTAACCAGACCATCCCCTGGCACAGTGCTATATTAACCAGACCATCCCCTGGCACAGTGCTATATTAACCAGACCATCCCCTGGCATGGCACAGTGCTATATTAACCAGACCATCCCCTGGCATGGCACAGTGCTATATTAACCAGACCATCCCCTGGCACAGTGCTATATTAACCACACCATCCCCTGGCATGGCACAGTGCTATATTAACCAGACCATCCCCTGGCATGGCACAGTGCTATATTAACCAGACCATCCCCTGGTACAGTGCTATATTAACCAGACCATCCCCTGGCACAGTGCTGTATTAACCAGACCATCCCCTGGTATGGCACAGTGCTATATTAACCAGACCATCCCCTGGCACAGTGCTATATTAACCAGACCATCCCCTGGCACAGTGCTATATTAACCAGACCATCCCCTGGTACAGTGCTATATTAACCAGACCATCCCCTGGCACAGTGCTGTATTAACCAGACCATCCCCTGGTATGGCACAGTGCTATATTAACCAGACCATCCCCTGGCACAGTGCTATATTAACCAGACCATCCCCTGGCACAGTGCTATATTAACCAGACCATCCCCTGGCATGGTACAGTGCTATATTAACCAGACCATCCCCTGGCACAGTGCTATATTAACCAGACCATCCCCTGGCATGACACAGTGCTATATTAACCAGACCATCCCCTGGCATGACACAGTGCTATATTAACCAGACCATCCCCTGGCATGACACAGTGCTATATTAACCAGACCATCCCCTGGCATGGCACAGTGCTATATTAACCAGACCATCCCCTGGCATGGCACAGTGCTATATTAACCAGACCATCCCCTGGCATGGCACAGTGCTATATTAACCACACCATCCCCTGGCACAGTGCTATATTAACCAGACCATCCCCTGGCACAGTGCTATATTAACCAGACCCTCCCCTGGCACAGTGCTATATTAACCAGACCATCCCCTGGCATGGCACAGTGCTATATTAACCAGACCATCCCCTGGCATGGTACAGTGCTATATTAACCAGACCATCCCCTGGCACAGTGCTATATTAACCAGACCATCCCCTGGCACAGTCCTATATTAACCAGACCATCCCCTGGCACAGTGCTATATTAACCACACCATCCCCTGGCATGGCACAGTGCTATATTAACCAGACCATCCCCTGGCATGGCACAGTGCTATATTAACCAGACCATCCCCTGGCACAGTGCTATATTAACCAGACCATCCCCTGGCATGGCACAGTGCTATATTAACCAGACCATCCCCTGGCATGGCACAGTGCTATATTAACCAGACCATCCCCTGGCATGGCACAGTGCTATATTAACCAGACCATCCCCTGGCACAGTGCTATATTAACCAGACCATCCCCTGGCATGGCACAGTGCTATATTAACCAGACCATCCCCTGGCATGGCACAGTGCTATATTAACCAGACCATCCCCTGGCATGGCACAGTGCTATATTAACCAGACCATCCCCTGGCATGGCACAGTGCTATATTAACCAGACCATCCCCTGGCATGGCACAGTGCTATATTAACCAGACCATCCCCTGGCATGGGACAGTGCTATATTAACCAGACCATCCCCTGGCACAGTGCTATATTAACCAGACCATCCCCTGGCACAGTGCTATATTAACCAGACCATCTCCTGGCACAGTGCTATATTAACCAGACCATCTCCTGGCACAGTGCTATATTAACCAGACCATCCCCTGGCATGGCACAGTGCTATATTAACCAGACCATCCCCTGGCATGTCACAGTGCTATATTAACCAGACCATCCCCTGGCATGGCACAGTGCTATATTAACCAGACCATCCCCTGGCATGGCACAGTGCTATATTAACCAGACCATCCCCTGGCACAGTGCTATATTAACCAGACCATCCCCTGGCACAGTGCTATATTAACCAGACCATCCCCTGGCATGGCACAGTGCTATATTAACCAGACCATCCCCTGGCATGACACAGTGCTATATTAACCAGACCATCCCCTGGCATGGCACAGTGCTATATTAACCAGACCATCCCCTGGCATGGCACAGTGCTATATTAACCAGACCATCCCCTGGCATGGCACAGTGCTATATTAACCAGACCATCCCCTGGCATGGGACAGTGCTATATTAACCAGACCATCCCCTGGCACAGTGCTATATTAACCAGACCATCCCCTGGCATGGCACAGTGCTATATTAACCAGACCATCCCCTGGCATGGCACAGTGCTATATTAACCAGACCATCCCCTGGCATGGCACAGTGCTATATTAACCAGACCATCCCCTGGCATGGCACAGTGCTATATTAACCAGACCATCCCCTGGCATGGCACAGTGCTATATTAACCAGACCATCCCCTGGCATGGCACAGTGCTATATTAACCAGACCATCCCCTGGCATGGCACAGTGCTATATTAACCAGACCATCCCCTGGCATGGCACAGTGCTATATTAACCAGACCATCTCCTGGCATGGCACAGTGCTATATTAACCAGACCATCCCCTGGCATGGCACAGTGCTATATTAACCAGACCGTCCCCTGGCATGGCACAGTGCTATATTAACCAGACCATCCCCTGGCATGGCACAGTGCTATATTAACCAGACCATCCCCTGGCATGGCACAGTGCTATATTAACCAGACCATCCCCTGGCATGGCACAGTGCTATATTAACCAGACCATCCCCTGGCATGGCACAGTGCTATATTAACCAGACCATCCCCTGGCATGGCACAGTGCTATATTAACCAGACCATCCCCTGGCACAGTGCTATATTAACCAGACCATCCCCTGGCATGGCACAGTGCTATATTAACCAGACCATCCCCTGGCATGGCACAGTGCTATATTAACCAGACCATCCCCTGGCATGGCACAGTGCTATATTAACCAGACCATCCCCTGGCATGGCACAGTGCTATATTAACCAGACCATCCCCTGGCATGGCACAGTGCTATATTAACCAGACCATCCCCTGGCATGGCACAGTGCTATATTAACCAGACCATCCCTGGCATGGCACAGTGCTATATTAACCAGACCATCCCCTGGCATGGCACAGTGCTATATTAACCAGACCATCCCCTGGCATGGCACAGTGCTATATTAACCAGACCATCCCTGGCATGGCACAGTGCTATATTAACCAGACCATCCCCTGGCATGGCACAGTGCTATATTAACACACTACCCCTTTGTTAAGAGAGGGGGTGTTAACGAGGGGTGGAAACTCAGGATACTTGACAATGAGGACTCTGAGTCAGCTAATATAAATCTCTCTAAGTCTGGAACAGTAATGGTACAGGGCAACCCCAAACAGTTTCAGATGGACTTTCACCTAATCAAAGATTTAGCCCAGCAGGAGAGGCTCTCGCTTGAGAAAGATACCCAGTTGGAGGTAAGGCAGGTGGAGCTGGAACAGCAGGTGATTACACTCCAGTCAGAACAGACCCAGACAACAGTCGAGCACAACAACACCCCCTTAACCAGACCCGGAGAGCTACATATCTGCACTCTGGACTGTGGGGAGACAACTTCAACAATATAAAAAGCAGGAGCAAAACAGAGCACTAGAGGAGAGGATCAGACTGCTGGAGGAGAGGGTGAGGGGGATGGAGGAGAGGATCAGACTGCTGGAGGAGAGGGTGAGGGGGATGGAGGAGAGGATCAGACTGCTGGAGGAGAGGGTGATGGGGATGGAGGAGAGGATCAGACTGCTGGAGGAGAGGGTGAGGGGGATGGAGGAGAGGATCAGACTGCTGGAGGAGAGGTTACTCTGAGACATGGATAGAAGGATTCCACCGGGTTCAGGTTGAAAAGGGGCGCTCAGTATAGACCCAGTTGGGCTGGTGGAGGCGCTAGAAGAACTCCCCGTCTCTCCCAGCGGTCCATATTCTGGACAACGCGATCCATGGCGGCGCACAGATGATGAAGCTTCTTCGTATGCTCCTGGACGCGCTCCTCCGCCTACATGTCCGGGGTATCTTCTCCTGCTGACTTCATCATTTTGGTCGGAGATTCTGTCATTGCCGTGTGTGTAGGTGGCAGGGAAGTCAGGCGCAGGAGAAACCAACATGTTGTAACTGGAGTAGTTTAATAAAGATAAAGCAAACTCCAAAAACCAACGTACATTAAAAGAAAATAACATGGGTAACATAACCCCGTCGCGCAGCAATACAAACACACGAGCACATAACCACAAACAATCTCTGACAAGGACATGAGGGGGAACAAAGGGTTAAATACACAACATGTAATGAATGGGATTGGAACCAGGTGTGAAGGAAGACAAGACAAGACCAATGGAAAATGGATCAATGATGGCTAGAAGACCAGTGACGTCGACCGCCGAGCACCACCCGAACAAGGAGGGGCAATAGTATTCATTTATTCATTTATTGAGTTAATGATTGAATAATAGAAGGGAACATTTAACATTTGTAAGTGTGTTTCAAAGTAGGTTAGAGAAATATTGACGGTTAGGATGGAACATGTCTGTGTGGGTTTGTAGGAAACAAGGTGATCTATTTCTCTGAAGAAATAGGCGAGACGAGCTCCGAGAACAGAAGTAAGCCAGGCGCTGTGAAATCACATAGGTTTCCTGTTGTGAGCTAGACTTGTCAGCTGCAGACATGAAGATAGAGGTACCTGGTTAGACAGAAGGAGCTATCAAAGTAGAACATTGTGACAGAGTTAGAGGAGAGGAGGGGCATTCATAAAGTGTATGGTATAACCAAATGTGAGGTATAAAAGGATATGTGCATTGTATGATTTTCAGAGCTCTCTGAATAAAGAACTGATCCATTGCAGGCTGAGACTTTGTCTGTTTCTTTGAACTGGAGATTTACAACCTTCAGGATACAGACAGAGTTTGAGTAGTAGTTGAGTTCAACCATTGAGATATCAAATTCTCGTGACAATGTGTCAACAGCAACCTTGGGAAAACCTCTGTATTATCATTAACAGCAGACAAATACATTTCCTCAGTGAAAACAATGTACTGAGCAAATGTCAAATTGGCTTTTTACCAAATAACAGACCATATATTCACCCTGCACACCCTAATTGACAAACAAACAAACCAAAACAAAGGCAAAGTCTTCTCATGCTTTGTTGATTTCAAAAAAGCCTTCGACTCAATTTGGCATGAGGGTCTGCTATACAAATTGATGGAAAGTGGTGTTGAGGGAAAAAACATACGACATTATAAAATCCATGTACACAAATCCATGTACACAAACAACAAGTGTGCAGTTAAAATAGGCAAAAAACACACATTTCTTGGGGTGGGGTGAGACAGGGATGCAGCTTATGCTGCAGACCTGGGCCCTGATAGTAAATCTCAGTAAGCCTAAAATAATGGTGTTCCAAAAAAAGGTCCAGTCGCCAGGACCACAAGTACAAATTCCAGCTAGACATTGTTGCCCTGGAGCACACAAAAACTATACATACCTTGGCTTAAACATCAGCGCCACAGGTAACTTCCACAAAGCTGTGAATGATCTGAGAGACAAGGCAAGAAGGGCATTCTATGCCATCAAAAGGAACATAAAATTCAACATACCAATTAGGATCTGGCTAAAAATACTTGAATCCGTTATAGAACCCATTGCCCTTTATGTTTGTGAGGTCTAGGGTCCGCTCACCAACCAAGAATTCACAAAATGGGACAAACACCAAATTGAGACTCTGCATGCAGAATTCTGCAAAAATATTCTCTGTGTACAACGTAGAACACCTAATAATGCATGCCGAGCAGGATTAGGTAGATACCCGCTAATGATCAACATCCAGAAAAGAGACGTTAAATTCTACAACAACGTAAAAGGAAGCGATTCCTAAACATTCCATAACAAAGCCATCACCTACAGAGAGATAAACCTGGAGAAGAGTCCCCTAAGCAAGCTGGTCCTGGGGCTCTGTTCACAAACACACCCCACAGAGCCCTAGGACATCAACACAATTAGACCCAACAAAATCATAAGAAAACAAAAAGATAATTACTTGATACATTGGAAAGAATTATCTACCTCACTTGCTTTGGCAATGTTAACATATTTCTCATGCCAATAAAGCCCCTTGAATTGAATGAGAGCGAGAGAGCGAGAGAGAGCGAGCGAGAGAGAGACATCCACAGATAGCGAGAGAGCGAGAGAGAGAGAGAGAGATCCACAGATAGCGAGAGAGCGAGAGAGAGAGAGAGAGAGAGATCCACAGATAGAGAAAGAGAGAGAGAGAGAGATCCACAGATAGAGAAAAAGAGAGAGAGAGAGAGAGAGAGAGAGATCCACAGATAGAGAAAAAGAGAAAAAGAGAGCAAGAGAGAGCGAGAGAGAGCGAGAGAGATTAATTAATTGCTGGGTGTAGGGTACATTTATGTTCCCGCTGTGAGTGTGATGCAGTGAGCCTCTCTGAAATGGATGAGTAGACTCATCAGACAGACACAGGGGTTCACCATATTAGGGCACAGTAGAACAGGTGGTATGTAAGTTGTTTATTCATATTGGTTATTGGCATGGACGCTCACTCTCGCTATATAAAGGTCTGTCTCAACCTAGATAGATATAGGGCTGCCTCAACCTAGCTAGATAAAGGGTTGTGTCTCATTATTGTTTATAGCGTTTCCTTTCCTGGTCTCCTGTTAGTGTCCTCCCTTTTAGCGTTTCCTTTCCTCTAAGCTCTTAGTGTCTCCCATGCCCCATCCCCAGACTAGAATAAAGAAATAAAATAAACTAGCTCTCTACAATTAAAGCCTGATTGATCCGATGGAAACACAGCACAACATCAACATTACAAGTCCGTTACACACACTAACGCACAACATAGTCAAGAGAGAGAGAGAGAGAGAGAGAGAGAGAGAGAGAGAGAGAGAGAGAGAGAGAGAGAGAAGAAAGAGAGAGGAGAAAGAGAAAGAGAGAAAGAAAGAAAGAAAAAAGAGAACGAGAGGGAGGGTGGGAGAGTAGCCTATCCATCTCTCCATCACTTCACTCTTTAACTAACTCTCCAGCATTATGCCACAGAGACCTAGTTCTCTTCATGGAGACCTATAACACCTTGCTAGAGGACGACAGTATCACAGAGCCAGTCCCCAGTGGGTGGTCAACATGATGTGACGCAATATGAGCAAGGACAGTTTTGAAAACCAGGTTCAGTTAACATTTCCACACAGATGTAGTAGTATTGTCATTGCTGACACTCCAGCCTACAGGTCACAGGTACTCACAGGAACTCAAGTAGCTTCAAATCCTATTTTATTGTGAGCTGTGTGTATTATTTAGTAACTGTTACAACTTGTAAACAACACTACTAGTCGGACCATCGAAGCTGTCATCTCCCATTCCTCTTTTCGCCTGGTTATCGGTAACCACTAACAACGGACTAAAACTCACTCTATTGCCGCGTTTAGAAAAACTCGGAAATCTCTGACTTCCAACATCAGTGCGTTCACGACAACTGGGAACTCTGGAAAAAAAACGAGCTCCTACTGGGAAAAATAATTTTTGAACAGTCATCCAACTTGGAATTCCAAGTCGGGAACTCTGGCCTCTTTCTAGAGCTCAGACTTTCCAACCCGAAGATCACTGATGTCATGATTTGACCTCGTTTTGTCCAGAGTTCCCAGGTGTCCTATACTGCGTTCAAGTGCTAGTCAGAACTAGGAAACTCTGACATTTCTGACTTGCTAACTGGTTGTACACGTGCTGCGTTCAACCAGTTAGCAACCAGTTAGCAAGTCGAACATTTCTGAGTTTCCTAGTTCCGACTAGAACGTGAATGCGGCAATAAAAGCACCACATGAGCCTCTCCTTCAATAAAGGTCTTGTGATGTCATAGGACGTGTCACGTCCTGCCCAGCAGAGGGAGCAATTGTATTAGTTTTGGTCAGGACGTGGCAGAGATTTTTGTGTTACGTGTGAGTTGGTTGTTGGACTCCCAATTGAAGGCAGGTGTGTTGAGTTGCCTTTGATTGGGAGTCCTATATAGTAGTGTGTGTTTTTCCTTGTGGTTGTGGGTAATTGTTTCTGTTCAGTGTGTTATGCTGTCAGTACTGTTTAGGTGTCGGTTATTTATTGTTTTGTAAGTGTATAGTGTTCCGTTTGCATTAAAAATGACGAACACAAACTCCGCTGCATGTTGGTCCACTTCTCTCCATGACGACAGCCCTTACAGAATTACCCACCACAAAAGGACCAAGCAGCGGAGAAGAGGACAGAGGGAATTCAAGGAGGACTATTGGAAGCAGCGCGCTCGGGAGGTATTGGAGGTATTGGAGGAAAGGATTGACTGGACATGGGAGCAATTGCGGGTCCACTGTGACAACCTGCCGGGGAGGCAGGTAGAGCCCGAAAGGCAGCCCCAATAATTTTTTTGGGGGGGGCACAAGGGCTGTTTGGCGGGGCGAGAGTGGAGCCCCAGGCCAGCTCCCCGTACCCTTGTAGGGCAAAGACAGACTGGACAGGTCCCGTGCTTTGGGGTTGGGGCTGTGGTGAGGCCTGGGATTTTCAGGCCGGTAGGCACAGTACCAGTGCCCCGCATGTGCCAGGGCGAAGTGAGCATCGAGCCTGAAGGGGTGATGCCAACCCCGCACTCAAGACCGCCAGTGCGCCTCTACGGTCCGGTGTTTCCCGCTATACGCACTAGCATGGAGGTGCGTGTTTCCAGGCTGGCACGTCCAGTACCAGCTCCACGCATCAGGCGTATAGTGCGTCAGCCCAGCCTCGCCAGTCAGGAGCTGCCAGAGCTGCCCGCCAGTCAAGAGCCGCCACAGCTGCCCGCCAGTCAAGAGCCGCCAGAGCTGCCCGCCAGTCAAGAGTCGCCAGAGCTGCCCGCCGCCAGTCAAGAGTCGCCAGAGCCCGCCGCCAGTCAAGAGTCGCCAGAGCCGTCCGCCAGTCAAGAGTCGCCAGAGCCGCCCGCCAGTCAAGAGTCGCCAGAGCCGCCCGCCAGTCAGGAGTCGCCAGAGCCGCCCGCTAGTCAGGAGCTGCCAGAGCGGTCCGTCTGCCCGGAGATGCCAGAGCGGCCCGTCTTCCCGGAGATGCCAGAGCGGCCCGACTGCCCGGAGCTGCCAGAGCGGCCCGACTGCCCGGAGCTGCCAGAGCGGCCCGACTGCCCGGAGCTGCCAGAGCGGCCCGTCTGCCCGGAGCTGCCAGAGCGGCCCGCCTGCCCTGAGCTGCCAGAGTGGCCCGCCTGTCCTCCGGCCCAGCCCGAGTGGCCCGCCTGTCCTCCGGCCCAGCCCGAGTGGCCCGCCTGTCCTCCGGCCCAGCCCGAGTGGCCCGCCTGTCCTCCGGCCCAGCCAGAGTGGTCCGTCTGCCAGGGTCAGCCAGAGTGGCCCGCCTGCCCGGCACAGCTATCGGCGCCACCGAAGTGGGCGACGAAGGTGGAGCGAGGTTCACGTCCCGCACCTAAGCCACCTCCAGGATAGGTGGGTTGAGGAGGGAGGGTGTAGCACAGTGCCGTCGTTGACGGCAGCCACCCTCCCTTATTGTTTAGGGGGTATTGTTTATTGGTTTTGTTGGGGTATTGGGGATTTTTTGTGTTTTCTTTTTTAAGGTGCATTCCGGGGTCTGCACCTTTAAGGGGGGGGGGGGGGGGGGGGGGTACTGTCATGTCCTGACCAGCAGAGGGAGCAATTGTATTAGTTTTGGTCAGGACGTGGCAGAGATTTTTGTGTTACGTGTGAGTTGGTTGTTGGACTCCCAATTGAAGGCAAGTGTGTTGAGTTGCCTTTGATTGGGAGTCCTATATAGTAGTGTGTGTTTTTCCTTGTGGTTGTGGGTAATTGTTTCTGTTCAGTGTGTTATGCTGTCAGTACTGTTTAGGTGTCGGTTATTTATTGTTTTGTAAGTGTATAGTGTTCCGTTTGCATTAAAAATGACAAACACAAACTCCGCTGCATGTTGGTCCACTTCTCTCCATGACGACAGCCCTTACAGGACGTGGCCATCTTGGATGAGGGTGGAAGGGTTATAGAATCCAGCTTTTGCCAAATTAATGTCAGATTTGACTTTTCGTAGCAGGTTAGGAGAATTTAAGCAGCAGGTTAGGAGAATTAATGTAGTAAGTTAGGAGAATTATGTTAAGGTTATTTGGGTGCAGGAATGTCACATTCGTATTTACATTTTATGTTAATTATCATTGAAGTTGGTGGTTACTAAGCCTTATGAATTTACTGTGTTAAATGAGGCCCCACCTCCTGGTTACACTAGTGACCATATCCCACGCGCATCCCGCAAAGGCGGAGGTGTTGCTAACATTCACAATAGCAAATTTCAATTTCCCCAGCCCCAAAACAATCGACTGCGTTTTCGTATTTTGAGCTTCTAGTCATGAAATCTATGCAGCCTACTCAATCACTTTTTATAGCTACTGTTTACAGGCATCCTGGGCCATATGCAGCATTCCTCGCTGAGTTCCCTGAAATCCTATCAGACTTTGTAGTGATGGCAGATAATATTCGAATTTTTGGTGACTTTAATGTTCACATGGAAAAGTCCACAGACCTACACCAAAAGGCTTTCAAAGCCATCATCGACTCAGTGGGTTTTGTCCAACATGTCTACGGACCTACTCACTGCCCCAGTCATACTCAGGACCTAGTTTTGTCCCGTGGAATAAATGTTGTGGATCTTAATGTTTTTCCTCATAATCCTGGAATATCAGACCACCATTTTATTACATTTGCAATCACAACAAATAATTTGCTCAGATCCCAACCAAGGATCATCAAAAGTCGTGCTATAAATTCTCGGACAACCCAAAGATTCCTAGATGCCCTTCCAGACTCCCTCCACATACCCAAGGATGTCAGAGTACAAAAATCAGTTAACCACCTAACTGAGGAACTAAATTTAACCTTGCGTAATACCCTAGATGCAGTCGCACGCCTAAAAACAAAAATCATTTGTCATAAGAAACTCGCTCCCTGGTATACAGAAAATACCTGAGCTCTGAAGCAAGCTTCCAGAAAATTGGAACAGAAATGACGCTACACCAAACTGGAAGTCTTCCGACTAGCTTGGAAAGACAGTACCGTGCAGTATCGAAGAGCCCTCACTGCTGCTCAATCATCCTATTTTTCCAACTTAATTGAGGAAAATAAGAACAATCCAAATGTATTTTTGATACTGTCACAAAGTTAACTAAAAAGCAGCATTCCCCAAGAGAGGATGGCTTTCACTTCAGCAGTGATGAATTCATGAATTTCTTTGACGAAAAGATCATGATCATTAGAAAGCAAATTACGGAATCCTCTTTGAATCTGCGTATTCCTCCAAAGCTCAGTTGTCCTGAGTCTGCACAACACTGCCAGGACCTAGGATCAAGGGAGACACTCAAGTTTTTTAATACTATATCTCTTGACACATTGATGAAAATAATCATGACCTCTAAACCGTCAAGCTGCATACTGGACCCTATTCCAACCAAACTACTGAAAGAGCTGCTTCCTGTGCTTGGCCTCCTATGTTGAACATAAATGGCTCTCTATCCACCGGATGTGTACCAAACTCACTTAGTGGCAGTAATAAAGCCTCTTGAAAAAGCCAAACCTTGACCCAGAAAATATATTTTTTTAAACTATCGGCCTACATCGAATCTCTCATTCCTCTCAAAATGTTTTGAAAAAGCTGTTGCTCAGCAATTCACTGCCTTCCTAAAGACAATAAATGTATACGAAATGCTTCAGTCTGGTTTTAGACCCCATCATAGCACTGAGACGGCACTTGTGGAGGTGGTAAATTACCTTTTAATGGCGTCAGACCAAGGCTCTGCATCTGTCCTCGTGCTCCTAGACCTTAGTGCTACTTTTGGTACCATCGATCACCACATTCTTTTGGAGAGATTGGAATGCCAAATTGGTCTACACGGACAAGTTCTGGTCTGGTTTAGATCTTATCTGTCGGAAAGATATCAGTTTGTTTCTGTTGATGGTTTGTCCTCTGATAAATCAACTGTAACTTTCGGTGTTCCTTAAGGCTCTGTTTTAGGACCACTATTTTCCCTATATATTTTACCTCTTGGTGATGTCATATGGAAACTTAATGTTAACTTTCACTGCTATGCGGATGACACACAGGTGTACATTTCGATGAAACATGGTGAAGCCCCAAAATTGCCCTCCCTGGAAGCCTGTGTTTCAGGCATAAGGAAGTGGATGGCGGCAAATGTTCTACTTTTAAACTTGGACAAAATAGAGATGCAAGTTCTAGGTCCCAAGAAACAAAGAGATCTTCTGTTGAATCTGACAATTAATCTTGATGGTTGTGCAGTCGTCTCAAATAAAACTGTGAAGGACCTCGGCGTTACTCTGGACCCTGATCTCTCTTTTGATGAACATTTCAAGACTGTTTCAAGGACAACTTTTTTCCATCTACATAACATTGCAAAAATAATCAACGTTCTGTCCAAAAATGATGCAGAAAAATGTATAAATTTTTGGTCACTTCTAGGTTAGACTATTGCAATGCTCTACTTTCCAGCTACCCGGACAAAGCACTAAATAAACTTCAGTTAGTGCTAAACACGGCTGCTAGAATCTTGACTAGAACCAAAAAATGTGATCATATTACTCCAGTGCTAGCCTCTCTACACTGGCTTCCTGTTAAGGCTAGGGCTGATATCAAGGTTTTACTGAATTCGGAAGTTTACATACCCGTTAGCCAAATACATTTAAACTCAGTTTTTCACAATTCCTGATATTCAATCCTAGTAAACATTCCCCGTCTTGGGTCAGTTAGGATCACCACTTTATTTTAAGAATGTGAAATGTCAGAATAATAGTAGAGAGAATGATTTATTTCAGCTTTTATTTCTTTCATCACATTCCCAGTGGGTCAGAAGTTTACATACACTCAATTAGTATTTGGTAGCATTGCCTTTAAATTGTTTAACTTGGGTCAAACAACAGCAGCCCTCCACAAGCTTCCCAAAATAAGTAGGGTAAATTTTGTCCCATTCCTCCTGACAGAGCTGGTGTAACTGAGTCATGATTGTAGGCCTCCTTGCTCGCACACACTTTTTCAGTGCTGCCCACAAATTTTCTATAGGATCGAGGTCAGGGCTTTGTGATGGCCACTCCAATACCTTGACTTTGTTGTCTTTAAGCCATTTTGCCACAACTTCGGAAGTACGCTTGGGGTCATTGTCCATTTGGAAGACCCATTTGCGACCAAGCTTTAAACTTCCTGACTGATGTCTTCAGATGTTGCTTCAATATATTCACATAATTATCCTTCTCATGATGCTATCTATTTTGTGATGTGCACCAGTCCCTCCTACAGCAAGGCACCCCCACAACATGATGCTGCCACCCCCGTGCTTCACGGTTGGGATGGTGTTCTTCGGCTTGCAAGCCTCCCCCTTTTTCCACCAAACATTAAGATGGTCATTATGGCCAAACAGTACTATTTTTGTTTCATCAGACCAGAGGATATTTCTCCACAAAGTACAATCTTTGTCCCCATGTGCAGTTGCAAACCGTAGTCTGGCTTATTTATGGTGGTTTTGGAGCAGTGGCTTCTTCCTTGCTGAGCGGCCTTTCAGGTTATGTTGATATAGGACTCGTTTTACTGTTGATATAGCTACTTTTGTACCTGTTTCCTCCAGCATCTTCACAAGGTCCTTTGCCATTGTTCTGGGATTGATTTGCACTTTTCGCACCAAAGTACGTTCATCTCTATGAGACAGAACATGTCTCCTTCCTGAGTGGTATGATGGCTGCGTGGTCCCATGGTGTTTACACTTGCGTGCTATTGTTTGTACAGATGAACGTGGTACCTTCAGGCGTTTGGAAATTGATCCAAAGGATGAACCAGACTTGTGGAGGTCTACAATTGTTTTGTGAGGTCTTGGCTGATTTCTTTTGATTTTCCCAGGATGTCAAGCAAAGAGGCACTGAGTTAGAAGGTAGGCCTGAAATACATCCACAGGTACACCTCCAATTGACTCAAATTATGTCAATTAGCCTATCAGAAGCGTCTAAAGCCATGACATCATTTTCTGGAATTTTCCAAGCTGTTTAAAGGCACAGTCAACTTAGTGTATGTAAACTTCTGACCCATTGGAATTGTGATACAGTGAATTATAAAAGTGAAATAATGTGTCTGTAAACAATTGTTGGAAAAATTACTTGTGTCATGCAGAAAGTAGATGTCCTTACTGACTTGCCGCAACTATAGTTTGTTAACAAGAAATTTGTGGAGTGGTTGAAAAACGAGTTTTAATGACTCCAACCTAAGTGTATGTAAACTTCTGACTCCAACTGTATCTTTCTGATTTGATCCTGCCGTACATACCTACACGTATGCCATGGTCACAAGACACAGGACTCCTTACTGTCCATACAATTTCTAAGCAAACAGCTGGAGGCAGGGCTTTCTCCTATAGAGCTCCATTTTTATGGAATGGTCTGCCTACGCGTGAGAGACGCAGACTCGGTCTCGACCTTTAATTCTTTATTGAAGACTCATCTCTTCAGTAGGTCCTATGATTGAGTGTAGTCTGGCCCAGGAGTGTGAAGGTGAACAGAAAGGCTCTGGAGCAACGAACCGCCCTTGCTATCCCTGCCTGGCCGGTTCCCCTCTCTCCACTGGGATTCTCTGCCTCTAACCCTATTACAGGGGCCGAGTCACTGGCTTACTGGTGTTCTTCCATTCCGTCCCTAGGAGGGGTGCATCACTTGAGTGGGTTGAGTCACTGACGTGATCTTCCTGTCCTGGTTGGTGCCCACCCTTGGGGTCGTGCCGTGGGGGAGATCTTCGTGGGCTATACTCGGCCTTGTCTCAGTATAGTAAGTTTGTGGTTGAAGCTATCCCTCTAGTGGTGTGGGGGCTGTGCTTGGCAAAGTGGGTGGGGTTATATCCTGCCTGTTTGGCCCTGTCCGAGGGTATCGTCGGATGGGGCCACAGTGTCTCCTGACCCCTCCTGTCTCAGCCTCCAGTATTTATGCTGCAGTAGTTTGTGTGTCGGGGGGCTAGGGTCAGTCTGTTATATCTGGAGTATTTCTCCTGTCTTATCCAGTGTCCTGTGTGAATGTAAGTATGCTCTCTCTCTACCTGGCCTGATGACTCCTTGCTGTCCCCAGTCCACCTGGTCGTGCTGCTGCTCCAGTTTCAACTGTTCTGCCTGCGGCTATGGAACCCTAACCTGTTCACCGGACGTGCTACCTTGTCCCAGACCTGCTGTTTTTAACTCTCTAGAGACAGCAGGAGCGGTAGAGATACTCTCAATGATCGGCTATGAAAAGCCAAATTACATTTACTCCTGAGGTGCTGACCTGTTGCACCCTCTACAACCACTGTGATTATTATTAATTATTATTATTATTATTATTATTATTATTATTATTATTATTATTATTATTATTAGACCCTGCTGGTCATCTAACATTTGAACATCTTGGCTATGTTCTGTTATAATCTCCACCCGGCACAGCCAGAAGAGGACTGGCCACCCCTTGTAGCCTGGTTCCTCAATAGGTTTCTTCCTATGTTCTAGACAGTTTTTCACGTCACGCACCCAACATCCCTCAGCCAATCACCCAATGGAAATTAATGACATATGGTGCGTTCAAGATAACTTGGAATTCTGAAAAATATAGGGTCAAGTCATGACTTCAGGGATATTCAGGTCAGAAAGACGGAGCTCTAGAAAGAGACCCAAAATCGTTAGTTGGAATTCCGAGTTGTATGACCATTCAAAACGAGTTCTCAGTCAGGTATAGTCCCCCTCCCCCGAGTTCCCAGTTGTCTTGAACGTGCAGAAGTCAGAATTCTGAGATTTCCGAGTTCCCAGTTGTTCTGAACGTGGCATTTGCCTCCGGGTATTCGACGGAAATACATTGCGTCTAAAATTGGATCCTTGGGACGTCCCAACTCTAACGCCACCCCATTGAAGGTGACATTTAAAATGGAACAGGTAAGGGTTAAGGTTATGTAAGGGTTGTGGTTAGGCTTATGTAGGGGTTAAGGTTAGAGTTAGGATTTAGGGTAGTGACGTCCCAAGGATCCCATATAGCATTAACAGGTGGGGCGTGGCTGTGAGATTCCTCAGAGGGCAGTCCGTTTGAAGCGAGGCAACAGTAGGAACTGAAAGCTGATATTTTCCAGTCCTGAACCGACGACGGTCCTCTAAAAACAACTTCAGGTAGGTTGCTGCACGATTTAATTCAGTTTAGATAAATACTATGAAATTCAATTAATTAAAATAAGTGTTTATGTCTGACGACCGAGCCGAGTTTCGGATGAAAATATTAAACAATGTAGTTGTAAATATAGGTGTGTAAAGTCTAAATCACTTTCAATGCAGTATTCTGTAGTTTGGTCAACATTAACATCACTTTTACGTCGGTATCAATTCACGTTATATTGTTTTTAAGACAAGAGTAAATATTTAGCTTCGGGAAACGTCCCGTTTTAACTCAGTGGTAAAGCCGCTTACCGACCTTGTTACCTGTTCTAATGAGCGCGCGTTACGTGGAGTCGATTTCAGAACCCTGGACAGCGCTCCACCGCTCATTCCACAAACATCCTCACAAAACAACACACACACGTTGAGAGATTTTAAAGTTTGTTTGTAGAAACGCTGTAAAAGAGTTCAACCGTGTAATTTGTTTTTGTAAAAAAAAAACTCCGTGGTTTGTATTAAGAGGTCAGCATTGAAAGAGTAAGAGAGATGTTCTCCAATTGTGACATTCGCAAGCTAGACTTCATCGTTTGTCACAGAAATGGGTCATTCAGTAGCCTAGACAAGGGAAGATGGTGCGATATTGCCATTGACCTATTTTTGGTAATCATTTAGTTTCAAATGTTAGGTTATATGGAGCGAAAGGTTAAGACAGTTTTGTTTGAGACACGTGGCTGTGTTATGTCAAGTATTTCTCAAGCCAAAGCGACTATGGCGATGTAACATGCTATTCGTGCCCACCTACGGCCACTGCCAAAAGCTCATTCGCGTCGCTGGATGTGAACATGTGTCTCTTTCTTCTGTTCAAAGAGGTGTAGCTTAAACCACACATTAAAGTAGTCACAGTTCCGTCAGCCAACACAGGGATACGACGTGATTATGATATAGCCTAGCTAATACACTATGTGTAGGCAGAGTTCCCGGTGGGAGAGGAGCTGTGGGGGGGTTGCCAGATTCGCTGCCAAGGGGATATCCCTCCTTCACACTTCTTAATAGCTTACATTGAGCCCCAAGGCCCAGTGCATTAACCCTGGGAGTTCTGGGTATTTAGATCTGTATAAATGTGTCAGGGGAGACAACCTGCTCAATCTGAGGTAGAGGTATCCACATTGAGGTAGAATACAATATAATATTTCCTTTATTGGTCAATTTGCATGGATATGCTTTATTTATTGCTGTCATAGTACCCAACCTGACACACTGCCGAGCAACGCCCCTGGAGCAAAGTGCCGTGCTCAAGGGTACAATGGCGGTAGGCAGTATATGGGATAAATAGGTAGGCAGATCAAAATGTATTTGTTTCTGTATCAGTGACTGTGTGGTCTACAATTGGCCTGTATAGTGCTGCTTTAATACGCAGGATTCTGTGTTATTCTCCAGGGTTTTGACCCATGAAGAGGAATCCTGCACTCTTTGACCCAGTCAGACACACAATTGGGGAAGGAAAGCTGCTCAAAGAGAGCTTCAGAGACTCACCCAGGTCACTTATATTCAATGGGCTAAATTAGGATAATGATATTGAAGCACTTGACTATCTTTGCTCTATAGATCTAGTTTATTTGGGAAGCAGGGTCTGGCAGACTAACTGACGTTTAGACTGGTCCCTCATGTCTTCCTGGGGTACCGTGTGTAGGCAGAACTTCAGTAGCCTGACATCCAAATTGATTTCCCAGTTGATTCGCTTCAATGATGAGTGTCTAGAACTTCACAAACTCATCCTGATCTCTCCCGTTCACTGTTCTAACTCGGGATAATGAGACAGGACCACTAGATTATCTCTGCTCTAGTTTTAATGGAAGCAGGGAACATCTGACAGACATATTCCTGAGATGCTGTGTAGTCTACATGGCAGTATGTAGAAGTTGTTCTGTTGAATGGTGTTTGCAACGCCAGCATGGTGTGTGCAACGCCAGGGTTGTGGGTTCGATTCCCACGGGGGGCCAGTACAAAAATGCATGAAATGAAATGTATGCATTCACTACTGTAAGTCACTCTGGATAAGAGCGACTGCTAAATGACTAAAATGTAAATGTAAAATGTTCACATGAGTGTGTATTTACACGTGGAGTGTTGGTTATGTTCCTTGTTGTCCCTGGCTTTGATAAGGGTTAGGGAGCCTGGGTTTGGCCAAGCAGGGTGACAACAGAACAGAACATTAGGTGGCTGAGTTGGGCTATAAGGATCACTCACTAACACACAGAATGGAGGGGTTTTCCAAAGTGGTAGCCTATAGGCTGGCTCCGTGTAAAATATGACCTTATGAATAGATCTAGGATCAGCTTATTGTCCCCAAATACTAACTTTAACCATTGGTTGTCTTCCAACAACATGTGGGAGGAAACCGCACAGTAGCCGCTCTAACTGCAATGTGAATAATTTATATTCAGTAGCCTATATCCCCGATAGGACTATAACCCCCTCCTCCCCTAACCATGAATAGTCTATATTCAGTAGTCTATATCCCCTTCTCCCCTAACCATGAATAGTCTATAACCCTTCTCCCCTAACCATGAATAGTCTATATTCAGTAGTCTATAACCCTCCTCCCCTAACCATGAATAGTCTATAACCCTTCTCCCCTAACCATGAATAGTCTATATTCAGTAGTCTATAACCCCTTCTCCCCTAACCATGAATAGTCTATATTCAGTAGTCTATAACCCTCCTCCCCTAACCATGAATAGTCTATAACCCTTCTCCCCTAACCATGAATAGTCTATATTCAGTAGTCTATAACCCCTTCTCCCCTAACCATGAATAGTCTATATTCAGTAGTCTATAACCCTTCTCCCCTAAACATGAATAGTCTATAACCCCTTCTCCCCTAACCATGAATAGTCTATATTCAGTAGTCTATATCCCTGATAGGACTATACACCCGTCTTCCCCAATCTGCATTGAATGCGCTCATAAATGCACAGCTACTCAGACTGTTTCAGAGATCTCAAGTTATGATGCTGTATGCATTTCAACACATACCTCGTGCATTTCAACACATACCTCGTGCATTTCATCACATACCTCGTGCATTTCATCACATACCTCGTGCATTTCATCACATACCTCGTGCATTTCACTACATACCTCGTGCATTTCACCACATACCTCGTGCATTTCATCACATACCTCGTGCATTTCAACACATACCTCGTGCATTTCAACACATACCTCGTGCATTTCATCACATACCTCGTGCATTTCACCACATACCTCGTGCATTTCACCACATACCTCGTGCATTTCACCACATACCTCGTGAATTTCATTACATACCTCGTGAATTTCACCACATACCTCGTGCATTTCACCACATACCTCGTGATTTACATACCTCGTGAATTCCCTCACATTCCTCCGTGCATTTCATCACATACCTCGTGCATTTCATTACATACCTCGTGCATTTCATCACATACCTCGTGCTTTTCAACACATACCTCGTGCATTTCAACACATACCTCGTGCATTTCATCACATACCTCGTGCATTTCATCACATACCTCGTGAATTTCACCACATACCTCGTGCATTTCACCACATACCTCGTGCATTTCACCACATACCTCGTGCATTTCATCACATACCTCGTGCATTTCATCACATACCTCGTGCATTTCACCACATACCTCGTGGATTTCACCACATACCTCGTGAATTACATACCTTGTGAATTCCCTCACATTCCTCCGTGCATTTCATCACATACCTCGTGCATTTCATCACATACCTCGTGGATTTCACCACATACCTCGTGCATTTCACCACATACCTCGTGATTTACATACCTCGTGAATTCCCTCACATTCCTCCCTGCATTTCATCACATACCTCGTGCATTTCATCACATACCTCGTGCATTTCATCACATACCTCGTGCATTTCATCACATACCTCGTGCATTTCATCACATACCTCGTGAATTTCATCACATACCTCGTGGATTTCATCACATACCTCGTGCATTTCATCACATACCTCGTGCATTTCATCACATACCTCGCAGTCAAACAACCAATAATATTGCGCGCCTCTGGTTCTTTTCCTGGGTTTGGTCCGGACCTCGTTCTCACCTGCAGCGAACTGCACCATGGGACAAATTGAAACCGCTGTGCGTTGTTTAGTGTGCGCATCTGATTATGAATAATGTTCACACCAGTCTAGACGAACCGAACTACGGGGAGAAATGCACCAGAGTTCGGGGGGGGGGGGACAAACCCTCTAAACCAATTTGGTGTGAAAGCCCCCTTAATCAGGCCTGTGGGGGGTGTAGTTCAGGGGGAAGAGTCATCCATGAATTACTGTTCACGGCAGAAGAGAGATGTTGTTGACTTCCACCTGCATGACAACTGATGACTAACAGTATATCAGAGTCAGGAGAATTATATCTGTTCTACTGTACTGATCATGTCTTCATAACTCTCAAACTCAACTCTGGACCTGGAAGCCAGTTTCTCTGCTTTTTTAAATTGTTCCCCTCTAATCAGGGACTGACTTAGACCAGGGACACCAGATGGATGCCATAAATTATCAATTAGAACAGAAAAGCAGCAGTAGTCCCGACTTCGTAGGGTAAGATTTGAAAACCCCTGCATAGGCTATTGGGCTGTGGGCAGGTAGCTTAGCGGGTTAGAGCATTGGCCCAGTAACCAAAAGGTCAGTGGTTCAAATACCTGAGCCGACAAGGATAAAAATCTGTCAACGTACCCTTGAGTAAGGCACTTAACCCTAATTTGCTCCATGGGTGCCGTACTACTATAGCTCACCCTGTAAAACAACACATTTCACTGAACCTATCCAATGTATGTGGCAATAAAACATGTTAATTTTTTTAATTCAGTAAGAAATAAGTCAAAATAAATTCACATCCAAATTGCTTTGTGCAGACCAGTATGAAAAACACAGTATGTTCATCATCAGAATCTATATTTTTTTACATATGATTTTTCCATTTAGAAAATACAGGAACAGGAAGAACTTTCAGAATCTTGGGTCCTGCCAGTCATCATATTAAGAGTCATCATTCCCAATACTGGTCTATAAGGTATCATCTAACTATGTTGATGCGAAGTTAGTTCACTTCAATACAGTGTTTGCATTATGATGAATGTCCTGAAGCAGTTATTACACTTCTATGCCACTGTATACGTAGTGGTTATTTTCCTCCGGCTTCTGTTCCCCGCCACAGATCGTTTCTCAAACCTCTTGGAATCTGATCTGGGACTGCCTAATTGATCTGAATGAGAGTGCATATTTGCAGTAACCTGAACCCCCCCCCCCCCCCCCATCTCAAAGCAAGGGCAAGCTGGGCGTGGTGATACTGTCATCCATCAGAACTGTGGAGCCTGTCAGACTAACATAGACACAACTGCCCCAGACCAGACAGTGTTGTTAATGAATCCAACATCTGTGTGGGTGGGAGTTAGAGTTAAGGCGTCAGCATGCTAGCGAAACTCAGCTAAGTGTACTCGCATACACCCTTAAGATCTTCACTTGAAAAATGAGAAAAAAGCGGCGAATAGTACTGTTTGTCCATTTTGAGACGCCGTAGCCAGTATACACTTCCTCAAAATAATCAGAATGAATCTAACATAACTCAATAAATCTGTCATTAATTTTGATGTTTTTGCTAAGGAGATCTTAGTCCCGCAATTTTACATCTAACATGTTTTTTTTAATGAAAAACGAGTTGTCTCTCGTTGAATGACAACAAAGACTTTATTGAAGAAACCCTACTGTTGACCAATTATCGCCGAAGGTAGCGTAGACGTCGGCTCCGAACTTCGGCTTGCCTCCAGAAAAAATTTTGTGTGCCTGAACAGCTGAAAAAACCAAAACATCACAAAATGCCATCATCATAGATGCACAAACTCTTCCGAATTGTTTCGGCTGGGACGCTTTCAGACGCCTTTACAGTAGAGCAGAGGCACATCTGGGCACAGGAGTGCAGCCCTGTCACTTTGAAGTCACCACAGAGCAAGGTATGTTTACAGCTCTGTGGAGGATGTGTATGTGTCACATGGAATGACGCTGGAGAGACGAAGCAGGTACGGGGAGTCAAACATTTAATAAGGAACGGACATGACACGAGACAGGAACAGCGTCAGCAAATGAGTAACACACAAAAAACAATGAATGCAGCAGCAGGGAACAGAGCTGGGGAACAGACAAATATAGGTGAGGAAATAAACAGGTGATGAATGAGTCCAGGTGAGTACAATATCGCAGATGTGTGTGACGAGGGAAGGAAGGTGTGCATAATAGATGGCAGGAGTGCGTGATGCAGGGCAGCCTGGCGCCCTCAAGCACCAGGGGGGGAGCGGGATCAGACGTGACAGTACCCACCCTCTAGGGGCGACACCCGCCGTCCCACCTGGGCGAACCGGCCGAAGACATGGGCGCTGGGCAAGCCGGTTGGGGCATGAAAGCCCAACGAACCGGCAGGAGCATGGGAGTCTGGCGAGCTGGCTGAGGCATGGAAGCCTGACAATCCGGCTGAGGCAAGACGCCTGTCGATCCTGCTGCAGAGAGGGAGCCCGAAGATCCGGTGGAGTGTGACGTGAATTGGAAACCCGCCGAACCAGCCAGGGCATGGAAACCCGAAAGGCTGGCTTAGGCACCCCCAGTTCCATCGGCGGGCAGAATCCACCCCGACGTTACTAACAAAACTCCTGGACCGGCTGGGCGAACAACAACTGACGATCCGGCTGAGGCCCGACGTGGGATTGGCGCCATCCGAGCCAACCCGGGAAAGGAAACCTCTCGAGCCAGCCAGGGCGTGGAAGCCCGACGGGCTGGCTAGGCACCCCCGGTTCCATCGGTGGCGACCCAGAGCCGATGTCACCACTAACCGGAACGCCAGTACTCCCCGATGCTTCGTATGTTGGCTGCTGCATTCTGTCACATGGAATGACGCTGGAGAGACGAAGCAGGTACGAGGAGTCAAACATATAATAAGGAATGGACATGGAACGAGACAGGAACAGCATCAGCAAATGAGTAACACAAACAAAAAACAATTAATGCGGCAGCAGGGAACAGAGCAAGGGAACTGACAAATATAGGGGAGGAAATAAACAGGTGATGACTGAGTCCAGGTGAGTCCAATATCGCTGATGCGCGTGATGAGGGAAGGCAGGTGTGTGTAATAGATAGCAGGAGTGCGTGATGCAGGGCAGCCTGGCGATCCCTAAAGCACCCGGGGGGGGGGGGGGCAGACGTGACAGTATGTTTACAGCTCTGTGGAGGATGTGTATGTTTACAGCTCTGTGGAAGATGTGTACAGTGGCAAGAAAAAGTATGTGAACCCTTTGGAATTACCTGGATTTCTGCATAAATCAAATTTGATCTGATCTTCATCTAAGTCACAACAATAGACAAACACAGTGTTCTTAAACTAATAACACAAATTATTGTATTTTTCTTGTCTATATTGAATACATATTTAAACATTCACAGTGTAGGTTGGAAAAAGTATGTGAACCCGTAGGCTAATGACTTCTCCAAAAGCTAATTGGAGTCAGGAGCCAGCTAACCTGGAGTCCAATCAATGAGACAAGATTGGAGATGTTGGTTAGAGCTGAGCTGCCCTATAAAAAATAAAAATAAAAACTCACAAAATTTGAGTTTGCTAATCTCAAGAAGCATTGCCTGATGTGAACCATGCCTCAAACAAAAGAGATCTCAGAAGACCTAAGATTAAGAATTGTTGACTTGCATAAAGCTGGAAAGGGTTACAAAAGTATCTCTAAAAGTCTTGATGCTCAGTCTACAGTAAGACAAATTGTCTATAAATGGAGAAAGTTCAGCACTGTTGCTATTCTCCCTAGGAGTGGCTGAGTGGTCATCTCCCAAGATGACTGCAAGAGCACAGCGCAGAATGCTCAATGAGGTTAAGACGAATACTAGAGTGTCAGCTAAAGACTCAGAAATCTCTGGAACATGGTAACATCTCTGTTGACGAGTCTACAATACGTAAAACACTAAACAAGAATGGTGTTCATGGGAGGACACCACGGAAGAAGCCACTGCTGTCCAAAAAAAAACAACATTGCTGCACATCTGAAGTTTGCAAAAGAGCATCTGGATGTTCCACGGCGCTACTGGCAAAATATTCTGTGGACAAATGAAACTACAGTTGAGTTGTTTGGAAAGATCACACAGCACTATGTGTGGAGAAAACCTCATCCCAACTGTAAAGTATGGTGGAGGGAGCATCATGGTTTGCTGCCTCAGGGCCTGGACAGCTCCCTATCATCAACGGAAAATGAATTCCAAAGTTTATCAAGACATTTTGCAGGAGAATGTTAGGCTATCTGTCCGCTAATTGAAGCTCAACAGAAGTTGGTTGATGCAACAGGACAACAACCCAAAACAGAGGTAAATCCACAGAATGGCTTCAACAGAAGAAAATACACCTTCTGGAGTGGCCCAGTCAGAGTCTTGACCTCAACTCAATTGAGATGCTGTGGCATAACCTCAAGAGAGCAGTTCACACCAGACATCCCAAAAACAGTTTTGTAAAGAGGAATGGTCCAAACTTCCTCCTGACCGTTGCGTAGGTCTGATCTGCAACTACAGAAAACGTTTGGTTGAGGTTTTTGCTGCCAAAGGAGGGTCAACCAGTTATTAAATCCAAGGGTTCACATACTTTTCCCACCCTGCACTGTGACTGTTTACACGGTGTGTTCAATAAAGACATGAAAACGTATAATTGTTTGTGTTTTATTAGTTTAAGCAGACTGTTTGTCTATTGTTGTGACCTAGAAGATAAGATCACATTTTATGACCCATTTATGCAGAATTCCAGGTATTTCCAAATGGTTCACATACTTTTTCTTGCCACTGTATGTTTACAGCTCTGTGGAGGATGGCTATGAACAGCATAGAGCTCTGTGGAGGATGGGTATGAACAGCATAGAGCTCTGTGGAGGATGGGTATGAACAGCATAGAGCTCTGTGGAGGATGGGTATGAACAGCATAGAGCTCTGTGGAGGATAGGTATGAACAGCATAGAGCTCTGTGGAGGATGGGTATTTATTTATTTCACCTTTATATAACCAGGTAGGCTAGTTGAGAACAAGTTCTCATTTACAACAAGATCATTTTAGAAAGAGAGGGTCCAGATTGTCTAGCCCGGCTGATTTGTAGGGGTCCAGATTTTGCAGCTCTTTCAGAACATCAGCTATCTGGATTTGGGTGAAGGAGAAATGGGGAGGCTTGGGCGAGTTGCTGTGGGGGGTGCAGGGCTGTTGACCGGGGTAGGGGTAGCCAGGTGGAAAGCATGGCCAGCCATAGAAGAATGCTTATTTAAATTCTCAATTATAGTGGATTTATCGGTGGTGACAGTGTTGCCTAGCCTCAGTGCAGTGGGCAGCTGGGAGGAGGTGCTCTTATTCTCCATGGACTTTACAGTGTCCCAGAACTTTTTGGAGTTTGTGCTTCAGGATGCACATTTCTGTTTGTTTGAAAAAGCTAGCCATAGCTTTCCTAACTGCCTGTGTATATTGGTTCCTAACTTCCCTGAAAAGTTGCATATCACGGGGGCTGTTCGATGCTAATGCAGTACGCCACATGATGTTTTTGTGCTGGTCAAAGGCAGTCAGGTCTGGAGAGAACCAAGGGATATATCGGTATGAACAGTATGAGCAGAATAATGGCTAATGGCTTGTGTCAGGTTGTATAGATACATCTGGGAGGGAGATGAAAGAGCGTGCGTCTCTGAGGGCAGACGTGCATGTGCGCACGCATGTGTTTGCGTGTCTACGGACTATGTGAGTGTATGCATGAGCACTTTTCTGCGTGTGTGTGTGTGTGTGTGTGTGTACGTACAGTACTTCGAGAGGGGGAAGAAAAGGAAAGTAAGGGAGGAGGGAGTTAAGAGAGAGACAAAGAGAGAGAGAGAGAAAGTGAAAGAGGGACTGTGTGTTATGCAAGTGTATGAGATGGGTGCTCTGCCTGGTAATGGTGAGGAGGAGTGGGTGTTGGTGGAGGGAGGGTGGGGGTGGGTAGGTGCTCTGCTTGGTAACGGTGAGGAGGAGTGGGTGTTGGTGGAGGGAGGGTGGGGGTGGGTGGGTGCTCTGCCTGGTAATGGTGAGGAGGAGTGGGTGTTGGTGGAGGGAGGGTGGGGGTGGGTGCTCTGCTTGGTAACGGTGAGGAGGAGTGGGAGTGGAGGGAGGGAGAGGAAGGGGGAGGGGCTGTGAACAGGCCTACTCCACTAGATTAATACTGTAGGTTTTATCCTCTCCGAATGGGACGCTCTGGCTTTAGTCCCATAATCCCCTCTGGGAAAGATGATTGCTTCGAATCTCCTGAATACTGCATTGCCATCACAGGCCTTACCACTACCCACATGCATGTACACACACAAAATCGCATGCGCACACACTAACAGTTGTATAAAGAGGAAAGTGGCGTCATCGTGGTTAACATGTTTGAAGGCTGATTATATTCAGAAATTGCCTCTGTGTCAGTTACTAATACAGACCCTAGCTGAAAGACAGTTTTCTGTAGCACTAGCAGTGGGTTACAGTACGTTAGCGCTAGCAGTGGGTTACAGTACGTTAGCGCTAGCAGTGGGTTACAGTGTGTTAGCGCTAGCAGTGGGTTACAGTGTGCTAGCGCTAGCAGTGGGTTGCAGTGTGCTAGCACTAGCAGTGGGTTACAGTGTGCTAGCAGTGGGTTACAGTGCGTTAGCACTAGCAGTGGGTTACAGTACGTTAGCGCTAGCAGTGGGTTACAGTGCGTTAGCACTAGCAGTGGGTTACAGTGCGTTAGCACTAGCAGTGGGTTACAGTGCGTTAGCACTAGCAGTGGGTTACAGTGTGTTAGCACTAGCAGTGGGTTACAGTGTGTTAGCACTAGCAGTGGGTTACAGTGTGTTAGCGCTAGCAGTGGGTTACAGTGTGCTAGCACTAGCAGTGGGTTACAGTACGTTAGCACTAGCAGTGGGTTACAGTACGTTAGCACTAGCAGTGGGTTACAGTACGTTAGCGCTAGCAGTGGGTTACAGTGTGCTAGCACTAGCAGTGGGTTACAGTACGTTAGCACTAGCAGTGGGTTACAGTACGTTAGCACTAGCAGTGGGTTACAGTACGTTAGCACTAGCAGTGGGTTACAGTACGTTAGCACTAGCAGTGGGTTACAGTACGTTAGCACTAGCAGTGGGTTACAGTGTGCTAGCACTAGCAGTGGGTTACAGTACGTTAGCGCTAGCAGTGGGTTACAGTGTGCTAGCACTAGCAGTGGGTTACAGTGTGCTAGCGCTAGCAGTGGGTTACAGTGTGTTAGCACTAGCAGTGGGTTACAGTACGTTAGCGCTAGCAGTGGGTTACAGTACGTTAGCGCTCGCAGTGGGTTACAGTGCGTTAGCGCTAGCAGTGGGTTACAGTACATTAGCATTAGCAGTGGGTTACAGTACGTTAGCACTAGCAGTCGGTTACAGTACGTTAGCATTAGCAGTGGGTTACAGTACGTTAGCACTAGCAGTGGGTTACAGTACGTTAGCACTAGCAGTGGGTTGCAGTGTGCTAGCATTAGCAGTGGGTTGCAGTGTGCTGGCGCTAGCAGTGGGTTGCAGTGTGCTGCAGTGTGCTGGCGCTAGCAGTGGGTTGCAGTGTGCTGGCGCTAGCAGTGGGTTGCAGTGTGCTGCAGTGTGCTGGCGCTAGCAGTGGGTTGCAGTGTGCTGGCGCTAGCAGTGGGTTGCAGTGTGCTGGCGCTAGCAGTGGGTTGCAGTGGGTTGCAGTGTGCTGGCGCTAGCAGTGGGTTGCAGTAGGTTGCTGTGTGCTGGCGCTAGCAGTGGGTTGCAGTGTGTTGGCGCTAGCAGTGGGTTGCAGTGTGCTGGCGCTAGCAGTGGGTTGCAGTGTGCTGGCGCTAGCAGTGGGTTGCTGTGTGCTGGCGCTAGCAGTGGGTTGCTGTGTGCTGGCGCTAGCAGTGGGTTGCAGTGTGCTGGCGCTAGCAGTGGGTTGCTGTGTGCTGGCGCTAGCAGTGGGTTGCAGTGTGCTGGCGCTAGCAGTGGGTTACAGTGTGTTGGCGCTAGCAGTGGGTTGCTGTGTGCTGGCGCTAGCAGTGGGTTGCAGTGTGCTGGCGCTAGCAGTGGGTTACAGTGTGTTGGCGCTAGCAGTGGGTTATAGTGTGTTGTGAGTTGTGTTGTATTTTGTTTCACGTGTCTACAGATGCTCTAACTGTCAGGGTTACAGGTAAAATGGAGATGCACAAACAGACTGTGTAACATGACAAAGTCATTATCATGCACATTCTCAGCTATACATGGTAATGAACACACACACTGTTATGAAGAGGGTTAAACTAAGGCCTTATACCTTTGAAAAGGGTTAATCAATTGTGTTATGATAAACTGTAAGGTCTCTTCTTCAGGAGACCTCTGTATGTGTTAAAAACTGTTTTGACCTTCAGACACTATCAGAAGGCGTCTACGTTCAGACTCCTCCTGTCTGGATCCCACCGTTATCTGGTTTTCTGAGAACACAAGGCTGCCACAGACCTGATGAAACCAGCCAGCTGTCAGAAGATGCTTAGACTCGTTCACCTTGTTATGACCCTATACTTGTGATGAAAAGTCAAGTTTCGGTCAAACCCACTTCTGAGCTTTTAATTGCTGTTAAGATGGTTAATGCTGTCAGTGGGGAGGTTAGATTGATTAAAATGTTGTTGCTAGGGAAAGTTACGTAAGGAGGATTGGGAGAGGCTATATGAGTTACAGGATGTCTTAGACATTTTGTAGCACTTGGGGAGAACTATCATATACTGTTATACAGTACTCTGTACCAACTTCTGCCTATAATTGTATTACTAAAAGGAGTATTTTAATACTTAAACAAAGAGTCTGTGTTTCCTTTCCATTACTAATGTATGTTTGATAATTATATAGACCTGATCATTTGTTAAAGAAATTGACCGACAGTTGCATGGTAATGATCCAAATCTACTGACTGTTGCCAGGAATCAATTACTCACCATTAAAGAGATTCTCCAGTATTTTTGTGTACTTTTTAGCCAGTAGTTCTGAAAGTAGCGCTCACGAGCCAAAAGAGGTCCCCCAAAAATAGCATACTACGCATTGGCTAGAACTCAAATGTGCCTTTTGTTTAGTAAATCAGGTGTTAACTGAGGTGAAAAGGAGACTGGAGTGCCACTTTAAGTAGTCCAGGCTTCAGCCTTTTCACCAGCAACGGATCAATCCACAGCCAAAATCACAGCCAATCCACCCTATTCAATATGCATCGCGGAAGTTCAGCTTTACTGCATGATTGAAATTTAAAGGTAGTGTTCCATCGTTAGCAGAGACAGCATTCACGGTAAATGCTGCACATGTCGGCTCAATCAGAAATTACCTTTAAATTGATATCACTTTACAGACTGAATAGATTCCCTAATGAGTTTACCATCACACCTCACCACGTCAGCCTTCTTAGATTTATAAACATGTTTAATCAATCAATCACTAAAAGTCTCTAACCTCTCCACGTGAGAGAGAGAGAGAGAGAGAGAGAGAGAGAGAGAGAGAGAGAGAGAGAGAGAGAGAGAGGTATATTATCTGGAAGCTGTCAGCACCTATTTTACGCTCTTAGAGCCTGGAATGGATTTCTGTGCTCCATCTTTGTCAGATTGCTTCAAATATTTAGCAGTGGGGCCGGCTGGTTCAGAGAGGGGTACGGCTGGAGCGGGTAGGGGTAGGGGTAGGGGTACGGCTGGAGCGGGTAGGGGTAGGGGTACGGCTGGAGCGGGTAGGGGTAGGGGTAGGGGTACGGCTGGAGCGGGTAGGGGTAGGGGTAGGGGTAGGGGTAGGGGTACGGCTGGAGCGGGTAGGGGTAGGGGTAGGGGTACGGCTGGAGCGGGTAGGGCTGGGAAGCAATGTGTTCGTGTTCTCGCTCTCATCTTAAGTGTCTGGAGGCCCAGAAACAGAGTAACAAGGCTTGGTGTGTTGGAACATGTGTGTGTGTTGGAACATGTTTTGTGTGTGTGTATGCTGGAACGTGTTTTGTGTGTGTGTGTGTTGGGAATTGTTTTGTGTGTGTTGGAATGTGTTTTGTGTGTGTGTGTTGGAAATTGTTTTGTGTGTGTTGGAACGTGTTTTGTGTGTGTTGGAACGTGTTTTGTGTGTGTTGGAACGTGTTTTGTGTGTGTGTATTGGAATGTGTTTTGTGTTGGAACGTGTCTTTTGTGTGTGTGTGTTTGTTGGAACATGTTTTGTGTGTGTGTATGCTGGAACGTGTTTGTATGTGTTGGAATGTGTTTTGTGTGTGTGTGTTGGAACGTGTTTTGTGTGTGTGTGTGTTGGAAATTGTTTTGTGTGTGTTTGAATGTGTTTTGTGTGTGTTGGAACGTGTTTTTTTTGTGTGTGTGTGTTGGAGTGTGTGTGTGTGTGTGTGTGTGTTGGAATGTGTTTTGTGTGTGTGTTGGAGTGTGTGTGTGTGTTGGAATGTGTTTTGTGTGTGTGTGTGTTGGAACGTGTTTTGTGTTGGAACATGTTTTGTGTGTGTGTGTGTTTGTTGGAACGTGTTTTGTGTGTATGTTGGAACGTGTTTTGTGTGTGTGTGTGTGTATGTTGGAACGTGTTTTGTGTGTGTGTGTGTGTATGTTGGAACATGTTTGGTGTGTGTGTGTGTATGTTGGAACGTGTTTTGTGTGTGTGTGTGTGTTTCTTGGAACGTGTTTTGTGTGTGTGTGTGTTTCTTGGAACGTGTTTTGTGTGTGTTGGAGTGTGTGTGTGTATGCTGGAACGTGTTTTGTGTGTGTTGGAGTGTGTGTGTGTGTGTGTGTTGGAACGTGTTTTGTGTGTGTGTGTGTGTGTGTGTGTTGGAACGTGTATGTGTGTGTGTGTTGGAATGTGTTTTGTGTGTGTGTGTATTGGAACGTGCTTTTGTGTGTGTGTGTGTTGGAACGTGTTTTGTGTGTGTGTGTGTTGGAACGTGTTTTGTGTGTGTTGGAACGTGTTTTGTGTGTGTGTGTGTGTGTGTTGGAACATGTTTTAGGTGTGTTGGAATGTGTTTTGTGTGTGTGTGTGTTGGAACGTGTGTGTGCGTTGGAATGTGTTTTGCGTGTGTGTGTGTATTGGAACGTGTTTTGTGTGTGTGTGTGTGTGTGTGTTGGAACGTGTTGTGTGTGTGTGTGTGTTGGAATGTGTTTTGTGTGTGTGTGTGTATTGGAACGTCTTTTGTTTGTGTATTGGAATGTGTTGGAACGTGTGTGTGTGTGTGTGTGTTGGAAAGTGTTTTGTTTGTGTATTGGAATGCGTTTTGTGTGTGTGTGTGTGTGTGTGTTGGAACGTGTTGTGTGTGTGTGTGTGTGTGTGTTGGAACATGTTTTGTGTGTGTGTATGTGTGTGTTGGAACGTGTTGTGTGTGTGTTGGAATGTGTTTTGTGTGTGTGTGTGTGTTGGAACGTGTTTTGTGTGTGTGTATGCTGGAACGTGTTTTGTGTGTGTGTGTGTGTTCGAACGTGTTTTGTGTGTGTGTGTGTTGGAACATGTATGTGTGTGTGTGTTGGAATGTGTGTGTGTGTATTGGAACGTGATTTTGTGTGTGTGTGCGCGTTGGAATGTGTTTTGCGTGTTTGTGTGTTGGAACGTGTGTGTGTGTGTGTGTGTGTGTGTGTGTGTGTGTGTATGTGTTGGAACATGTTTTGTGTGTGTTGGAACGTGTTTTGTGTGTGTGTGTTGGAATGTGTTGGAACGTGTGTGTGTGTGTGTGTGTGTGTGTGTGTGTGTGTGTGTGTGTGTGTGTGTGTGTGTGTGTGTGTGTTGGAACATGTTTTGTGTGTGTTGGAACGTGTTTTGTGTGCGTTGGAATGTGTTTTGCGTGTGTGTGTGTTGGAATGTGTTGGAACGTGTGTGTGTGTGTTGGAACGTGTGTGTGTGTGTGTACCATCAACAGCACTAGGGCTGCTGAATCAAGTGCACCTACCATCAACAGCACTAGGGCTGCTGAGTCAAGTGCACCTACCATCAACAGCACTAGGGCTGCTGAGTCAAGTGCCCCGACCATCAACAGCACTAGGGCTGCTGAATCAAGTGCCCCGACCACCAAAAGCACTAGGGCTGCTGAATCAAGTGCCCCGATGTTATGAGAATTTTGTTCCCAATGTTCATAAACTGAACTTCAATTAAACTACTCAGTCTGCACCCCAGAGTTTGTAAGGTTCTGGTTAAATGACACAGACGGAGGCCCAGCCTACAATAGTCAACCAAGTTTATTCACGAGAGCTCTGAATATCATACAATGTACACAGCCTTTTATACCTAACATTTGGTCATATCATATGTCATACCCCTTACAGATGCCCCCTCCTCTTCTTTAACACTGTCAATGCTTATTTACAAGTCTTCTCCATCACATACATTGCTTATCATATCCTGCCCCATGTTACATAATCTACTGTAAGCCTAAAGGTTTCTCCCCTCCCTGGGTGGGGAGACCTTCTTCCTGTTATTAGTTTCACAGTGGTCACAAGTTGTCTGTTAACAGTTCCCCTTTTTCCTTGAATGTCTTGCTTACATTGCTAAATCCTTAAGCTTAAACTTTTCCTACACACACACATTAGTACCTTCATCTTATAATCACTCGGTTATACATTTTCAGGGTGAAATCATTTAGTCAAACCTTTAATCATAAAATGTTCATTACACCCGACCACCAACAGCACTAGGGCTGCTGAATCAAGTGCTCCTACCATCAACAGCACTAGGGCTGCTGAATCAAGTGCACCTACCACCAACAGCACTAGGGCTGCTGAATCAAGTGCACCTACCATCAACAGCACTAGGGCTGCTGAATCAAGTGCACCTACCATCAACAGCACTAGGGCTGCTGAATCAAGTGCACCTACCATCAACAGCACTAGGGCTGCTGAATCAAGTGCACCTACCATCAACAGCACTAGGGCTGCTGAATCAAGTGCTCCTACCATCAACAGCACTAGGGCTGCTGAATCAAGTGCACCTACCATCAACAGCACTAGGGCTGCTGAATCAAGTGCTCCTACCATCAAATGCACTAGGGCTGCTGAATCAAGTGCACCTACCACCCACAGTGTATATATAGGCAACCAAGGCTTTATCATAATTTTTTAAACAGAAATGTTTGGAGATCGACCAGTCAATCGCAATCGACCGGTTTGTGACCACTGCTATAGGCTGTCTCATTGTCGTCAGTGATCAGGCATACCACTGTCGTGTCGTCAGCAAACTAGATGATGGTGTCTGAGTCGTGCGTTGCTAAGCACACACCCTTGAGGGTCCCCCCGTGTGGCGGAGGTGATGTTGCCTATCCTCACCACCTGGGGTCGGCCCGTCAAAGTCCAGGATCCAGTTGCAAGGGGAAGTATTCAGTCCCAGGGTCCTGAGTTAGTGATGAGTTATGACTATGAGCTACAGTACGTGTGTGTTTGTGTGTGTACAGTGTGTGGTCCTTGTCTCCGTTGCTCCGGTGCAGACCATATGGGAGTCTCCCTGACTTCATAGGATCAGGGCTTTGGTGGAGTTAAGCCGGAAGGCATGCTATGTGCTGGAGGAAGATCCTCTGGGTGTGTGTGTGTGTGGATAGAGAGCAGATGGCCCTGACCCTGGAGCAGCATATCTATAGACTGTAACGCTGTAGGAAACAGGAAAATCCCTTCAGTTCCACCCATAGACAATCACCAGGCCTAAACCATTCCTCTGCGACTACCAGATTATAGAGCGCCATAGCTACAGATCCACTGGGTCTAAATACAAAGTGCTTAATGCATAACCAAAAGGGAATTTATTTTCTCCATTATCGTCTTTCACCAGGTCACATTAACAGTAAAAATAACATTCTCATATAATGTTATCTCTGGAGTTTTGTTATTGGTTTCGTATTCATAAAGGGACAATCTGTGATTGCTACATCAATTTTAAAAAGTTGAAATTAATAATATACACTGAGCGTACAAAACATTTAACAGGTGACTTCAATAAGGGATCATAGCTTTCACCTGGATTCACCTGGTCAGTCTATGTCATGGAAAGAGCAGGTGTTCTTAATGTTTTATCCACTCAGTTTATTTCTATTGATTGTTAAAGAATATAAGTTACAGATGCCTCATGAGCTTAGTTCAGCTGTCACACCCCCTCAGTACCCAAAATATAAGCTTTAAAGCCTCATAACATGGTTAGAACTTCAATGTTGATATCATGGATTGTCAGTCCTTGTATCCATAGCTCTGTCTATGAATTGAGAATGGTTACATTTCTCCAGCTCTATCCCTCCGCTGTTTACCAGAACAGTGGTGGGGTGTCCACTTTGTTATTGTTGGAATTGCAGAATGCCCCTTTAAACACATTGTCAGGTATGTTGGACCAGCAACCATGGGAAGAGTTGTAGTGGAGAGGAGAGCGGCTGATTGATGAGAATTATATATAGTTGATGTCAGAAGTTTACATCCAGTTAGGATCACCACTTTATTTGAAGTGAGAGAGAATTATTTATTTTAGCTTTTATTTCTTTCATCATATTCCCAGCGAGTCAGAAGTTTACATACAGTTAGGATCACCACTTTATTTTAAGAATGTGAAATGTCAGAATAATAGTAGAGAATGCTTTATTTCTTTCATCACATTCTCAGCGGGTCAGAAGTTTACATACATCGGGTAGCCTTCCACAAGCTTCCCACAATAAGTTGGATGAATTTTGGCCCATTCCTCCTGACAGAGCTGGTGTAACTGAGTTAGGTTTGTAGACCTTGCTTGCACACGCCTTTTCAGTTCTGCCCACACATTTTCTATAGGATTGAGGTCAGGGCTTTGTGATGGCCACTCCAATGCATTGACTTTGTTGTCCTTAAGCCATTTTGCCACAACTTTGGAAGTATGCTTGGGGTCATTGTCCATTTGGAAGACCCGTTTGCGACCAAGCTTTAACTTCCTGACTGATGTCTTGAGATGTTGCTTCAATATATCCATGTAATTTTCCTACCTCATGATGCCATCTATTTTGTGAAGTGCACCAGTCCCTCCTGCAGCAAAGCACCCTCACAACATGATGCTGCCACCCCTGTGCTTCACGGTTGGGATGGTGTTCTTCGGCTTGCAAGCCTCCCTCTTTTTCCTCCAAACATAACGATGGTCATTATGACCATTATGGCCATTTTTGTTTCATCAGACCAGAGGACATTTCTCCAAAAAGTACGATCTTTGTTCCCATGTTTGGTGCGAAAAGTGCAAATCAATCCCAGAACAACAGCAAAGGACCTCGACATAACCTGAAAGGCCGCTCAGCAAGGAAGAAGCCACTGCTCCAAAACCGCCATAAAATAGCCGGACTACGGTTGCAAACCGGTTGCAAACATTCATCTCTAGGAGACAGAACGCGTCTCCTTCCTGAGCGGTATGATGGCTGCATGGTCCCATGGTGTTTATACTTGCGTACTATTGTTTGTACAGATGAACATGGTACCTTCAGGCATTTGGAAATTGCTCCCAAGGATGACCCAGACTTGTGGAGGTCTACAATTTTTTTGTCTGAGGTCTTGGCTGATTTCTTTTGATTTTCCCTTGATGTCAAGCAAAGAGGCACTGAGTTTGAAGTTAGGCCTTGAAATACATCCACATGTACACCTCCAATTGACTCAAATTATGTCAATTAGCCTATCAGAAGCTTCTAAAGCCATGACATAATTTTCTGGAATTTTCCAAGCTGTTTAAAAGCACAGTCAACTTAGTGTATATAAACTTCTGACCCACTGGTATTGTGATACAGTGAATTATAAGTGAAATAATCTGTCTGTAAACAATTGTTGGAAAGATTACTTGTGTCATGCACAAAGTAGATGTCCTAACCGAGTGGTTGAAAAACGAGTTTTAATGAGTGCAACCTAAGTGTATGTAAACTTCCGACTTTAACTGTATACATATATTTTACAGAGGTCATTTATAGATAGCTAGTCTTTAGTAACCTTGTTATGTAAACATCCTAGGTTTATCTGTGTATGCAGCCTCACACACACACACACACACACACACACACACACACACACACACACACACACACAGATAGAGATGGAAGCTCCTGCATTAATAATGTTGCCCTGGTAACAACCTGTGAATAATGGAGCATGTCTTTGATGTGAAGGAGACAGATGTGACATGGTAAAATGGCAGCAGCGCCCTCCCCCAGCCCCCCCCCCCCCCCCCACACACACACACACACTCCTTCCCCCCCCCCTCTCCGTGTCCTTGACACAGTTATTTAATGTGGTCGTGTTTAATTATCAAATATGGAGCCTGTGCAACCTTGATCTCCTGAAAGCTGGGGTAGAGGGCAACGTCTGGGCACTGGGCTGCTCCGTGGCTCATAATGAAATATGAGCCACGTAAACGCTCAAGGCTGTTACTTTATTTTAGGCTACTGGCAGTCAGCTGCATGAGAAACAGGTTAGCGTACCATTGTGCGGTTGCATGTACTGTAGGTTATATAGGCTTTGAATGATTAACACAATGGAACTTTCTAGCTTCAAAATGAAACGCCTGTGTTGGAGATACATGAATAAGATGAAGAAGAAAGCGGACAGACACACACACAAGATCTTCATATCTACTGCACATCTCTATGAGATGTGGTTTAGCCCCAGCACTCCATTGTTACCTGAGCTACAGCAGTCTAGTGACCTGGTTTCCCTCAGAACCACACGGACTGTGGTGTGACGGGCTCAGCTCGGAAACGTCTCCTATTTCCTGGGGAAATGTTGTTTATCTGAGCTGAACATGGAGTCTGATTGATTGCAGTGAACAGAGACGGTTCATCACTGGCAGCTGACAGTGTGTTTCCAGCCTGCTGTTTGACACTAGGACAGCATCTCATTGTTACCAGCCTGCTGTTTGACACTAGGACAGCATCTCATTGTTTCCAGCCTGCTGTTTGACTCTAGGACAGCATCTCATTGTTACCAGCCTGCTGTTTGACACTAGGACAGCATCTCATTGTTACCAGCCTGCTGTTTGACAATAGGACAGCATCTCATTGTTACCAGCCTGCTGTTTGTCAGAAGGACAGCATCTCATCGTTACCAGCCTGCTGTTTGACACTTGGACAGCATCTCATTGTTACCAGCCTGCTGTTTGTCAGAAGGACAGCATCTCATTGTTACCAGCCTGCTGTTTGACACTAGGACAGCATCTCATTGTTACCAGCCTACTGTTTGACTCTAGGACAGCATCTCATTGTTTCCAGCCTGCTGTTGACACTAGGACAGCATCTCATTGTTACCAGCCTGCTGTTTGACACTTGGACAGCATCTCATTGTTACCAGCCTGCTGTTTGACACTTGGACAGCATCTCATTGTTACCAGCCTGCTGTTTGTCAGAAGGACAGCATCTCATTGTTACCAGCCTGCTGTTTGACACTAGGACAGCATGTCATTGTTACCAGCCTGCTGTTTGTCAGAAGGACAGCATCTCATTGTTACCAGCCTGCTGTTTGACACTAGGACAGCATCTCATTGTTACCAGCCTGCTGTTTGACTCTATGACAGCATCTCATTGTTACCAGCCTGCTGTTTGACTCTAAGACAGCATCTCATTGTTACCAGCCTGCTGTTTGTCAGAAGGACAGCATCTCATTGTTACCAGCCTGCTGTTTGACAATAGGACAGCATCTCATTGTTACCAGTCTGCTGTTTGACAATAGGACAGCATCTCATTGTTACCAGCCTGCTGTTTGACTCTAGGACAGCATCTCATTGTTACCAGCCTGCTGTTTGACACTAGGACAGCATCTCATTGTTACCAGCCTGCTGTTTGTCAGAAGGACAGCATCTCATTGTTACCAGCCTGCTGTTTGTCAGAAGGACAGCATCTCATTGTTACCAGCCTGCTGTTTGACACTAGGACAGCATCTCATTGTTACCAGCCTGCTGTTTGACACTATGACAGCATCTCATTGTTACCAGCCTGCTGTTTGACACTAGGACAGCATCTCATTGTTACCAGCCTGCTGTTTGACAATAGGACAGCATCTCATTGTTACCAGCCTGCTGTTTGACACTAGGACAGCATCTCATTGTTACCAGCCTGCTGTTTGACAATAGGACAGCATCTCATTGTTACCAGCCTGCTGTTTGACTCTAGGACAGCATATCATTGTTACCAGCCTGCTGTTTGTCAGAAGGACAGCATCTCATTGTTACCAGCCTGCTGTTTGACACCAGGACAGCATCTCATTATTACCAGCCTGCTGTTTGACACTAGGACAGCATCTCATTGTTACCAGCCTGCTGTTTGTCAGAAGGACAGCATCTCATCGTTACCAGCCTGCTGTTTGACACTTGGACAGCATCTCATTGTTACCAGCCTGCTGTTTGTCAGAAGGACAGCATCTCATTGTTACCAGCCTGCTGTTTGACACTAGGACAGCATCTCATTGTTACCAGCCTACTGTTTGACTCTAGGACAGCATCTCATTGTTTCCAGCCTGCTGTTGACACTAGGACAGCATCTCATTGTTACCAGCCTGCTGTTTGACACTTGGACAGCATCTCATTGTTACCAGCCTGCTGTTTGACACTTGGACAGCATCTCATTGTTACCAGCCTGCTGTTTGTCAGAAGGACAGCATCTCATTGTTACCAGCCTGCTGTTTGACAATAGGACAGCATCTCATTGTTACCAGCCTGCTGTTTGACTCTAGGACAGCATATCATTGTTACCAGCCTGCTGTTTGTCAGAAGGACAGCATCTCATTGTTACCAGCCTGCTGTTTGACACTTGGACAGCATCTCATTGTTACCAACCTGCTGTTTGACAGTAGGACAGCATCTCATTGTTACCAGCCTGCTGTTTGACAATAGGACAGCATCTCATTGTTACCAGCCTGCTGTTTGACAATAGGACAGCATCTCATTGTTACCAGCCTGCTGGATGACAGTAGGACAGCATCTCATTGTTATATACTGCTATATACCTGATGGTTCATTAGTGTAGGATTCCAATGAGTCCATCCTCCTATAGCTCCGCCCTCTGCTATATATACCTGATGGTTCATTACCATATGCAATAGTAAGTCACTGTGCAGATGATATGATCTATAAAACATCTCATCTTCCACACAACAGGGCATGAATAGATCCATTTGATTTAGAAATCAGTGCTAAAGGTCTGTGCTATGTTAAATCAATCAATCAAATTTATTTTATGAAGCCCTTTTTACATCAGCAGTTGTCACAAAGTGCTTTACAGACAGCCAGCCTAAAACCCCGAACAGCAAGCAAAACAGAGGTAGCTCAGCGTTGAGCTGTTTCTAATAGAGCTCAGTGTTGAGCTGTTTCTAACTGAGCTCAGTGTTGATCTGTTTCTAATAGAGCTCAGTGTGGAACTGTTTCTAATAGAGCTCAGTGTTGAGCTGTTTCTAACTGAGCTCAGTGTTGATCTGTTTCTAATAGAGCTCAGTGTTGATCTGTTTCTAACTGAGCTCAGTGTTGATCTGTTTCTAATAGAGCTCAGTGTTGATCTGTTTCTAATAGAGCTCAGTGTTGAGCTGTTTCTAATAGAGCTCAGTGTTGAGCTGTTTCTAACTGAGCTCAGTGTTGATCTGTTTCTAATAGAGCTCAGTGTTGATCTGTTTCTAATAGAGCTCAGTGTTGATCTGTTTCTAATAGAGCTCAGTGTTAAGCTGTTTATAATAGAGCTCAGTGTTGAGCTGTTTCTAATAGAGCTCAGCGTTGAGCTGTTTCTAATAGAGCTCAGTGTTGAGCTGTTTCTAATAGAGCTCAGTGTTGAGCTGTTTCTAATAGAGCTCAACATTGATCTGTTTCTAATAGAGCTCAGTGTTGAGCTGTTTCTAATAGAGCTCAGTGTTGAGCTGTTTCTAATAGAGCTCAGTGTTGAGCTGTTTCTAATAGAGTTCAGTGTTGAGCTGTTTCTAACTGAGCTGTGTTGATCTGTTTCTAATAGAGCTCAGTGTTGAGCTGTTTCTAATAGAGCTCAGTGTTGAGCTGTTTCTAATAGAGCTCAGTGTTGAGCGCTATAAGTTGATTAAAAGCATTATTATCGTATCTCCTAGCCTCTCTTCATCACATGATTACATATGCCCTCTCTTATGACCGAAAATAACTTCTGGACATCAGATCTGTGATTACTCACCACAGACTGTCAGAATCCTTTTTGTCCTTTAATGAGTCCAATGTGAATGACATACTGCTTTCCCAGGAACAGGCCCAGATCCCCATCGTTTGCGTGAAGAGGAGGCGGAGAAAAAGGGGCCAGAGGGCTGCCTTCTGAGAATTCGTAGGCAATCTAATAAACTTACACTGCCTTCCATTCTGCTAGCATACATGCAATCTTTGGAAAATAATAATCGATGACCTACGCAGAAGATTACACTACCAATGGGACATTCAAAACTGTAATATCTTATGCTTCACGGAGACGTGGCTGAACGACTCATACAGCTGGCTGGTTATACACTGTATCGGCAAGATAGAACAGCGGCGTCTGGTAAGACAAGGGGCGGCGGACTATGTATTTTTGTGAACAGCAGCTGGTGCACGATATCTAAGGAAGTCTTGAGGTTTTGCTCGCCTGAGGTAGAGTATCTCATAAGATGTAGACCGCACTATCTACCTAGAGAGTTTTTCATCTGTATTTTTTGTAGCTGTCTACATACCACCACAGACTGATGCTGGCACTAAGACCGCACTCAATGAGCTGTATTCCGCCGTTAACAAACAGGAAAAAGCTCACCCAGAGGCGGCGCTCCTAGTGGCCGTGGACTTTAATGCAGGGAAACTTAAATCCGTCTTTCCAAATTTCTATCAACATGTTAAATGTGCAACCAGAGGGGAAAAAAAACTCTGGACCACCTTTACTCCACACACAGAGACGCATACAAAACTCTCCCTTGCCCTCCATTTGGCAAATCTGACCATAATTCTATCCTCCTGATTCCTGCTTACAAGCAAAAATTAAAGCAGGAAGCACCAGTAACTCGATCAATAAAAAAAGTGGTCAGATGAAGCAGATGCTAAGCTACAGGACTGTTTTGCTAGCACAAACTGGAATATGTTCCAGGATTCCTCTGATGGCATTGAGGAGTACACCACATCTGTCATTGGCTTCATCAATAAGTGCATCAACGACGTCGTCCCCACAGTGACTGTACGTACATACCCCAACCAGAAGCCATGGATTACAGGCAACATCCGCACTGAGCTAAAGGCTAGAGCTGCCGCTTTCAAAGAGCGGGACTCTAACCTGGAAGCTTATAGGAAATCCCGCTATGCCCTCTGACGAACCATCAAAGATGCAAAATGTCAATACAGGACTAAGATCGAATCATACTACACCGGCTTTGACGCTCGTCAGATGTGGCATGGCTTACAAACCATTACAGACTACAAAGGGAAGCACAGCCGCGAGCTGCCCATTGACATGAGCCTACCAGACAAGCTCAAGAAAACGTACATTGCAGAAATCGTAACTCATCACTGCTGTAAATGGTTTATGGAATTGAGAATGGAATTTTCCATTCCTGGGTTTAAACAGGATTTTTGTCAATGTTGTTGTTGCTTAAAATAGCTACCAGTTGGATCCCTGGTTTATGGGGAGAATGGTACTGTGTTAATCATGTCAGAAGATGACAAGGCTAATCCCCTCCCTCGATGGGCCGCCACTGCCCCGCCCTCCCTTATTCTGCCTCGGTGGGCCAACACTGCCCGTCCCTCCCTCATCCTGCCTCGATGGGTTGCCACTGGCCCTGCCTCCCTCCCTCATCCTGCCTCGGTGGGCCAACACTGCCCCTCCCTCCCTCATCCTGCCTCGATGGGCTGCCACTGGCCCTGCCTCCCTCCCTCATCCTGCCTCGATGGGCCGCCACTGCCCCTCCCTCCCTCATCCTGCCGCCACTTTTATTCGCTACAGTCTGTCATCTAAATGTGCTTTATTGGAATGGCTCTTGCAGATAGGGTTTGTGACTAGCGTGAAATAACAGAGATAGCGAGAGAGATGCAGTAAATAACATGGAGGAGGAGAAAGAAAACAGTGGTGCGTAAATCCTCTTTACCCTGGTGTTTTTAATCTCTCCCTCGGCTCAGTTCTGGCTGAGGCCTTACGAATGTCGTCAATCAAACAGAGTGACAGCAGCGTGTCTAGTGGAGGGGGATGGGGAGGCGGGACTTAGCAACAGATAGAGCCCTAGTAGCCTAGAGCCACTCAATCTCAATTAATCTTTCCACAATCTTCTTCTCAACAGTATTGGAGGAGAAGGTCCAAGGTCCCTCCTCTCTTACCTCTCCTGTTGAGAGGAAGGACGAGGAGAGAGGATCGAGGAAAGATTAATTGAGACTGAGCTCTATCGATTCTGAATTGAGAAAGACCTTGTACTAAAACACATGACTGCTGCCCCGAGAAGTTCTGTTTTTGAAGTTTTCCCTGCATGGAGCAGGTTTAGACCTTACCAGGTTTGTGTTGGGTAAAAGACAGGAAGTGTGTGTGAGAGAGTAGGATTGATCGTCTGTCTGTCTGTCTGTCTGTCTGTCTGTCTGTCTGTCTGTCTGTCTGTCTGTCTGTCTGTCTGTCTGTCTGTCTGGGTACTGTACCCCATGCTAAAGGTCAACGCTAAATGCCACAAAAGGCAGAGCATTTTAGTTGATAACAGAAAACGGCCATGGTCTGTTCGCCAACAGCCTGGGATCACTGGAGACCAACTGATAGACTGTTCACCAACAGCCTGGGATCACTGGAGGCAAACTGACAGACTGTTCACCAACAGCCTGGGATCACTGGAGACAAACTGATAGACTGTTCACCAACAGCCTGGGATCACTGGAGACAAACTGATAGACTGTTCACCAACAGCCTGGGATCACTGGAGACAAACTGATAGACTGTTCACCAACAGCCTGGGATCACTGGAGACAAACTGATAGACTGTTCACCAACAGCCTGGGATCTGTTGTGTGTTGCTACAGTATGCAGTCTCCTTTGGTAGTGAATCCAGTCCATTTCAGACTATTGATTGAAAAAGTCAATTATGATGTTGTTATATAGTAATGCTGGACACTATTCAACACCTAGAGGCCTGTCAGCTGTCTCTATCCAGCTGTGATAACAACCTTTCGCCTGGGAAGGGGGTGAATGTGAGAGTCGTGGACATGAAAGAAGTGAGGAGGAGGAGGAGGTGATAGAATGGATAAATGTAATAGAGGGAGGGGTAATCAACTGGAGAGAAATTACTGATGACAGGAGGAAAAAGCAGGAGGGAAAATCAGACTACTGAAAACAAACAATGAGGAGAAGACAATATTCCTCACAGTGAAATGAAAATAAATACAAAAAGAGAAAGAGAGAGAGAAAGGGAGAGCAAGAGGGAGAGAGAGAGAGGGGAATACAACAACAAAAGAGAGAAAGGAGGGAGGCTTTTAAGAGTCTGACTATCCTGTACTGTGGGCCGCTGTTCCTTTCAGAGCCGATACTCAATTATTAAAGACCTACTGACGACTGGGGAGAGAGAGGGAAGGAAAGAGCGAGTGAATGGGAGAGAAAGAGAGAGGGAGTTGGGAAAACCTTATCTGACATTAAAACATAGGATCACACCAATGTGCACACACTGGTTCAATCAACCTTGTTTCCACATCCTTTCAAGGAAATTACGTTGAACCAACGTGGAATAGACGTTGAATTGACGTCTGTGCGCATTGGGATCTGAGCCTGCCTCACCCTCACCTGAAAATAACTGTAATTTGTTGATTTGGACATAAAGAACATGAGTTTCCATGTCTATGAAACATTGAGTCTCTTGCCGACTGACTCGCAGTGTACAGAAATAGAAACGTTATCGTTGACATCAAGCTCAAGCTGGTTCTTACTGTATTCCGCCATTGTGTATTTGACAGCAATCACACGATATGGTTTCCCATCTGTCCCGACAACAAAGCATCTCAGAACATAAAATGGCCGAGGCTTTTGTCGAGTTTAGATGAAAACCTTTGAGAGAGGCTTTCTAAATGCATGACATTATGACAACTGACTTAGAATGATTGAGAGTGCAGTATTGTTTTAATGTACATGTTATGTTGATGGAATAAATAACAGATTGAAGTGAACTTAAAGAAATGTGTGAGTAACGCCCTGACCTTAGAGCCTTTTTTATTGTCTATTTTGTTAGGTCAGGATGTGACTTGGGTGGGCATATCTAGGTTTCTATTTCTTTGTTGCCCTAGTATGGTTCCCAATCAGAGGCAGCTGTTTATCGTTGTCTCTGATTGGGGATCATACTTAGGCAGCCCTTTTTCCTCACCTGTGATTGTGGGATCTTGTTTGTGTGTAGTGGCTTTCTGCACTGCATGTAGCTTCACGCTCGTTTTTGCATTTTGATGTTTTTTCCGGTGTCATTTTTATTAAAAGTAAAATGTACGCCTACCACGCTGCACCTTGGTCCAGTTCTTCAGACGATCGTAACAGTGTGTTACATAACAAATCTGCCAACTCCTTTCAGTTTAGTCTCTCTCTCTCCTTCTCCCTCCCTACCCCTCTCCCTCACTACCTCTCTCTTGCTCTACCCCTCTCCCTCCCTACCCCTCTCCATTATTTAACTTATAATTCACTGTATCACAATTCCAGTGGGTCAGAAGTTTACATACACTAAGCTGACTGTGTCTTTAAGCAGCTTGGAAAATTCCAGAAAATTATGTCATGGCTTTAGAAGCTTCTGATAGGCTAATTGACATAATTTGAGTCAATTGGAGGTGTACCTGTGGATGTATTTCAAGGCCTACCTTCAAACGCAGTGCCTCTTTGCTTGACATCATGGGAAAATCGAAAGAAATCAGCCAAGACCTCAGACAAAACATTGTAGACCTCCACATGTCTGGTTCATCCTTGGGAGCAATTTCCAAACGCCATCTGTGCAAACAATAGTATGCAAGTATAAACACCATGGGACCACGCAGCCGTCATACCGCTCAGGAAGGAGACGCGTTCTGTCTCCTAAAGATGAACATCATTTGGTGCAAAAAGTGCAAATCAATCCCAGAACAACAGCAAAGGACCTTGTGAAGATGCTGGAGGAAACAGGTACAAAAGCATCTATATTAACAGTAAAACGAGTCCGATATCGACATAACCTCAAAGGCCGCTCAGCAAGGAAGAAGCCACTGCTCCAAAACCGCCATAAAAAAGCCAAACTCCTGTTTGCAACTGCACATGGGGACAAAGATCATACTTTTTGGAGAAATGTCCTCTGGTCTGATGAAACAAAAATAGAACTGGCCATAATGACCATCGTTATGCTTGGAGTAAAAAGAGGGAGGCTTGCAAGCCGAAGAACACCATCCCAACCATGAAGCACGGGGGTGGCAGCATCATGTTGTGGGGTTGCTTTGCTGTAGCAGGGATTGGTGCACTTCCCAAAATAGATGGCATTGTGAGGAAGGAAAATTATGTGGATATATTGAAGCAACATCTCAAGACATCAGTCAGGAAGTTAAAGCTTGGTCGCAAATTGGTCTTCCAAATGGACAATGACCCCAAACGTACTTCTAAAGTTGTAGCAAAATGGCTTAAAGACAACAAAGTCAAGGTATTGGAGAGGCCATCACAAAGCCCTGACCTCAATCCTATAAAAAAATGTGTGGGCAGAACTGAAAAGCATGTGTGAGCAAGGAGGCCTGCAAACCTGACTCAGTTACAGCAGCTCTGTCAGGAGGAATGGGCCAAAATTCACCCAACTTATTGTGGGAAGCTTGTGGAAGGCTACCTGAAACTTTTGACCCAAGTTAAACAATTTAAAGGCAATGCTACCAAATACTAATTGTGTATGTAAACTTTTGACCCACTGGGAATGTGATGAAAGAAATGAAAGCTGAAATAATTCATTCTCTCTACTATTATTCTGACATTTCACATTCTTAAAATAAAGTCGTGATCCTAACTGACCTAAGACAGGGCATTTTTACTAGTATTAAATGTCAGGAATTGTGAAAATCTGAGTTTAAATGTATTTGGCTAAGGTGTATGTAAACTTCCGACTTCAACTGTATTTATAAAGCCCTTTAACATCCACAGATGTCATGAAGTGCTGTACAGGAACCCAGCCTAAAACCCCAAACAGCAAGTAATGCAGATGTAGAAGCACAGTGGCAAGGAAAAACTCCCTAGAAAGGCAGAAACCTCGGAAGAAACCTAGAGAGGAACCAGGCTCGAAGGGGTGGCCAGTTCTATGAGAGTACATGGCCATGAAGGCCAGATTGTTCTTCAAGATGTTCAGAAGGAGATAAGACAGGGGGAAGGACTCTAACCTTGAGGGATTTTGTCTGCTGTGTCTGTATGTCTGTCTAATCATGACAATGCTTCAGTGAAGGTGGTTGCCAGCTCGTTTGACTCAAAACTAGGAGAATTCTGAGAACTCTGAGAACTATGAGAACTCTGAGCCATCCACAATGCTATGTAGACTAGATTCATTATCAAAGAATTGTCCTGTTCTAACATATCTGAAATGCATACCGTATACAGCTTGACTTGTTGTGGATCGCTCGTATCCCTACTAAGCAGCGACTCCAAAGGGATAACAAATATTCGGTTCATCGCCATAACGTACTAATGTGATACTTTATGATACTAAGGGTTCTCTCTCTCTCTCTCTCTCTCTCCTCAGTCTTTGCAGTAGCAGCCAGTCTTCTCGTGGTTTGGAGGCCGACGCCCATCTCACTACCCAGAAGCCATGGCAGATGAAGCGGACATGCGCAATGAGCTGGAAAACCTGCAAGCGAAGGCAGATCAGATAGCAGATGAGGTAAACACACACACAACCCTCACACAAACCTCTGTCACACATCTCACATACCCCTCACACAAACCACACACACCTCACACACACCTCACACACACCTCACACACCCCTCACACACATCTCTCACACAACCCTCACACACCTCACACACAAACCTCACACGTGAGTGACAGCTCACAGTAGACGTCATCATTTCATTCACACAAATGAGATCTACATCAGGGCTCATATCTGAAACGCGTCTTAGAGTAAGAGTGCTGATCTAGGAACAGTATTGTATTTTAGATCAAAATGAATACGATTATATGGACAGGGGGGCACCTGATCCTAGATCAGAATTTCTACTCTGATATGCTTTTTGGAACACCTGAGACAGAAGCAGGCCACTAGACATCTGTTCTGTATCAGAGCTCTATCAACTAGACATCTGTTCCGTATCAGAGCTCTATCAACTAGACATCTGTTCTGATTCAGAGCTCTATCAACTAGACATCTGTTCCACATCAGAGCTCTATCAACTAGACATCTGTTCCATATCAGAGCTCTATCAACTAGACATCTGTTCCACATCAGAGCTCTATCAACTAGACATCTGTTCTGTATCAGAGCTCTATCAACTAGACATCTGTTCCACATCAGAGCTCTATCAACTAGACATCTGTTCCACATCAGAGCTCTATCAACTAGACATCTGTTCTGTATCAGAGCTCTATCAACTAGACATCTGTTCCACATCAGAGCTCTATCAACTAGACATCTGTTCCATATCAGAGCTCTATCAACTAGACATCTGTTCTGTATCAGAGCTCTATCAACTAGACATCTGTTCTGTATCAGAGCTCTATCAACTAGACATCTGTTCTGTATCAGAGCTCTATCAACTAGACATCTGTTCTGTATCAGAGCTCTATCAACTAGACATCTGTTCTGTATCAGAGCTCTATCAACTAGACATCTGTTCCACATCAGAGCTCTATCAACTAGACATCTGTTCCACATCAGAGCTCTATCAACTAGACATCTGTTCTGTATCAGAGCTCTATCAACTAGACATCTGTTCTGTATCAGAGCTCTATCAACTAGACATCTGTTCTGTATTAGAGCTCTATCAACTAGACATCTGTTCCACATCAGAGCTCTATCAACTAGACATCTGTTCTGTATCAGAGCTCTATCAACTAGACATCTGTTCCACATCAGAGCTCTATCAACTAGACATCTGTTCTGTATCAGAGCTCTATCAACTAGACATCTGTTCTGTATCAGAGCTCTATCAACTAGACATCTGTTCCGTATCAGAGCTCTATCAATTAGACATCTGTTCCGTATCAGAGCTCTATCAACTAGACATCTGTTCTGTATCAGAGCTCTATCAACTAGACATCTGTTCCACATCAGAGCTCTATCAACTAGACATCTGTTCTGTATGAGAGCTCTATCAACTAGACATCTGTTCCGTATCAGAGCTCTATCAACTAGACATCTGTTCTGTATCAGAGCTCTATCAACTAGACATCTGTTCTGTATCAGAGCTCTATCAACTAGACATCTGTTCTGTATCAGAGCTCTATCAACTAGACATCTGTTCCACATCAGAGTTCTATCAACTAGACATCTGTTCCGTATCAGAGCTCTATCAACTAGACATCTGCTCCATATCAGAGCTCTATCAACTAGACATCTGTTCTGTATCAGAGCTCTATCAACTAGACATCTGTTCCACATCAGAGCTCTATCAACTAGACATCTGTTCCACATCAGAGCTCTATCAACTAGACATCTGTTCTGTATCAGAGCTCTATCAACTAGACATCTGTTCTGTATCAGAGCTCTATCAACTAGACATCTGTTCTGTATCAGAGCTCTATCAACTAGACATCTGTTCCGTATCAGAGCTCTATCAACTAGACATCTGTTCCACATCAGAGCTCTATCAACTAGACATCTGTTCCACATCAGAGCTCTATCAACTAGACATCTGTTCTGTATCAGAGCTCTATCAACTAGACATCTGTTCTGTATCAGAGCTCTATCAACTAGACATCTGTTCTGTATCAGAGCTCTATCAACTAGGCATCTGTTCCACATCAGAGCTCTATCAACTAGACATCTGTTCTGTATCAGAGCTCTATCAACTAGACATCTGTTCTGTATCAGAGCTCTATCAACTAGACATCTGTTCCGTATCAGAGCTCTATCAACTAGACATCTGTTCCACATCAGAGCTCTATCAACTAGACATCTGTTCTGTATCAGAGCTCTATCAACTAGACATCTGTTTTGTATCAGAGCTCTATCAACTAGACATCTGTTCTGTATTAGAGCTCTATCAACTAGACATCTGTTCCACATCAGAGCTCTATCAACTAGACATCTGTTTTGTATCAGAGCTCTATCAACTAGACATCTGTTCTGTATTAGAGCTCTATCAACTAGACATCTGTTCCACATCAGAGCTCTATCAACTAGACATCTGTTCTGTATCAGAGCTCTATCAACTAGACATCTGTTCCACATCAGAGCTCTATCAACTAGACATCTGTTCTGTATCAGAGCTCTATCAACTAGACATCTGTTCTGTATCAGAGCTCTATCAACTAGACATCTGTTCCACATCAGAGCTCTATCAACTAGACATCTGTTCTGTATCAGAGCTCTATCAACTAGACATCTGTTCCGTATCAGAGCTCTATCAATTAGACATCTGTTCCACATCAGAGCTCTATCAACTAGACATCTGTTCTGTATCAGAGCTCTATCAACTAGACATCTGTTCCACATCAGAGCTCTATCAACTAGACATCTGTTCCACATCAGAGCTCTATCAACTAGACATCTGTTCTGTATGAGAGCTCTATCAACTAGACATCTGTTCCGTATCAGAGCTCTATCAACTAGACATCTGTTCTGTATCAGAGCTCTATCAACTAGACATCTGTTCTGTATCAGAGCTCTATCAACTAGACATCTGTTCTGTATCAGAGCTCTATCAACTAGACATCTGTTCCACATCAGAGCTCTATCAACTAGACATTTGTTCCACATCAGAGCTCTATCAACTAGACATCTGTTCTGTATCAGAGCTCTATCAACTAGACATCTGTTCTGTATCAGAGCTCTATCAACTAGACATCTGTTCTGTATTAGAGCTCTATCAACTAGACATCTGTTCTGTATCAGAGCTCTATCAACTAGACATCTGTTCCGTATCAGAGCTCTATCAACTAGACATCTGTTCCGTATCAGAGCTCTATCAACTGTTTTGTCCCATTTTAGCTACACTGTAATTCGTACCTAACGGGAGACAGCCTATCTGGGGCTTTGCAAGTCATGAATTAGATTAATATTTGAGTGCTGTTTGACTATAAATAGGCTGTATTGCTCTAAACTAAGCTGAGTCAACCAGACCCTGCTGTGTTTACACAGCTTGGTCACTCAATATGTCAATCAGCTTTGGACTTATATTGAGCACTGTGTTTTGGTTTCCAAGGATAGAAAGAGATCAAATCTGTGTATGTAAATCACAATAGGACAATTTTTTTTATAAAGCTCATTGATGCTGATCCATATTTATTTAACTGTATCTATTGAACACTGTCTAACAGTATACCCATTTGGCTTCCATGGAGAGAAAGAGATCTCATCTTTATATAGATTATGATAGGACCTTTGTTGATTCTTTGAGGTAGAGCCAGTACTAGGACTGCCTGCCAGGGGTCAATAATAACAGACAACCAGCCATGGACTGATTTGTCAGCCAAATCCCACTTTGTGTCAAGAGCACTTGAGTATTTGGGCCTGCTAGTGGGGGGGGGGGGGGGGGGGGAGGGGGGGATGGGGGGGAGTCTTTCCAAAATGGCTGTCGGTCTGCTCTGGGTTGGTAGTCAAAAAGATGACAACATTTGATATAATCACAGATCAACAAAGATGCATCTCCTGTCTCGTGACCTATCATGTGTCTTTGAGAAAAGTGTAATATGATGCATTATTATAATTACCCCGTCTGTCGCCCCGCAGGGTGAACGTGTGGCATCTGAGGTCGGTAACAGAAGGCATTGTCTAATATCTCACCCTTACTTCACAACGGTCGCATGTAGCCCACTGTCCTTGGGTTCATTTGATCACAGATTGACAATGCGTTAGAAATCTCACATTAACAATCCCCCATTAATAATCTCACATTAATAATCCCTGGCTCAGTTGTCTTGCTATCCACGTCACTGTTATTCTCTCACTATTCTCCTCTGTCATCGAGCCCTGCTTTTCAACTAGCGTTAGTCAGCCATAAACTATATTTGCCATAAACTAAATATCATGGTTATGTGTCCTACTGTGTCTATGTCCCTGTGGTTTTGCTGTGGGTGTTTTGTGTGGGTGAGGTTTTAGACAGTGTTAACTGTACATCTCTCTGGCCTGTCCTTTTCTAAGGAGTGGGGCGCAGCCTTAATTCAGATCGGCAGAATAATAGACTAGCTCAAATGGACCTATTAAACATTCATGAAGAGATAATGTAATCCAGCCAGGCTCTGGAGAGAGAGGGAGACAGGAGAAGGGGAGAGATTAGAGATGTGGAGGGAGGGAGAGTGGAGGGAGAGTGGAGGGAGAGTGGAGGGAGGGAGGGAGGGAGAGTGGAGGGAGGGAGGGAGAGAGGGAGGGAGGGAGAGTGGAGGGAGGGAGGGAGGGTGGGAGGGAGACATTTAGAAGGAAATATAGGTATGTAAAAGCAGATTGTTGGAAAAGGAGGGAGGGAAGAGTGAGGAGAACAGGTGATACATTCAGTGGGAATGTGAAAACTTGGTAGCTCACTGTATCCATGTTAATGGCACACCCTCCTATAGACCGGGAGCTCCAAATATTGGCACAGTGACTCAATTGTTGTTGTTTTGGCTCTGTACACCAGCGTTGTAATTTCTAAACAGTTCACCCGATATGGATGAAAATACCCTCAAATTAAAGCTGACAGTCTGACCTTTAACCTCGTAGTCATTGTATCATTTCAAATCCAAAGTGCTGGAATACAGAGCTGAAATACTAACCCAGTCAATACAGGAGGGTATCCGATTATTATTTACTTTTTGTATTATGTAATGATTATTTCGTTTATGAAATGGATTCAATAGAGTTGATACCAGCACTGGTTACAGGTGTATTCATTACCAGGTGTGTTTATTACCAGGTGTGTTCAATTCCAGGTGTGTTCATCACCAGGTGTGTGGTACAGTACAGTAGTAGAGAAGAGATTCATCTGACAACTCTCTAATATGGGTGTTTTCTTTCCACAGTCACTGGAGAGCACTCGGCGCATGCTGGCCATGGTGGAGGAGGTAAGGTCAACTTAACATTACACACACCACACACCACACATACACACCACACACCACACATACACACCACACACTACACACCACACACCACACATACACACCACACACCACACATACACACCACACACTACACACCACACACCACACATACACACCACACACCACACATACACACCACACACCACACATACACACCACACACCACACATACACACCACACACTACACACCACACACCACACATACACACCACACACCACACATACACACCACACACTACACACCACACACCACACACTACACACCACACACCACACATACACACCACACACCACACATACACACCGCACCCCACACATACACACAGCACACATACACCCACCACACACCACACATACACCCACCACACACCACACATACACACAGCACACATACACACACCACACACCACACTACACACCACACATACACACAGCACAGATACACACACCACACACCACATACACACACCACACACCACACACCACATACACACACCACACACCACACCACACACCACATACACACACCACACACCACAGCACACCACACCACACAGCACACACCACACCACACCACACAGCACACACCACACCACACACCACACCACACATACACACCACACATACACACCACACTACACACCACACACAGCACACCGCACACCACACATACACACCACACTACACACCACACACCACACAGCACACAGCACACAGCACACCACACATACACACACCACACACCACACAGCACACAGCACACATACACACACCACACACCACACAGCACACAGCACACCACACATACACACACCACACACCACACACCACACACCACAGCACACACAACACCACACACCACAGCACACACCACACATACACACACACACCACAGCACACCACACCACACACCATACACCACACAGCACACCATACACCACACAGCACACCATACACCACACACCATACAGCACACAGCACACACCACACATACACACACCACACAGCATACCACAGCACACACCACACACCACACCACACACCACACACCACACAGTTTTCTTATTCAAATTGAGAGACAGATCTAATTTCCTGATAGGATGTAAGCGGCTGTACTTCCTTTAAGGTGAATGGAGAGTTTGGTCCGGGTTTGATTACATTAATGTTTCTGTAAAATAGCACATCTCCTTACATCATAGAGCGTGAATCTGCCCAGTCGAGGGACTAGCATCACTCCAACTTGCCGGAAGACAAATGGCTGAGTAGTGATTTTTAAATGTACTGTCAATCTGTGGCTATATCTGTTTCCTGAGTGCTTTAAACGGTATAGACAGACAGAGGATGAAGGGCCAATATCCCAGCATGTATTATGCATGAGTAGCTCTCAATGTGACTCCCCAGATGGTCTCATCCAGGGGATATAGGCACATACATCACCCTGGCTGTCTGTAAAGTAGAGCTGGACACAGTCTCTCCATGGTCCATATAATCCTAGGCCTGGGGCGGCGTAGCCTAGTGGTTAGAGCGTTGGACTAGTAATCGAAATGGTAGCAAGTTCGAATCCCAGAGCTGAAAAGGTACAAATCTGTCGTTCTGAACAAGGCAGTTAACCCACTGTTCCTAGGCCGTCATTGAAATTAAGAATTTGTTCTTAACTGACTTGCCTAGTTAAAGAAATATGGTAATGCTCCACCAGCTAAAGCCCTGAAGGGGTTTATCGAAGGACTATGGTAATGCTCCACCAGCTAAAGCCCTGAAGGGGTTTATCGAAGGACTATGGTAATGCTCCACCAGCTAAAGCCCTGAAGGGGTTTATCGAAGGACTATGGTAATGCTCCACCAGCTAAAGCCCTGAAGGGGTTTATCGAAGGACTATGGTAATGCTCCACCAGCTAAAGCCCTGAAGGGGTTTATCGAAGGACTATGGTAATGCTCCACCAGCTAAAGCCCTGAAGGGGTTTATCGAAGGACTATGGTAATGCTCCACCAGCTAAAGCCCTGAAGGGGTTTATCGAAGGACTATGGTAATGCTCCACCAGCTAAAGCCCTGAAGGGGTTTATCGAAGGACTATGGTAATGCTCCACCAGCTAAAGCCCTGAAGGGGTTTATCGAAGGACTATGGTAACGCTCCACCAGCTAAAGCCCTGAAGGGGTTTATCGAAGGACTATGGTAATGCTCCACCAGCTAAAGCCCTGAAGGGGTTTATCGAAGGACTATGGTAATGCTCCACCAGCTAAAGCCCTGAAGGGGTTTATCGAAGGACTATGGTAACGCTCCACCAGCTAAAGCCCTGAAGGGGTTTATCGAAGGACTATGGTAATGCTCCACCAGCTAAAGCCCTGAAGGGGTTTATCGAAGGACTATGGTAATGCTCCACCAGCTAAAGCCCTGAAGGGGTAGGGTTTATCAAAGGACTATGTGCATAAGTAGTATGTCATGTATGCATAGTCACTTTAACCATATGTACATACTACCTCAATCAGCCTGACTAACCGGTGTCTGTATATAGCCTCTCTACTGTATATAGCCTCTCTACTGTATATAACCTCTCTACTGTATATAGCCTCTCTACTGTATATAACCTCTCTACTGTATATAGCCTCTCTACTGTATATAGCCTCTCTACTGTATACAGCCTCTCTACTGTATACAGCCTCTCTACTGTATATAACCTCTCTACTGTATACAGCCTCTCTACTGTATATAGCCTCTCTACTGTATACAGCCTGTCTTTTTACTGTTGTTTTATTTCTTTACTTCTTTACTTTACTTACCTTTATTGCAATATTGGTTAGAGCCTGTAAGTTAGCATTTCACTGTAAGGTTGTATTCGGCGCACATGATAAATAAACAAGTGATTTGATTACAAATCCTAGAATAGTGTGTTCTTTGTTCCAATATTGTTGTTCATTCACACATTGAAGATTGACATCAAAACATCACTTTTATAATTGTAACTCTTTGACGGCTATGAGGCTGGGTTGTGGAGATAAATAACATATTACTTTAGCTACCGAGGCAATGAGAAACCCATCCCACCCACCCAGGTTAATACTCTATCAACCATCCTCTGTAGCACAGGAACACTAACAGGGTGAGAGTTGAACAAGTGCTCTCCCACTGACAGGGTGAGAGTTGAACAAGTGCTCTCCCACTGACAGGGTGAGAGTTGAACAAGTGCTCTCCCACTAACAGGGTGAGAGTTGAACAAGTGCTCTCCCACTAACAGGGTGAGAGTATAACAAGTGCTCTCTCACTAACAGGGTGAGAGTTGAACAAGTGCTCTCTCACTAACAGGGTGAGAGTTGAACAAGTGCTCTCCCACTAACAGGGTGAGAGTATAACAAGTGCTCTCCCACTAACAGGGTGAGAGTATAACAAGTGCTCTCCCACTAACAGGGTGAGAGTTGAACAAGTGCTCTCCCACTAACAGGGTGAGAGTTGAACAAGTGCTCTCCCTGTGTTGTGTGGGCTTTGAAATCTTCAACACTAGGCTAATATAATCAGGCAAGAGTATCGGTGCAGGGAGAGTATCTGTTCAGCGCTGCTCAAATCAAATCAAACTGTATTTGTCACATAGACCTTACCGTATGTAGACCTTACCGTGAAATTGTTACTTACAAGCCCTTAACCAATAGTGCAGTTCAAGAAGAGTTAAGAATTTACCAAATAGACTAAAGTAAAACAAAAAATAAAGAATAAAAAGTAACACAATAAGAATAACAATAATGAGGCTATATACAGGGGTCACCGGTACCGAGTCAGTGTGCAGGGGTACAGGTTAGTCGAGGTAATTTGTACATGTAGGTAGGGGTGAAGTGACTATGCATAGATAATAAACAGTGAGTAGCAGCAGTGTACAAAAAGGGAGGGAGATCCATGTAAATTGACCGGTGGCCATTTTATTAATTGTTCAGCAGTTTTATGACTTGGGGGGTAGAAGCTTTTGAGGAGCCTTTTGGTCCTAGACTTAAGCGCTCTCTTTGACTGATGGAGTGATGTTACGCTTTATAGAGGTTGTGAATGTGGTTAGTGTTGGGTTATCTATCTGTCTGATGTAATGTTGTCAGCTCTGCCTCTGGCCTATAGTCTAGCTTTACACAGCCCCAATAAACTGAGTTACCCTCTGAGCCGCCCTGTTATGCAGCATTATAACACTCTAGTCTAGCTTTACTCAGCCCCAATAAACTGAGTTACCCTCTGAGCCGCCCTGTTATGCAGCATTATAACACTCTAGTCTAGCTTTACTCAGCCCCAATAAACTGAGTTACCCTCTGAGCCGCCCTGTTATGCAGCATTATAACACTCTAGTCTAGCTTTACTCAGCCCCAATAAACTGAGTTACCCTCTGAGCCGCCCTGTTATGCAGCATTATAACACTCTAGTCTAGCTTTACTCAGCCCCAATAAACTGAGTTACCCTCTGAGCCGCCCTGTTATGCAGCATTATAACACTCTAGTCTAGCTTTACACAGCCCCAATAAACTGAGTTACCCTCTGAGCCGCCCTGTTATGCAGCATTATAACACTCTAGTCTAGCTTTACTCAGCCCCAATAAACTGAGTTACCCTCTGAGCCGCCCTGTTATGCAGCATTATAACACTCTAGTCTAGCTTTACTCAGCCCCAATAAACTGAGTTACCCTCTGAGCCGCCCTGTTATGCAGCATTATAACACTCTAGTCTAGCTTTACTCAGCCCCAATAAACTGAGTTACCCTCTGAGCCGCCCTGCTATGCAGCATTATAACACTCTAGTCTAGCTTTACTCAGCCCCAATAAACTGAGTTACCCTCTGAGCCGCCCTGTTATGCAGCATTATAACACTCTAGTCTAGCTTTACTCAGCCCCAATAAACTGAGTTACCCTCTGAGCCGCCCTGTTATGCAGCATTATAACACTCTAGTCTAGCTTTACTCAGCCCCAATAAACTGAGTTACCCTCTGAGCCGCCCTGTTATGCAGCATTATAACACTCTAGTCTAGCTTTACTCAGCCCCAATAAACTGAGTTACCCTCAGTTATAAATAACTCTAATAATGTTGTCATTGACTGAGATGACATAGATTTGCGTTTTATTCATTTATCAAAGAGCTTTATCTGTAGCTACAGTATATACATCACTTGACACGTGATGATCCTGGTGGGACCACCTGTTTAACATTCAGTGAAGCATCAGGCATAAATTCCAGATTAATATTTCAATCCAAAGATTTGAACATGTCATGCCTGCTCCTGCTCCCCCTCTCTGGCACTCCAGGGCGCCAGGCGGCCCGTCATTACACACACCTGTCACCATCGTTACGTGCATCAGCGCTTCATGGAACTCACCTGGACTCTATTACCTTATTGATTGCCTCCCCTATATCTGCCACTTCCTCAGTTTTTTTCCCCGTGTCTGCATTAATGTCGTTTTGTTTGTCCCCAGTCCAGACGCTGTCCTTGTTTCGTTTCATGTCCGTTATTAATAAGCAAGTACTCCCTGTACTTGCTTCTCGTCTCCCAGTGTCTGTCCTCACAGAACAAACCAGTGACGGAGGGGTTAAATCTATCAGTCTATCCCCCATATAAGCTTTGAGCCATTCAAGATAAGGAGAGACAGACAGTATTATAAAGTCTGTTATTTCAGGACTCTGTGGAAGTGGTGGAGGGAGACAGACAGTATTATAAAGTCTGTTATTTCAGGACTCTGTGGAAGTGGTGGAGGGAGACAGACAGTATTATAAAGTCTGTTATTTCAGGACTCTGTGGAAGTGGTGGAGGGAGACAGACAGTATTATAAAGTCTGTTATATCAGGACTCTGTGGAAGTGGTGGAGGGAGACAGACAGTATAATAAAGTCTGTTATATCAGGACTCTGTGGAAGTGGTGGAGGGAGAGAGCATGAGGAAAAGAATCAATGCTGCTGGTTGGTGGCTGTCTCCAGAGAGACGGGATCTGATGGACATCTGTAAACCCCTAATTTCTCACAGACAGACAGACAGACAGACAGACAGACAGACAGACAGACAGACAGACAGACAGACAGACAGACAGACAGACAGACAGACAGACAGACAGACAGACATTGAAGAAGATAGTCCAGATTGTAGAATTTTGAAAAACTTGGCCCAGATTTGAGTGTGTAAACAAGGTGACACTGACAAAAGCTGAAAACTTTGCACCCGGTGCAAACCATAGACAACATATCTATGGTGAAAACACTTCTGAAATCTGGCCTGCCCTTACTGAATGGTTGGTGGGACAGTAGCAGCTTCAATGCCTGTCTAACACACAGTAATACTGTCTCCATGTAATTGGGTCGTTGTGTAAAATTGATCCATAAATAATACATGTTGGAAAGAAGCATCTGGTGCTATCAAGTCTATTTCCATGTCTCATAGGCCTACTTCCTCCTCATTTCTCATATTATCCCTCTTATTATCCAAGATGGCATAGCAGTCAGACGTCTTTTGTCCTCGTCTTGACGTGTCCCGAGTATATATATATTTACATCTTTTCTTCGCATATCTTTTTATATATTTTCTTCTAAAAACACAACTTCAAAACACTCTCCTGCAACCAGCCTCACCAAGTAAAAAATAAAATATCATTTACCTCAAATCTGAAATCCACGCTAGCCAGAAGTTAGCCAGTTCACTAGCTAACGTTGGAGTTCAGCTAACCACGGTTGGCGGTCATCAGCTATCCCTTAGCTCAAAAAGCTATCGCCAGTTTTGTACAACGCGACTCAGACCAGAACATACCGGACCTATTTTGATCACTTGGCTAAGCATGCCTCTCCTTAATGTCAATATGCCTTGTCCATTGCTGTTCTGGTTAGTGTTTATTGGCTTATTTCACTGTAGAGCCTCTAGCCCTGCTCATCATACCTTATCCAACCTCTCAGTTCCACCACCCACACATGCGATGACATCACCTGGTTTCAATGATGTTTCTAGAGACAATACCTGCTCCTTTTACTCTCTGTTCCGGACGTCCTAGACGACCAATTCTCATAGCTTTTAGCCGTACGCTTATCCTACTCCTCCTCTGTTCCTCTGGCAATGTAGAGGTGAATCCAGGCCCTGCAGTGCCTAGCTCCACTCCTATTCCCCAGGTGCTCTCTTTTGATGACTTCTGTAACCGTAATAGCCTTGGTTTCATGCATGTTAGCGTTAGAAGCCTCCTCCCTAAGTTTGTTTTATTCACTGCTTTAGCACACTCTGCCAACCCGGATGTCCTAGCCGTGTCTGAATCCTGGCTTAGGAAGACCACCAAAAACTCTGAAATCTCCATCCCTAACTACAACATTTTCAGACAAGATAGAACGGCCAAAGGGGGCGGTGTTGAAATCTACTGTAGAGATAGCCTGCAGAGTTCTGTCCTACTATCCAGGTCTGTACCCAAACAATTTGAACTTCTACTTTTAAAAATCCACCTCTCTAAAAACAAGTCTCTCACAGTTGCTGCCTGCTATAGACCACCCTCTGCCCCCAGCTGTGCTCTGGACACCATATGTGAACTGATTGCCCCCCATCTATCTTCAGAGCTCGTGCTGCTAGGTGACCTAAACTGGGACATGGTTAACACCCCAGCCATCCTACAATCTAAGCTTGATGCCCTCAATCTCACACAAATTATCAATGAACCTACCAGGTACCACCCCAAAGCCGTAAACACGGGCACCCTCATAGATATCATCCTAACCAACTTGCCCTCTAAATACACCTCTGCTGTTTTCAACCAAGATCTCAGCGATCATTGCCTCTTTGCCTGCATCCGTAATGGGTCAGCGGTCACACAACCTCCACTCATCACTGTCAAACACTCCCTGAAACACTTCAGCGAGCAGGCCTTTCTAATCGACCTGGCCCGGGTATCCTGGAAGGATATTGACCTCATTACTTCAGTAGAGGATGCCTGGTTATTTTTTTTAAATGCCTTCCTCACCATCTTAAATAAGCATGCCCCATTCAAGAAATGTAGAACCAGGAACAGATATAGCCCTTGGTTCTCTCCAGACCTGACTGCCCTTAACCAACACAAAAACATCCTGTGGCGTTCTGCATTAGCATCGAACAGCCCCCGTGATATGCAACTTTTCAGGAAGTTAGAAACCAATATACACAGGCAGTTAGAAAAGCCAAGGCTAGCTTTTTCAAGCAGAAATTTGCTTCCTGCAACACAAACTCAAAAAAGTTCTGGGACACTGTAAAGTCCATGGAGAATAAGAGCACCTCCTCCCAGCTGCCCACTGCACTGAGGATAGGAAACTCTGTCACCACCGATAAATCCACTATAATTGAGAATTTCAATAAGCATTTCTCTACGGCTGGCCATGCTTTTCACCTGGCTACCCCTACCCCGGTCAACAGCACTGCACCCCCCACAGCAACTCGCCCAAGCCTTCCCCATTTCTCCTTCTCCCAAATCCAGTCAGTTGATGTTCTGAAAGAGCTGCAAAATCTGAACCCCTACAAATCAGCTGGGCTAGACAATCTGGACCCTTTCTTTCTAAAATGATCTGCCGAAATTGTTGCAACCCCTATTACTAGCCTGTTCAACCTCTCTTTCGTGTCGTCTGAGATTCCCAAAGATTGGAAAGCAGCTTCGGTCATCCCCCTCTTCAAAGGGGGGGACACTCTTGACCCAAACTGCTACAGACCTATATCTATCCTACCCTGCCTTTCTAAAGTCAACGAAAGCAAAGTCAACAAACAGATTACGGACCATTTCGAATCCCACCGCACCTTCTCCGCTATGCAATCTGGTTTCAGAGCTGGTCATGGGTGCACCTCAGCCATTATTGACTGTATGTTTGTTTTACTCCATGTGTAACTCTGTGTTGTTGTATGTTGTCGAACTGCTTTGCTTTATCTTGGCCAGGTCGCAATTGTAAATGAGAACTTGTTCTCAACTTGCCTACCTGGTTAAATAAAGGACTTGTTCTCAACTAGTCTACCTGGTTAAATAAAGGACTTGTTCTCAACTAGCCTACCTGGTTAAATAAAGGTGAAATAAATAAATATCTATGTGTGTGTTTGCTAGCTGTATTGGAATGACATGTACTAAATCATTCACGCCATGAAATATCATACGGTGTGCAATTGACTCTGGCTGACAAATGGCTGAGCAGCGAGGGCATACAGGGGAGGGGGGCTGGGCGAGGTCGTTGTCATAGCGACTGAAGGTCAGTACAGGAGACGGCGATAAAATCGATGACAATTGCTCCCCAAGTCACTAAGATTTATTTTTCTCTCTCGATGAGTCCATCCTCCTATACCCTCTGCTATATACCTGATGGTTCATTACTGTAGGCAATAGTAAGTCACTGTGCAGATGATGTGATCTATAAAACATCTCATCTTCCACACAACAGGGCATGAATAGATCCATCTGATTTAGAAATCAGTGCTATTTTCCATGTATCTAGTAGGAGGGTCAAACTAGCCTCGTCCATAGGGGACAGGGCATCTGAGCCTCAGCCTCGTATTTCATAAACAGCTGACCTTGCAAGTTATATGACAGCGGTGCGGCCCATCTCCAGCTGTGTGATGTCATTACGGTGGTCTTCATTCAACCTTTGCCCTCTTATCTAATAATGCCCCTGGAGTGGCTGGGCTGCGTACAACATGGCAACCAGTATACTAGGCTACTATATAAGGGATGATAGAGCCTCTCTGGCCAAATGCAGTGCACTATATAGGGTGCCATTTTGGAGCGCTCTCCTCTCAGGTCACTCCCTCTCTCCTCTCAGGGCTCTCTCTCTCTCTCTCCTCTCAGGTCACTCCCTCTCTCCTCTCAGGGCTCTCTCTCTCTCTCTCTCTCCCCTCTCAGGGCTCTCTGTCTCTCTCTCCTCTCAGGTCTCTCCCTCTCTCCTCTCAGGGCTCCCTCTCCCAGCAGGGCTCTCTCTCTCCCTGCAGGGCTCTCTCCCTGCAGGGCTCTTTCCCCGCAGGGCTCTCTCTCTCTCCTCTCAGGGCTCTCCCTCTCTCCTCTCAGGGCACTCCCTCCCTTCTTTCAGGGCTCTCCCTCTCTTGTCTCAGGGCTTTCTCTCCCCGCAGGGCTCTCTCTCTCCCCGCAGGGCTCTCTCTCTCCCCGCAGGGCTTTCTTTCTCTCGTCTTAGGGCTCTCTGTCTCTCCTCTCAGGGCTATCTCTCTCTCCTCTCAGGGCACTCCCTCTCTTCTCTCAGGGCTCTCCCTTTCTTGTTTCAGGGCTCTCTCTCCCCGCAGGGCTCTCTCTCTCCCCACAGGGCTCTCTCTTTCCCCACAGGGCTCTCCCTCTCTTCTCTCTAGGCACTCCCTCTCTTCCCGCAGGGCTCTCCCTCTCTTCTCTCAGGGCTCTCTCTCTCCCCACAGGGCTCTCTCTCTCCCCGCAGAGCTCTCTCTCTCTTCCCTCAGGGCTCTCTCTCCCCGCAGGGCTCTCTCTCTCCCCGCAGGGCTCTCTCTCTCCTCTCAGGGCTCTCTCGCTCTCTCTCTCTCCCGTAGGGCTCTCTCTCTCCCCGCTGGGCTCTCCCTCTCTTCTTTCAGGGCAGTCCCTCTCTTCCCACAGGGCTCTCTCTCCCCCCGCAGAGCTCTCTCTCCCCCCGCAGGGCTCTCTCTCCCCCCGCAGGGCTCTCTCTCCCCGCAGGGCTCTCTCTCTCCCCGCAGGGCTCTCTCTCTCTTCCCTCTGGGCTCTCTCTCTCCCCGCAGGGCTCTCTCTCTCCCCGCAGGGCTCTCTCTCTCTTCCCTCAGGGCTCTCTCTCTCCCCGCAGGGCTCTCTCTCCCGCAGGGCTCTCTCTCTCCCCGCAGGGCTCTCTCGCTCCCCGCAGGGCTCTCTCTCCCCCGCAGGGCTCTCTCTCTCCCCGCAGGGCTCTCTCTCTCCCCGCGGTGCTCTCTCTCTCTTCCCTCTGGGCTCTCTCTCTCCCCGCAGGGCTCTCTCTCCCCGCAGGGCTCTCTCTCTCCCCGCAGGGCTCTCTCTCTCTTCCCTCAGGGCTCTCTCTCTCCCTGCAGGGCTCTCTCTCTCCCCGCAGGGCTCTCTCTCTCCCCGCAGGGCTCTCTCTCTTCCCTCAGGGCTCTCTCTCTCCCCGCAGGGCTCTCTCTCTCCCCGCAGGGCTTTCTTTCTCTCCTCTTAGGGCTCTCTCTCTCTCCTCTCTGGGCTCTCCCTCTCTTCTCTCAGTGCTCTCTCTCTCTCCTCTCAGGTCTCTCTCTCCCCACAGGGCTTTCTCTCTCCCGCAGGGCTCTCTCTCTCTCCTCTCAGTGCTCTCCCTCTCTCCCCGCAGGGCTCTCCCTCTCTCCTCTCAGGGCACTCCCTCTCTTCCCTCAGGGCTCTCTCTCTCTCCTCTCAGGACCCTCTCTCTCTCTCCCCGCAGGGCTCTCTCTCTCTCTCTCCTCTCAGGGCACTCCCTCTCTTCCCTCAGGGCTCTCTCTCTCTCTCCCCGCAGGGCTCTCTCTCTCTCCTCTCAGGGCTCTCTCTCTCCTCTCAGGGCTCTCTCTCTCCTCTCAGGGCTCTCTCTATCTCCTCTCTGGGCTCTCTCTATCTCCTCTCTGGGCTCTCTCTCTCCCCGCAGGGCTCTCTCTCTCTCCTATCAGGGCCCCCTCTCTCTCCATTTAGGGCTCTCTCTCCCCGCAGGGCTCTCTCTCTCCTCTCAGGACCCTCTCTCTCTCTCTGGGCTCTCTCTCTCCCCGCAGGGCTCTCTCTCTCTCTCTCCTCTCTGGGCTCTCTCTCTCCCCGCAGGGCTCTCTCTCTCCTATCAGGGCTATTGTTTATATGTGTATTTAACAATATGTTGAGGTATTTTTGGGAGTATAATGCTTGTATGGATGTCAACCCCAACACATGTTCATGTCATCATTACCAATCAACTGTATTCCAGTTAAAAGTGACATTAACAACCACCACTGATTTCTGTTTGCTAGCTATGCTAACCAGCTTACAGTATACAGACAGGAGTTGGCATTTAGAAGTTACTTCTTCTAAACCTGAAAAGGAACAACTTCTACATGTTATGCAGCGAAAACAGCCAAACGTATCCAAATCGGACTTCAGTAACCACATTTTGTGTCTGTTACAATACATAAATCATGACGGATTTGACAAATATCCACTTTATTAGATCAGTTAAATAAAGGTTAAATAAAAATAATTACAAAAAAATAAAAGATTTGTTGAATGTGTGCCAATCTGGTCAATGGAACGTCTGACCCCGGACCCCCTTTTACTGCATCTATTAGAACAATATTCAACATTCTAAACATTGTCCCAACTCTCTAGATACATGGCTCTGACTCTATCTATAACCCACGTCCACTCTGTCATTGCTCATCCATGTATTTATATGTACATATTCTTATTCCATTCCTTTACTTAGATTTCTGTGTATTAGGTAGTTGTTGTGGAATTGTTAGATACTACTTGTTAGATATTGCTGCACTGTCGGAACTAGAAGCACAAGCATTTCGCTACACTCGCAATAAACATCTGCTAACCATGTGTATGTGACCAGTGAAATTTGATTTGATTTGATGTCCCATATATATATATATATATATGATCTCATGTCTGGATCAATACCTGTTGAGAAACTGATCGCATTAACTCAATGTCCCTCCATTTAATAATAATAATGATGATAATATATATATATATATATATATTATATTTCTCTTCTGTTCACACTGAACTGTTTTATCTCACCTCTTCTTCTCCTCCTCTCTTCCTTCCCCTCTCTCTTCCCTGTCTTTCTGACCCGGGGTGTGTAGAGTAAAGATGCTGGTATCAGGACTTTGGTTATGCTGGATGAGCAGGGAGGTAAGTCCCTATAGAGACACAATATTACACTCTAAAATTCTGTCCACTTTCCCAAATATCCCCGGTTTTCCAGAAATCCTGGTTGAAGGATTACGGAATTCCTGCTTAATATTCTCTCCTTATTCTGTGAATCTTCTAAATCGGGATTTTAGGAAAAACAGTGCAGTTCGGAAAGTATTCAGACCCCTTGACTTTTTCCACATTTTGTTATGTTACAGCCTTATTCTAAAATGGATTAAAAAACAAAAAATTCTCATCATTCTACACACAATACCCCTTAATGAGAAAGCCAAAACAAGTTTAAAAAAAACAGATACCTTATTTATTTAAGTATTCAGACCCTTTGCTATGAGACTCGAAATTGCGCTAAGGTGCATCCTGTTTCCATTGATCATCCTTGAGATGTTTCTACAACTTGTTTGGAGACCACCTGTGGAAAATTGAATTGATTAGACATGATTTGAAAAGGCACACAATTGTCTATATAAGGTCCCACAGTTGACAGTGCATGTCAGAGCAAAAACCAAGCCATGATGTCGAAGGACTCTGAGACCGGATTGAAGGTCCCCAAGAACACAGTGTCCTCCATCATTCTTAAATGGAAGATATTTGGAACCAAGACTCTTCCTAGTGCTGGCCGCCCAGCCAAACTGAGCAATCGGGGGAGAAGGGCCTTGGTCAGGGAGGTGACACAAAACCCGATGATTACTCTAACAGAGCTTCAGAGTTCCTCTGTGGAGATGGGAGAACCTTCCAGAAGGAAAACCATCTCTGCAGCACTCCACCAATCAGGCCTTTATGATAGTGGCCACTCCACAGTAAAAGGCATGACACCCCGCTTGGAGTTTGCCAAAAGGCACCTAAAGGACCCTCAGAACATGAGAAACAAGAATATCTGGTCTGATGAAACCAAGATTGAACTCTTTGGCCTGAATGCCAAGCGTCACGTCTGGAGGAAACCTTGCACTATCCCTACGATGAAGCATAGTGGTGGCAGCATCATGCTGTGGGGATGTTTTTCAGCTTCAGGGAGCGGGAGACTGGTTGGGATCGAGGGAAAGATGAACGGGGCGAAGTACAGAGAGATCCTTGATGAACACCTGCTCCAGAGTGTTCAGGACCTCAGACTCAGGACCTCAGACTGGTCGATGGTTCACCTACCCAAGAAGACTCAAGGCTGTAATTGCTGCCAAAGGATCTTCAACAAAGTACTGAATAAAGGGTCTTAATACTTATATAAATGTGATATTTCAGTGTATTTAATTTGTATACATTTGCAAAAATGTCTAAAATCCTGTTTTTGCTTTGTCATTATGTTGTATTGTGTGTAGATTGTGCATCGATTATAGAATAAGGCTGTACCCTAACAAAATGTAGAAAAAGTCAAGGGGTCTGAATACTTTCCCAAAGTATAGTCAGAAATGTAAAAGCACCATGGTTTTGTAGCTCTGTTATTTCTATAATAGTGTATGAACTGTTTGCTGTCTTGTATCTTTATAAGAGGTACAGTACATTTTCTCACTAGACAATGACCTGTGATATTGAGGTTCAGAAAGTAGTTAGTTGATAACACATCCTCTTTACTGAGAGGACAAAACATCTCAATTCACTTCCACTCAAACAGGACACATTTGTAGAATCCCTGAGTTTAGGCTTTGGTTAAAGAAATGGATCCTTGTGGAAGCTTGATAGTACTGGTTGGTTAGCCAGGAGAAGCAGCTTGATGGTACTGGTTGGTTAGGCAGGAGAAGCAGCTTGATAGTACTGGTTGGTTAGGCAGGAGAAGCAGCTTGATGGTACTGGTTGGTTAGCCAGGAGAAGCAGCTTGATGGTACTGGTTGGTTAGGCAGGAGAAGCAGCTTGATGGTACTGGTTGGTTAGCCAGGAGAAGCAGCTTGATAGTACTGGTTGGTTAGCCGGGAGAAGCAGCTTGATAGTACTGGTTGGTTAGCCAGGAGAAGCAGCCTAACCAGAAACAGACCTCAGTAGCTGCCATTCAGAATATGCAACAAACTTAGAAGTTCAACTTAATAGACCTCCTCAGTTGAATGGACATCAGATCTTCATTAGACCTCCTCAGTTGAATGGACATCACATGGTGCCATGGCAGTGAGAAAGACAGTCCCGGAGAAGCATCAGACCACTGAATGTCAGTGAGGTATAGAATAATGTCAGTGAGGTATAGAATAATGTCAGTAGACTCCTGAATAATGTCAGTGAGGTATAGAAATAGACCCCTGAATAATGTCAGTGAGGTGTAGAATAATGTCAGTGAGGTATAGAATAATGTCAGTGAGCTATAGAATAATGTCAGTGAGCTATAGAATAATGTCAGTGAGGTATAGAATAATGTCAGTGAGGTATAGAATAATGTCAGTGAGGTATAGAATAATGTCAGTGAGGTATAGAATAATGTCAGTGAGGTATAGAATAATGTCAGTGAGCTATAGAATAATGTCAGTGATCTATAGAATAATGTCAGTGAGGTATAGAATAATGTCAGTGAGCTATAGAATAATGTCAGTGAGCTATATAATGTCAGTAAGCTATATAATAATGTCAATGAGGTATATAATAATCTCAGTGAGGTATAGAATAATGTAATTGAGGTATAGAATAATGTCAGTGAGGTGTAGAATAATGTCAGTGAGGTATATAATAATGTAATTGAGGTATAGAATAATGTCAGTGAGGTGTAGAATAATGTCAGTGAGGTATAGAATAATGTCAGTGAGGTGTAGAAATAGAGTCCTGAATAATGTCAGTGAGCTATAGAATAATGTCAGTGAGGTATAGAATAATGTAATTGAGGTATAGAATAATGTCAGTGAGGTGTAGAATAATGTCAGTGAGGTATAGAATAATGTAATTGAGGTATAGAATAATGTCAGTGAGGTGTAGAATAATGTAATTGAGGTATAGAATAACGTCAGTGAGGTATAGAATAATGTCAGTGAGGTATAGAATAATGTAATTGAGGTATAGAATAATGTAATTGAGGTATAGAATCATGTCAGTGAGGTATAGAATAATGTAATTGAGGTATAGAATAATGTCAGTGAGGTATAGAATAATGTCAGTGACCTATCGAATAATGTCAGTGAGCTATAGAATAATGTAATTGAGGTGTAGAATAATGTAATTGAGGTATAGAATAATGTCAGTGAGGTATAGAATAATGTAATTGAGGTATAGAATAATGTCAGTGAGGTATAGAATAATGTCAGTGAGGTATAGAATAATGTAATTGAAGTATAGAATAATGTAATTGACGTATAGAATAATGTCAGTGAGCTATAGAATAATGTAATTGAGGTATAGAATAATGTCAGTGAGCTATAGAATAATGTAATTGAGGTGTAGAATAATGTAATTGAGGTATAGAATAATGTCAGTGAGGTATAGAATAATGTAATTGAGGTATAGAATAATGTCAGTGAGGTGTAGAATAATATCAGTGAGGTATAGAATAATGTAATTGAGGTATAGAAGAATGTCAGTGAGGTATAGAATAATGTAATTGAGGTATAGAATAATGTCAGTGATGTATAGAATAATGTCAGTGACCTATCGAATAATGTCAGTGAGCTATAGAATAATGTAATTGAGGTATAGAATAATGTCAGTGAGGTATAGAATAATGTCAGTGAGCTATAGAATAATGTCAGTGAGCAATAGAATAATGTAATTGAGGTATAGAATAATGTCAGTGAGGTGTAGAATAATGTCAGTGAAGTATAGAATAATGTCAGTGAGCTATAGAATAATGTAATTGAGGTATAGAATAATGTAAGTTTGGTATAGAATAATGTCAGTGAGGTGTAGAATAATGTCAGTGAGGTATAGAATAATGTCAGTGAAGTATAGAATAATGTCAGTGAGGTGTAGAATAATGTCAGTGAGGTGTAGAAATAGAGTCCTGAATAATGTCAGTGAGCTATAGAATAATGTCAGTGAGCTATAGAATAATGTCAGTGATCTATAGAGTAATGTCAGTGATCTATAGAATAATGTCAGTGAGGTGTAGAATAATGTCAGTGAGGTATAGAATAATGTCAGTGAGCTATATAATAATGTCAGGGAGCTATAGAATAATGTCAGTGATCTATAGAATAATGTCAGTGATCTATAGAATAATGTCAGTGAGTTATAGAATAATGTCAGTGATCTATAGAATAATGTCAGTGAGGTATAGAATAATGTCAGTGATCTATAGAATAATGTCAGTGAGTTATAGAATAATGTCAGTGAGGTATCGAATAATGTCAGTGAGGTATAGAATAATGTCAGTGAGGTATAGAATAATGTCAGTGAGGTGTAGAATAATGTCAGTTGAGGTATAGAATAATGTAATTGAGGTATAGAATAATGTCAGTGATCTATAGAATAATGTCAGTGAGTTATAGAATAATGTCAGTGATCTATAGAATAATGTCAGTGAGGTATATAATAATGTCAGTGATCTATAGAATAATGTCAGTGAGTTATAGAATAATGTCAGTGAGGTATCGAATAATGTCAGTGAGGTATAGAATAATGTCAGTGAGGTATAGAATAATGTCAGTGAGGTGTAGAATAATGTCAGTTGAGGTATAGAATAATGTAACTGAGGTATAGAATAATGTCAGTGAGGTATAGAATAATGTAATTGAGGTATAGAATAATGTCAGTGAGGTGTAGAATAATATCAGTGAGGTATAGAATAATGTAATTGAGGTATAGAATAATGTCAGTGAGGTATAGAATAATGTAATTGAGGTATAGAATAATCAAAATATTTATATAGCCCTTCGTATATCAGCTGAAATCTCAAAGTGCTGTACAGAAACCCAGCCTAAAACCCCCAAACAGCAAGCAATGCATGTGAAAGAGGCACGGTGGCTAGGAAAAACTCCCTAGGAAAAACTCCCTAGAAAGGCCAAAAACCTAGGAAGAAACCTAGAGAGGAACCAGGCTATGAGGGGTGGCCAGTCCTCTTCTGGCTGTGCCGGGTGGATATTATAACAGAACATGGTCAAGATGTTAAAATGTTCATAAATGACCAGCATGGTCAAATAAAAATAATCATTGTAGTTGTCGAGGGTGCAACAAGCACGTCCGGTGAACAGGTCAGGGTTCCGTAGCCGCAGGCAGAACAGTTGAAACTGGAGCAGCAGCATGGCCAGGTGGACTGGGGACAGCAAGGAGTCATCATGCCAGGTAGTCCCGAGGCATGGTCCTAGGGCTCAGGTCCTCCGAGAGAAAGAAAGAAAGAGAGAAAGAGAGAATTAGAGAGAGCATATTTAAATTCACACAGGACACCGGATAAGACAAGAGAATACTCCAGATGAAACAGACTGACCCTAGCCCCCCGGCACATAAACTACTGCAGCATAAATACTGGAGGCTGAGACAGGAGGGATCAGAAGACACTGTGGCCCCATCCGATGATACCCCCGGACAGGGCCAAACAGGCAGGATATAACCCCACCCACTTTGCCAAAGCACAGCCCCCACACCACTAGAGGGATGTCTACAACCACCAACTTACCGTCCGAAGACAAGGCCGAGTATAGCCCACAAAAATCTCCGCCATGGCACAACCCAAGGGGGGGCGCCAACCCAGACAGGAAGACCACGTCAGTGACTCAACACACTCAAGTTACGCACCCCTCCCATGGACGGCATGGAAGAACACCAGTAAGTCAGTGACTCAGCCCCTGTAATAGGGTTAGAGGCAGAGAATCCCAGTGGAAAGAGGGGAACCGGCAAGGCAGAGACAGCAAGGGCGGTTCGTTGCCCCAGCCTTTCCGTTCACCTTCACACTCCTGGGCCAGACTACACTTAATCATAGGACCTACTGAAGAGATAAGTCTTCAGTAAAGACTTAAAGGTTGAGACTGAGTCTGCGTCTCTCACATGGGTAGGCAGACTATTCCATAAAAATGGAGCTCTATAGGAGAAAGCCCTACCTCCAGCCGTTTGCTTAGAAATTCTAGGGACAATTAGGAGGCCTGCGTCTTGTGACCGTAGCGTACGTGTAGGTATGTACGGCAGGACCAAATCGGAAAGATAAGGTAGGAGCAAGCCCATGTAATGCTTTGTAGGTTAGCAGTAAAACCTTGAAATCAGCCCTTGCCTTAACAGGAAGCCAGTGTAGGGAGGCTAGCACTGGAGTAATATGATCAAATTTTTAGGTTCTAGTCAGGATTCTAGCAGCCATATTTAGCACTAACTGAAGTTTGTTTAGTGCTTTATCCGGGTAGCCGGAGAGTAGAGCATTGCAGTAGTCCAGCCTAGAAGTAACAAAAGCATGGATTAATTTTTCTGCGTAATTTTTGGACAGAAAGTTTCTGATTTTTGCAATGTTACGTAGATGGAAAAAAGCTGTCCTTGAAACAGTCTTGATATGTTCTTCAAAAGAGAGATCAGGGTCCAGAGTAACACCGAGGTCCTTCACAGTTTTATTTGAGACGACTGTACAACCATCCAGATTAATTGTCAGATTGAACAGAAGATCTCTTTGTTTCTTGGGACCTAGAACAAGCATCTCTGTTTTGTCCGAGTTTAAAAGTAGAAAGTTTGCAGCCATCCACTTCCTTATGTCTGAAACACAGGCTTCTAGCGAGGGCAATTTTGGAGCTTCACCATGTTTCATTGAAATGTACAGCTGTGTGTCATCCGCATAGCAGTGAAATTTAACATTATGTTTTCGAATGACATCCCCAAGAGGTAAAATATATAGTGAAAACAATAGTGGTCCTAAAACGGAACCTTGAGGAACACCGAAATTTACAATTGATTTGTCAGAGGACAAACCATTCACAGAGACAAACTGATATCTTTCCGACAGATAAGATCTAAACCAGGCCAGAACTTGTCCATGTAGACCAATTTGGGTTTCCAATCTCTCCAAAAGAATGTGGTGATCAATGGTATCAAAAGCGGCACTAAGATTTAGGAGCACGAGGACAGATGCAGAGCCTCGGTCTGAAGTCATTAAAAGGTAATTTACCACCTTCACAAGTGCAGTCTCAGTGCTATGATGGGGTCTAAAACCAGACTGAAGCGTTTCGTATACATTGTTTGTCTTCAGGAAGGCAGTGAGTTGCTGTGCAACAGCTTTTTCTAAAATTTTTGAGAGGAATGGAAGATTCGATATAGGCCGATAGTTTTTTATAATTTCTGGGTCAAGATTCGGCTTTTTCAAGAGAGGCTTTATTACTGCCACTTTTAGTGAGCTTGGTACACATCCGGTGGATAGAGAGCCGTTTATTATGTTCAACATAGGAGGGCCAAGCACAGGAAGCAGCTCTTTCAGTAGTTTAGTTGGAATAGGGTCCAGTATGCAGCTTGAGGGTTTGGAGGCCATGATTATTTTCATCATTGTGTCAAGAGATATAGTACTAAAACACTTTAGTATCTCTCTTGAGCCAAGGTCCTGGCAGAGTTGTGCAGACTCAGGACAATGGAGCTTTGGAGGAATACCCAGATTTAAAGAGGAAATTTCGGATTGTTCTTATTTTCCTCAATTAAGTTGGAAAAATAGGATGATAATGTCAGTGAGGTATAGAATAATGTAATTGAGGTATAGAATAATGTCAGTGAGGTATAGAATAATGTCAGTGAGCTATAGAATAATGTCAGTGAGGTATAGAATAATGTCAGTGAGCAATAGAATAATGTCAGTGAGCTATAGAATAATGTCAGTGATCTATAGAGTAATGTCAGTGAGGTATAGAATAATGTCAGTGAGGTATAGAATAATGTCAGTGAGCTATAGAATAATGTCAGTGAGCTATAGAATAATGTAATTGAGGTATAGAATAATGTCAGTGAGGTGTAGAATAATGTCAGTGAAGTATAGAATAATGTCAGTGAGGTGTAGAATAATGTCAGTGAAGTATAGAATAATGTCAGTGAGGTGTAGAATAATGTCAGTGAGGTGTAGAAATAGAGTCCTGAATAATGTCAGTGAGCTATAGAATAATGTCAGTGATCTATAGAGTAATGTCAGTGATCTATAGAATAATGTCAGTGAGGTATAGAATAATGTCAGTGATCTATAGAGTAATGTCAGTGATCTATAGAATAATGTCAGTGATCTATAGAGTAATGTCAGTGAGCTATAGAATAATGTCAGTGAGGTATAGAATAATGTCAGTGAGGTGTAGAATAATGTCAGTGAGGTATAGAATAATGTCAGTGAGCTATAGAATAATGTCAGTGAGGTATAGAATAATGTCAGTGATCTATAGAATAATGTCCGTGAGGTGTAGAAATAAGCAGATATAAAGCATTCACATCCACTCCTGCATTCAATTGGACTCAATGGAATGTTTCAACAGAAGTGTGTTATGCCTCTGTCATGTAGATCAAGCGATCATATCCGCTCTATCGGTGGCATTTCTATCCGCAAGATTCAGTGCTTTGCTTCCTCCCAAGTTCCATCACGGCAGAGGTTTCATTTGTGGTTCCGCTCTATAGGATGGTCTTCCTGTCCCCCCCCTCCCCCCCGGCTCTGTTCCACACGTGACGAAGGGACCTATTAGGCCTGTCACAGGAACATCGAGCCTTTCCCTCTGGCTTCCTGAGTAATGATGCTGACTTCCTGCTCGCTGCAACCGCCACCACCGCCACAGAGCAATCAATTCCCAGATTCAAATGACCCCTGCCCCTCCCTCCACCACAATGCACCACAGCCCCATCCACCAGGACCTCGAAGGAAGGACCAGAGGAACGTCCATTTGCACGGGTCGGCTGAGATTACAGTGAATGTGGCTAACGCTTGGTGTGGTCACGGGTCGGCTGATATTACAGTTAATGTGGCTAACGCTTGGTGTGGTCACTGGTCGGCTGAGATTACAGTGAATGTGGCCAACGCTTGGTGTGGTCACGAGTCGGCTGATATTACAGTTAATGTGGCTAACGCTTGGTGTGGTCACGAGTCGGCTGATATTACAGTTAATGTGGCCAACGCTTGGTGTGGTCACGGGTCGGCTGATATTACAGTGAATTTAACTAACACCATGGTGTGGTCTCCAATCTCGCCAACATGACAAGGAGCTTCACTGTGGCTTCGTCAGAACACTGGCGAGACATGAGAATGTTATCTTTCTCGGCTTCTAGGTTCAGCCAATCAAATAATACTGAGATTATTGACCATCTAAAAAAAACGCTCTACAAGTTTTGTCTACTTGAACATCAGTCCACCAAAACCCTCCCCCACCACAACAGGCACATACCCACTAACACACACATGCACACGCACACACCCCAACACACACACCAACACACACACAGCTACTGGGGGGTGATCAGTCATGTATGTGTCTTGTGGTAATGCATGAGAGCGTTAGTCTCTGTGTAATTAAATGCCTGATTAGCTGAAGCAGGGAGACAAAATGGCTGCTCACTAACTCACATACTGATGTCTCCTCTTGGATTCCCTGGCTTTACATTGTCATTTAACAAGAATATATGCACATACAGTAGTTACATGATATCTGATCTTATACACGCACATTCATTCAGTCTCCTCTTTTTGTAAAATGTTGGAGAGTCTAGAACCAGAGAGTCTAGAACCAGGTATCAGTGTTGGAGATATTCCACCTCCAGAGAGTCTAGAACTAGGAATCAGTCTTGGAGATATTCCACCTCCAGAGAGTCTAGAACCAGGTATCAGTGTTGAAGATATTCCACCTCCAGAGAGTCTAGAACCAGGAATCAGTGTTGGAGATATTCCACCTCCAGAGAGTCTAGAACCAGGTGTCAGTGTTGAAGATATTCCACCTCCAGAGAGTCTAGAACCAGGTGTCAGTGTTGAAGATATTCCACCTCCAGAGAGTCTAGAACCAGGTGTCAGTGTTGGAGATATTCCACCTCCAGAGAGTCTAGAACCAGGTATCAGTGTTGAAGATATTTCACCTCCAGAGAGTCTAGAACCAGGTGTCAGTGTTGAAGATATTCCACTTCCAGAGAGTCTAGAACCAGGTGTCAGTGTTGGAGAGATTCCACCTCCAGAGAGTCTAGAACCAGGTGTCAGTGTTGGAGATATTCCACCTCCAGAGAGTCTCGAACCAGGTGTCAGTATTGAAGATATTTCACCTCCAGAGAGTCTAGAACCAGGTGTCAGAGCTCCTTGGAAACAGCAGTTGTGGAGTGACTTCAGAGGTGATCTGATTGGCTACATTAGTGTTAATCCAAGTGTTCCCATTGGTCAGTCAAGGGCAGTCTTCCACGCTCTGATTGTGTAGAGAAGTGTGTAATTGCAGACCGCAATTAGGGGTGCTTTCTGATGTCACGTTACACCCATTGGTGCTCTCTATTGGTCCATGACAGTTTCTTTCACGTCGGGGACAACAGTTGCTGACAAATGTAGCATTGTAGCTAAGCCTAACCCTAACCCTTTTCCTAACCTTAACCTCAGTCTCCTAACCTGCCACGTTCATTATCCTAACCTGCTATGTGAACAAATCCTCTGTGTCGAGCAACCCTCAGTCTCATAACACTGGAACTGACCAATGGCAGGTATCAATGGGCGTTTCCTGATATCTGGGAACACCCACATAAAGAAACGCCCTGAATTGTAGTCTGCAATTACACCATATTCAGTGTGTAAAAGGCATGCTGTAAGCAGAGACAGAGTCACCCAACCGAGCTATGATGATAAGATTTCTCTCTTGCTCTCTCTCTCTGTCACGTTCCACCTCTTCTCCAATCCCTCGTGTTCCCTGGGATTACCTGGGGAGGCTAATTATCTGTGGGGGTAGTGTTGTCAGGGGCTACAGAGAGGTCAGTGAGGATAACAACACTGTACAGTGGCTAGCCGTGACCAGAGACGAGTGTATCTGTCTACAAACATAGTGAGTTGTTTCGCCACAACCCAGGGATTTTACAAATGTTTACACATCAATAAGCAAGCCACCACGGCCATGAATTCCCTTACCCTTACCCATGCTCCAGACCACTCCCTTCTCCCTGGACCCACTCCAGGTAGAGAATGACCGTAACTACAGGTCTAGGATCAGAGTATTCGCAATATTAACCCAACTCACCATTTAGGGAATGAACCAATATCTGACCCTGTTTCAGTGGTTTAGGGCAACCTCTTGGGATGAATGGACTGTCATCACTGTTTCTACCCAACTTACATTTAAACGTTCCGCTTGCATGTTACTAAATGTCCCATAATGCTTTTCACCTTATCCACTGCTTCACAACACTTGTTTACTTCATCTACAGTCCTCCTTCACTCTCATCGTGTTTCTCTCTGTCTATCACCTCTCTCTCTCTCTCTCTCTCGCTCTATCACCACTGGCTGGTTTCCAATACAAAAGTAGGTTTAAATAAGAACAGGTATTTTCAACATAGTGTGCTCCCTTCCCTAGGCCCTAGCAGAAGGTGTGCCCAATACGGGAGGTTATTTTGTATTGGAATCCAGCCTTTATGTGTTCTTCATTGTATATCTGTCACAATTTTTCTCTCTCACTGCACTGGCTGTGAGTGTGTCAGTGTGGCTCCATAAGGCATTGCATTATGGTTGTGTTTGATAGGCTGTAACTTAGACCTCAATCATCACAAGAGCCAATCCGATTCATTTCACTGCTCTCATTTCCTTTGTCGTTACCAGAACAACTGGATTTGTTTGAAGATGGCATGAACAAGGTTCATCAAGACTTGAAGGAGGCCGAGAAATATATAGATATTTTTAAATTGAACCTTTATTTAACTAGGCAAGTCAGTTAAGAACAAATTCTTATTTACAATGACAGCCTAGGAACAGTGTCAGAATGACAGATTTTTACCTTGTCAACTCAGGGATTCAATCCAGCAACCTTTCGGTTACTGGCCCAACGCTCTAACCACTAGGCTACCTGACTAGGCAATGCTTTGGCCAATTATGTCCATGTGTTGCCAAGTAGGTACCGTGGTGACAAGTCCTGGAATCTATCCTGTGTTGGGTTGGTAGTTCTGTCCAATGTCTCTGTCTCTTTTGTCACAGTCTCTTTTTGTCTCTTCTCCTTTGTTCTCCCTCTCTCTCCTACTCCCCCGTTCTCTGTCACGTGCCCTCGTTCTCTGTGGGGATAAATGACTTGTGTTGACAATCAGAGCAACTGGAGCGGATCGAGGAGGGGATGGACCAGATCAATAAGGACATGAAGGATGCAGAAAAGAATTTGAACAATCTAGGGTCTCTCTGTGGTCTTTGTTCGTGTCCCTGTAACAAGTAGGTGCAGCCTGCCTGCCTACCTGCCTGCCTGCCGCCTGTCTGCTTGTCTACCTGTCTGTTTGTCTGCCTGCCTGTCCACTTGCCTGCTTTAATGCCTAAAGTAGAGTGCATGGTGACCAGTACAACACTATGGCCTGTCAACTTCACACCTTACCCAAGGCCTTCTATGCTGCTTCCTCCTGCACTTAGAGAGAGAGAGATGCATGCTGGGCTAATCCACTGTACCTTCTCCTTCAAATGATCACAGTCATACATGGCATACTTGCATCAGCATGTTACATAATGCTACAACATGACAACATGAGGCAGTAGGCCTACAGTACGATTTAGCGTGACCTGATTACTGCTGTTGTTTGTACATATGCACAAACATACTGCTTATGCATGGCAGACACACACACACACACACACACACACACACACACATGATGAAAAAAATGTGTTGATATTCGGTGAACAAAACACTTAAGTTAAATCTGTATTAACTGATTACATTTTTATTTAAAGTTTAGCAAAAGGTGGTCTAAGATATGCAAGTCAGGTACAAAGGCAAAAAGAAATTCAGAAGTTGTGTAGATGTATTTGAGCATTTTATCATTTCTGTTCTGCTGTAGATACAGAAAGAAAACAGGGTTTATATAGGTTTTATATAGGTTTTATATAGGGTTTTATATAGGGTTTTATATAGGGTTTATATAGGGTTTATATAGGGTTTTATATAGGGTTTATATAGGGTTTTATATAGGGTTTATATAGGGTTTTATATAGGGTTTATATAGGGTTTTATATAGGGTTTATATAGGGTTTTATATAGGGTTTATATAGGGTTTTATATAGGGTTTATATAGGGTTTATATAGGGTTTATATAGGGTTTATATAGGGTTTATATAGGGTTTATATAGGGTTTATATAGGGTTTATATAGGGTTTATATAGGGTTTTATATAGGGTTTATATAGGGTTTTATATAGGGTTTATATAGGGTTTTATATAGGGTTTATATAGGGTTTTATATAGGGTTTATATAGGGTTTTATATAGGGTTTATATAGGGTTTTATATAGGGTTTATATAGGGTTTTATATAGGGTTTATATAGGGTTTTATATAGGGTTTATATAGGGTTTTATATAGGGTTTATATAGGGTTTTATATAGGGTTTATATAGGGTTTTATATAGAGATTATATAGGGTTTATAAAGATTTTATATAGGGTTTATATAGGTTTTTTATAGGGTTTTATGAAGGGGTTATATAGATTTTATATAGGTTTTATGTAGGGTTTTATATAGGTTTTATATAGGTTTTAAATAGGGTTTCGAAGGACACAAGCAGGTGTTTGTAATCATGGCTGGCTGCTTCATGATTTCGTTAGTCGGTTTACAAACATCAATAGAACATATAAAAAAATCATGAATGGAAAACATACGACCATAGATTCAATTAGGCTACAACATACAGGCCTACAAACACAATATCAGTTACAATGGATAACATACGATCATAGATTCAATTAGGCTACAACATACAGGCCTACAAACACAATATCAGTTACAATGGATAACATACGATCATAGATTCAATTAGGCTACAACATACAGGCCTACAAACACAATATCAGTTACAATGGATAACATACGATCATAGATTCAATTAGGCTACAACATACAGGCCTACAAACACAATATCAGTTACAATGGATAGCATACGATCATAGATTCAATTAGGCTACAACATACAGGCCTACAAACACAATATCAGTTACAATGGATAACATACGATCATAGATTAAATTAGGCTACAACATACATGCCTACAAACACAATATCAGTTACAATGGATAGCATACGATCATAGATTCAATTAGGCTACAACATACAGGCCTACAAACACAATATCAGTTACAATGGATAACAAAAACACAATAATCACAGGAAATGGCTTCAGATCTAATTCCACAATGAGTCCGAAGGGAGCGAGAGTCTTTAAACTAGATATGTTTCAACACAGATCCCAAAATTGCTTGTACGTGATTTGAGGAAAAACTGTAATCAAACTAACAGTCAAAATGTCATGTTTTGAGATTTGTGCACCTAACTTTGAACTTTACATTTAAAGATTTCCTCTCAAGCAAAGTGTTCAAATAATGAATCCAGAATTCGTCCCTGAGATGATAGGTCTAGGTCTAGCCTTCCCTGTAGCTCAATTGGTAGAGCATGGTGTTTGCAACGCCAGGGGTTGTGGGTTCGATTCCCACGGGGGGCCAGCACAGGAAAATAATTCTATGAAATGTATGCATTCACTACTGTAAGTCGCTCTGGATAAGAGCGTCTGCTGAATGACTAAAATGTAGGACCGATGTTGTTGTGTGTGTTGAAATAGGAGGAACTGAATGTGTTTCAGGAAGCTAAGTTAATGTTATTTTGTGTGAAATTTGATTGTGTAGCTCACTAGTATCTAGAAGCCCACAAAAGTTGTATTTCAAAGCTATTATTCCATGCTGTAGTTAAAGATGTCTCTAAGGTTCAACCTAACTGGACTTTCTAGAATGGTGCTCTTCTTCTGTTCTTTACCATATCACCTTTTTCCTCCAGTAACCCAGAGGGTGTCTGTCCTCCTGTCTCACTGTCTGTCTGTTTGTCTGTCTACGCTGAGTATACCAAACATTAAGAACACCTTTCTAATATTGAGTTGCACCCCCTTTTGTCCTCAGAACAGCCTCAATACGTCGGGGGTATGGACTCTACAAGGTGTCGAAAGCGTTCCACAGGGATGCTGGCCCATGTTGACTCCAATGCTTCTCACAGTTGTGTCAAGTTGGCTGGATGTCCTTTGGGTGGTGGACCATTCTTGAAACACACAGGAAACTGTTGAGCATGGAAAAACCCAGCAGCGTTGCAGTTCTTGACACACTCAAACCGATGCAACAGGCACCTACTACCATACCCCGTTCAAAAGCACTTCAATCCTTTGTCTTGCCCATTCACCCTCTGAATGGCACACATACACAATCCACGTATCAATTGTCTCAAGGCTTAAAAATCCTTGTTTAATCTGTCTCCTCCCCTTCATCTACACTGATTGAAGTGTCTTTAACAAGTGACATCAATAAGGGATCATAGCTTTCACCTGGATTCACCTGGTCAGTCTATGTCATGGAAAGAGCAGGTGTTCTTAATGTTTTTTTTGCACTCAGTATAATTGTCCTTACTCATTACTGCGTGTCTGTCCTCCTGTCTCCCTGTCTCCCTGTCTCCCTGTCTGTCTGTCTGTCTGTCTGTCTGTCTGTCTGTCTGTCTGTCTGTCTGTCTGTCTGTCTGTCTGTCTGTCTGTCCATTGGCATCTCTGTCTGTCTGTCTGTCTGTCCTCCTGTCTCCCTGTCTGTCCATTGGCGTCTGTCTGTCTGTCTGTCTGTCTGTCTGTCTGTCTGTCTGTCTGTCTGTCTGTCTGTCTGTCTGTCTGTCTGTCTGTCTGTCTGTCTGTCTGTGTTGTCTCCTTTATGTCCTGTTAGTGTGTGTTTGTGTCTGTCTCTTCTATCTACACGTCTATAAAGGACCCCTTTCTATCATCCACATAGACAAGACAGTAAATACAACTGAAATGATCACTACTTGGATCAATTATTGATTGATAGATCTAACATATACTGTATAACATAACATATATACACTGCTCAAAAAAATAAAGGGAACACTTAAACAACACAATGTAACTCCAAGTCAATCACACTTCTGTGAAATCAAACTGTCCACTTAGGAAGCAACACTGATTGACAATAAATGTCACATGCTGTTGTGCAAATGGAATAGACAACAGGTGGAAATGATAGGCAATAAGCAAGACACCCCCAATAAAGGAGTGGTTCAAGCAGGTGGTGACCACAGACCACTTCTCAGTTCCTATGCTTCCTGGTTGATGTTTTGGTCACTTTTGAATGCTGGCGGTGCTTTCACTCTAGTGGTAGCATGAGACAGAGTCTACAACCCACACATGTGGCTCAGGTAGTGCAGCTCATCCAGGATGGCACATCAATGCGAGCTGTGGCAAGAAGGTTTGCTGTGTCTGTCAGCGTAGTGTCCAGAGCATGGAGGCGCTACCAGGAGACAGGCCAGTACATCAGGAGACGTGGAGGAGGCCGTAGGAGGGCAACAACCCAGCAGCAGGACCGCTACCTCCGCCTTTGTGCAAGGAGGAGCAGGAGGAGCACTGCCAGAGCCCTGCAAAATGACCTCCAGCAGGCCACAAATGTGCATGTGTCTGCTCAAACAGTCAGAAACAGACTCCATGAGGGTGGTATGAGGGCCCGACATCCACAGGTGGGGGTTGTGCTTACAGCCCAACACCATGCAGGACGTTTGGCATTTGCCAGAGAACACCAAGATTGGCAAATTCGCCACTGGTGCCCTGTGCTCTTCACAGATGAAAGCAGGTTCACACTGAGCACATGTGACAGACGTGACAGAGTCTGGAGACGCCGTGGAGAACGTTCTGCTGCCTGCAACATCCTCCAGCATGACCGGTTTGGCGGTGGGTCAGTCATGGTGTGGGGTGGCATTTCTTTGTGGGGCCGCACAGCCCTCCATGTGCTCGCCAGAGGTAGCCTGACTGCCATTAGGTACCGAGATGAGATCCTCAGACCCCTTGTGAGACCATATGCTGGTGCGGTTGGCCCTGGGTTCCTCCTAATGCAAGACAATGCTAGACCTCATGTGGCTGGAGTGTGTCAGCAGTTCCTGCAAGAGGAAGGCATTGATGCTATGGACTGGCCCGCCCGTTCCCCAGACCTGAATCCAATTGAGCACATCTGGGACATCATGTCTCGCTCCATCCACCAACGCCACGTTGCACCACAGACTGTCCAGGAGTTGGCGGATGCTTTAGTCCAGGTCTGGGAGGAGATCCCTCAGGAGACCATCCGCCACCTCATCAGGAGCATGCCCAGGCGTTGTAGGGAGGTCATACAGGCACGTGTAGGCCACACACACAACTGAGCCTCATTTTGCCTTGTTTTAAGGACATTACATCAAAGTTGGATCAGCCTGTAGTGTTTTTCTACTTTAATTTTGAGTGTGACTCCAAATCCAGACCTCCATGGGTTGATAAATTGGATTTCCATTTATTATTTTTGTTTGATTTTGTTGTCAGCACATTCAACTATGTAAAGAAAAAAGTATTTAATAAGATTATTTATTTCATTCAGATCTAGGATGTGTTGTTTAAGTGTTCCCTTTATTTTTTTGAGCAGTGTATATGAACCTTAGATAGATGGATAGGTATCTACCATTGGCATGCTGTGTTGGTGTGCTGCCTTGCTGTCACTGCACATTACTTGTGTCGTATAATGGATCTAACACACACACACACACACACACACGCACGCACGCACGCACGCACGCACGCACGCACACACACACACTGACTGTTATGTGTCCCTGCAGGATAAAGGGGGGAGGCCAGGCGTGGGGGACCAACCAGGATGGAGTGGTGAACAGTCAGCCAGGGGCCCGTGTGGTGGACGAACGTGAACAGATGGCCATCAGTGGGGGGTTCATCCGCAGGTGAGGAGTTGGTGTGTTTGTGGGTGCACGTGTGCATATGGACTCCCTCTCTCTGCCACGCCGAAATCTACCGACAGTTTTATGGACTATCTAATGTGCGTTTTCAGGGTAACGGACGACGCCCGGGAGAATGAGATGGATGAGAACCTGGAGCAGGTGGGCGGGATCATCGGTAACCTGCGTCACATGGCCCTGGACATGGGCAACGAGATCGACACCCAGAACCGGCAGATCGACAGGATCATGGACAAGGTGCTGTCCCCGATTATAACGATAACAATCAATACATTTTCAGTGTCAAAGATGGTCAGCCATGTGCTGAGTTGACAGTCTACTTGCACTTAGTCTTGATCTTGATTGATATTGCTTATATAATTTCACATCATCCCAACTCTCTCTCTGTCTCTCTCTCTCCTCAGGCTGATTCCAACAAGACCAGGATTGACGAAGCCAACCAGCGTGCCACAAAGATGTTGGGCTAAGCTGCAGCGACAACATGCTTTCAACAACCCCCCCCAAAACATGCTTTTATCATGGTACTTTCTCAGACCCCCCCTCCTTCTCTTCTTCCTGTTGTAAAATGTTGTTCTGTCGTCGTCTATCTTTGTCTTTTATTAAAATGATAGTCCTGGTTAATCATCTCATCTTCTACCCCCCATTCTGTCTCTATTCCTAAAGTTGTTCCTCTACTCCCCATTCTGTCTGTTCCTAAAGTTGTTCCTCTACTCCCCATTCTGTCTGTTCCTAAAGTTGTTCCTCTACCCCCCATTGTCTCTCTTCCTAGTTGTTCCTCTACCCCCCATTGTCTCTCTTCCTAGTTGTTCCTCTACCCCCCATTCTGTCTGTTCCTAAAGTTGTTCCTCTACTCCCCATTCTGTCTCTCTTCCTAGTTGTTCCTCTACTCCCCATTCTGTCTCTCTTCCTAGTTGTTCCTCTCCTCCCCATTATGTCTCTCTTCCTAAAGTATATAGTGCTTCTTTGATGGCTTTAACTCACCTGTGCAGTTCTGTTTCCGTCTTGCTCATCTTCTTTTATATAAACTGTATTTACATCATTACTCAGATACCACGACTACTATTGCTTTACATGAGCAGGACAATGCTCCACTACATTCTGTTTCTTCCATGTGTCAGTGGTGTGACAGTGTTGTCCATGTGAGACACTGGTGCTCTGTAGTTAATGTTGTTGTTTTGATGCTAAACGAAAGTAAAACAAACATACAAGTCAGAACTCCCTTATCCTAAAACATTGTCATCTTCCTCCAAGACACTCCCATTTGGACAATGTGCAACTGCGCTGGTAACATAACCAGTGAGGCACCTCATTTTTCAGCCAGGCTCACGCCTTCAATGCAACGTTACTTTGCATTATCATTGACCAAGATGAGCAGCAGTACACCAATGGTAATATCTAAAGTCAATACACACAGTCAGTGTACGTGAGCCCACATGTTCCATGTGGGGAATTGAACCCACAAACCTAGGGTTTAGCAGCACCATGCTCAAACCAACTATACCATATCAACTCATTGTCAGGGGCAGGGTATCTAAACCCCCCCGCCTCTCAGACAGACCTGGAGATGTGCGGAGATAGGAGAACAACAACGAGCAGAATGCTTTGATTACTTAACACAGGTGGGTTCCAATAGAGTAGCAGCCATTCGTGGTTGGCTCATCAACCTCTGGTTATGTCCGGCTCAACGGCACGGCGGTCTTACTCCCTTTGATGTACTGTAGCCCTGTGCGTGTCCCACAGCAGATAGAACAACGTCCTCTTCTAGAGAAAGTAACATGGCCCACCACAGCATGCCCAGCAGTGTGTAGGACACTCCCAGCCGAGAGGAGACCCTGCTTCCTGACACTCTGCAATAGTGCCACTCTTTTGTTCACACATTTCCAGACTTTGATCATCATTGTAAAATAATGTGAAAAAAAATGCCAATAAAAAAAACATGACTGTGGAACAAAAAAAAACCACATTATTTATTGAAAATGTAGATGGACTGTGTGGGAGTTGTATACATACTGCAAAACTAGACTGGAGAAACTAAAAGGACTGACATTCCACTCCACAGAATGGAAGGAGAGGACTGACATTACACTCCACAGAATGGAAGGAGAGGACTGACATTACACTCCACAGAATGGAAGGAGAGGACTGACATTACACTCCACAGAAAGGAAGGAGAGGACTGACATTACACTGCTGGATAACCTCTTTGGGCCCTGGGTTTAAGGTGGATTAGAGCTCATCACGTCACTAACACACACAGAGGTAATCCCTGAACCCTGCATCAATGAGACAGACCAATATAAACAAATTACAACACACTCATTTTAATTATGCAAATTGACTTAATGACCTTGTTTATAACCCCCAACATGTTTGAAACAGGGTTAGCTGACCTGTTTATAACCCCCAACATGTTTGAAACAGTTAGCTGACCAGTTTATAACCCCCAACATGTTTGAAACAGGGTTAGCTGACCTGTTTATAACCCCCAACATGTTTGAAACAGGGTTAGCTGACCTGTTTATAACCCCCAACATGTTTGAAACAGTGTTAGCTGACCAGTTTATAACCCCCAACATGTTTGAAACAGGGTTAGCTGACCTGTTTATAACCCCCAACATGTTTGAAACAGTGTTAGCTGACCAGTTTATAACCCCCAACATGTTTGAAACAGTTAGCTGACCAGTTTATGACCCCCAACATGTTTGAAACCGGGTTAGCTGACCAGTTTATAACCCCCAACATGTTTGAAACAGGGTTAGCTGACCAGTTTATAACCCCCAACATGTTTGAAACAGCTGACCAGTTTATAACCCCCAACATGTTTGAAACAGGGTTAGCTGACCTGTTTATAACCCCCAACATGTTTGAAACAGTTAGCTGACCTGTTTATAACCCCCAACATGTTTGATACAGGGTTAGCTGACCAGTTTATAACCCCCAACATGTTTGAAACAGGGTTAGCTGACCAGTTTATAACCCCCAACATGTTTGAAACAGGGTTAGCTGACCAGTTTATAACCCCCAACATGTTTGAAACAGGGTTAGCTGACCAGTTTATAACCCCCAACATGTTAACAGGGTTAGCTGACCAGTTTATAACCCCCAACATGTTTGAAACAGGGTTAGCTGACCAGTGCCTCAGCCTAACCTTAAGGGCAACCTTCACCCTGGAGCACATTCTACAGACCAAGGAAGGCAGAATCTTCAGAGATAAATGTGTTATTTGGATGGGTCAACAGTGCCATCTAGCTGCAAGAAGAAATAAAATGTGTCACATACACTGGATAGGTAAAGTGAAATGTGTTGTTTTACAGGGTCAGTTATAATTGTACAGCACCCATAGAGCAAATGAGTGTGAAGTGCCTTGCTCCAGGGCACATTTTTCACCTTGTCGGCTCAGGAATTTGAACCAGCGAATTTTAGCTACTGGCCCAACGCTCTAACCGCTAGGCTACCTGCTACTCTTACAGAGACTACTAGTTCTGGTATGAGATGTGTGGTTCTTCATCCTGCAACAAGGGAAGCTTGTCAGATGAGATGACAGCTTGGTTAGATATGTGGTTCTTTATCCTGCAACAAGGGACAAGGTTGTGGGATGAGATGACAGCTTGCACCAACTATATAGGGGAATGACAACAAAAAAGTTGAGTATCTGGAGCATCAGCATTTGTGGGTTCGATTACAGGCTCAAAATGACCAGAAATACTGGTCTAAAGAAGGCCAGTTTTTATTGCTTCTTTAAATCAGAACAGTTTTCAGCTGTGCTAACAATTGCAAAAGGGTTTTCTAATGATCAATTAGCCTTTTAAAATGATAAAACTGGTATTAGCTAACACAACGTGCCCTTGGAACACAGGACTGCTGATAATGGGCCAGTGTACACATACCATTAATAAAATCAGCCCTTTCCAGCTACAATAGTCATTTACAACAATGTCTACACTGTATTTCTGATCAATTTGATGTTATTTGAAATGGACAATTTCTTAAAAAAAAAAAAAAAAAAAAAAGGACATTTCTATGACCCATACACTGGATAGGTAAAGTGGAATGACAGCAGACTGGTAGCCAGGCTACAGAACATGTACAATTTAATCAAGTTCAAAATAGGTCAAAACAGATTTCAGTCCTTCAAAATGATAATAAATCTATTTAAAAAAATTGTGAAAATAGAACAAAGAGGCAAATAATTATACTAAAACAACCTTGCTACATTTAATCTCTACATTTTATTGGCATTCTTTAGTGTTGCAGTAGGTCAGGTGGAAAATAAATTTAGCTTGGCCTTGGCTTAGTCAAATCAGCTTAGTCAAATCATCGTTATCAGTTGAAGAAGAAAGAAAAAAGACTGCATTCTGAAGGAGTTAGCCTGAATATATTCGAGCTGTAGATATGAGTCCTGTAACTAATCCTTACGTCATGGAGTTAATCGGCGTTACATCACGCAGTTAATCTTTACATATTCTCCTTTTTACGCAGACTAGTGTCTTCCCTGTGATGACTAACTCACCTTACCTTCACATGCTAACTACACATTTTGTTTTTAATCAGGTAGTCATACTGAGACCAAGGTGTCGTCTACAGATGAGCCCTGAATTACAAAAAATACAAAACAGAATGCAGAAAGAAAAACATGGTCATAAAAGAAACACATTCATCAGTAATAAAAAAGGTCCTCATTTTTTTTTTATAAATAAAAAAACAGCTTTATGAATTACATTTTTTATTTTAAATCACATTTTCTAACATCGTGAAGATTGTTCTACAAATAGTGCAAAAAAAATTAAAATTTATAGAAATCAGAAAGCTGTAGAGACCAAAGGAATGCCCAGAGTTAACCATCCCTGAGACTGGGTTTAGTAACTCTGTAGGTTTTAAGGTTAGTAATTGTGTTTGGTACAGTGGGACTTGTAAAAATGGGACTTTACAAATGAAAACATAGCAATGCATCAACCTACGTGACAGCAAAGAGGACCAACCATCTTTCTGGTAGAGAACGCAGTGATGAGTACTAAACCTGTCGCCCGTAATAAAGCAACTATGATAAACTGCATCTAACGGCTTTAATGAAGTGGCAGCTGCGTTCATATAGAAGATGTTGCCATAGTCTAGGACCGGTAGGAACGTCGACTGAACGATCAGCTTTCTACTATTTAGTGAGAGGCATGACCTACTTATAAAATATACAATTCTCAGCTTCTTAACTCGTCAATACGCTTTATATTGAAAGAGATTTTTATCTATCCAGATGCCCCAATATTTGTAAGCAGAGACACAATCAATATGGGCACCATCCAAAGTACATATGATTTAAATCATGAAGTATTTGAAGGCACTCTATAGAAGATACAGTATACTTTGTTTTAGCTACATCCGATACTAATTTCAGGTCAATAAAGTTTCCTGTAGTTCAGATATAGCCTCGTCAACCATGGGAGCAATAGCCTACAAAACAACATCATTGGTGTGCAGGTTAGGTAGTACCAAAAGGTACTGTAAACAAGGTAAAAAAGTAGAAGTCCATATTGAGTACCTTCAGAAAGTATTCATATACCCATGACTTATTCCACATTTTGTTAAAGCCTACATTTTTAAAATGGATTTAATATATTTTCCACACCCAATGCCTGGATGTATTGATACTTCACCATGCTCAAAGGAATCATCAAACATGTTTTTTTTTTTACCCATCGATCAACCTCCCTGGTTTTCGTAGTTGAATCTGTGTTTGAAATTCACTGCTCGACAAAGGGACCTTAGAGATAATTGTATGTGTGGGGTAGAGAGATGAGGCAGTCATACCAAAAACATGTTAAACACTATTATTATTGCATACAAAGTGAGTCCATGCAACTTAAGCACATGTTTCCTCCTGAACTTATTTAGACTTGCCATTAAAAAAGGAGAGGAGGTTGAATATGATTGACTCAAGACATTTCAGCTTTTCATGTTTTATGAAAGTAAAAATGTCCCTAAACATAATTCCACTGACATGGAGCCAGTGTCAAAAAGTCTCAATTTAATCCATTTAAAAAAATTCAGGCTGTAATACAAAATGTGGAAAAAGGTCAAGGAGTGGGAATACTTTCTGAAGGATGGTAGCAGTACAGTGATATTTTTCTTGGCCATGTTCAGTTCCCCCCCCCCCTTTTCTCCCCAATTTCATAGTATCCAATTGGTAGTTACAGTCTTGTCTCATCCGTACAGACTCAGGAGAGGCGAAGGTCGAGAGCCATGCATCCTCCGAAACACTGCTTCTTGACACAATGCCCACATAAGCCAGAAGTCAGCCGCACCAATGTGTCGTACACCGTACATCAGGCGATCGTGTCAGCGTGCACTGTGCCCGGCCCGCCACAGGAGTCGATAGTGCGCGATGGGACAAGGATATCCCTGCCGGTGAAACCCTCCCCGAACGACGCTGGGCCAATTGTGCGCCGCCCCATGGGTCTCCCGGTCGCGGCCGGCTGCGACAGAGCCTGGACTCAAACGCAGAATCTCTAGTGGCACAGCTAGCACTGGAGTGCCTTAGACCACCGCGCCACTCGGGAGGCAGACGGCTTTCTTCTATGTCCTTTTGTGTTGTTTGACCTTGTGCCTATTTAAGCTTGTCAATTGAGTGAAGTTCTTCCCACAGTCAGAGCAGTGGTATGGTTTCTCACCAGTATGTACTCTCTTGTGTACCTTTAGTCTTTGTACATTTACGAAACTCTTTTCGCATTCAGTACAGGCATGAGGTTTCTCTCTCACGGTGTGAGTTTTCTGGTGTTTTCGACATGTTCCCGCGAGCGTGAAACGCTTCTCACAGACGGGGCATTGATAAGGCTTATCGCCACTATGACTGCGCATGTGGCCTTTTAGCTCACAGCTAGACGAAAAACCTTTTCCACAAATAATGCAGTTGAAAGGCCACTTCCCTGTATGCGTCAATGATTGATGGTGTTTAAGGGAATCTACCCTGATGAAACATTGATCACAGTCAGGACATTGGTACGGTTTCTCTCCAGTATGTGTTCGCTGATGTATTTTCAAGCCACATGTATTGGAATACTGTTTTCCACACTCAGAGCAGACAAAAGGCTTTTCCCCAGTGTGCATTCGCTGGTGGACTATGAGTTGGTGTCGGTAACCAAAACACTTTCCACAGTCAGAGCAAAGGTAAGGTTTTTCTCCCCTGTGTGTTATACTCTGATGTTTTTGTAAGAGGTTGGAAAGACAATAGCTTTTATCACATTCAGAACATTGATATGGTTTCTCTCCAGTATGTCTTGACATATGAACTTTCAACTGAACTGATCTTGAGAACTTCTTATCACATTGCTCACATTGGAAAGATTTATGTCCCAGATGTAAGAGCTTGTGTTGATTTAAGCATCCTGCTGAGGAGAAATTTCGCCCACAGTCAGAGCAGTGATGAGGCTTCTCTCCTCTGTGAATCCTTTCATGTGCTTTTAAGTCCTCTTCGATATGAAAGGTTAGACCACAGTCAGAGCAGAGGTGAGGCTTCTCTCCAGTGTGCTCTTGCATGTGTCTCTTAAATTGTAATGCATAAAGGAAAAATGAATTACAATCGGTACAATGGTAAGTTTGCTCCCCAGTGTGCGAGTACATATGTATCTTAAGTTGTAATTGTCTTGAGAAATTCTTCTCACAATGAGAGCACTGGTAAGGTTTCTTGCCAGCATGTACTGCCAAGTGTTGTTGCAGATTAGATTTTCTGTAGAAACTCTTCTCACAGATGGGGCACTGGTGATGCTTTTCCCCAGTGTGTATTTGCTGGTGCCTAGTAAGGCTGCGTAGTTGAGCAAAGCTCTTTCCACAGTCAGAACAAATACAAGGCCTTTCTATATGCGAGTTTGCCTGACGATCTTTTAATTTTCTGGAAGTCGGATAACTTTTCTTACACTGGTAAGGTATCTCACAAGCGTGTAAAAGCAAGTGTTCTTTAAGATACGACTGTTTTGAGAAACCCTTCTCACAGTGAGGACACTGATGAGGGTGAGGGTTCTCTACAGAATGTTCATGCAGGTGTTGATTAATATTGGAACTTTTTTCAACAGCATGTATTTCCTGACATTGTTCTTCTACATTTCTGGTACTTGGTGACCCAACAGAATCAGTATGAGTCATCATATGTTCTTTCAATCCATCTGAAGTACTGTACCTCTTCTCACATTGCAGACAGTGGAAAGGTTTCTCTCTCATGTGTAACTGCATGTGTTCCTTTAAAGTTTCCTCAGCAGAGAACCTTTGATCACAGTCAGGGCAGTGGTGAAACATCCCTACCTCATGAATTAACAGGTGGTATTTAAGATGCGGCTTGGTTTTAAAACTCTTCTTACATTGACCACATTGGTAAGGCCGCTCCCCAGTATGCGTCATCATATGAACTTTTAACTGATCTGAATTGGTGTACCCTTTGTCACATTGGGTGCAGCAGAAAGGCTTAATCCCTAAATGTATCCGCTTGTGTTTAGTTAAATACCGCGCTGTAGAAAATGTTTGCCCACAGTCAGAACAGGGGTGAAGCTTCTCTGTGTGAATCATTTCATGTGCTTTTAAGTCCTCTACTATAAAGAAACAAAGATCGCATTTGGAGCAGACGTGAGGCTTCTCTCCAGTGTGCTCTTGCTTATGTCTCTTAAATTGTAATGCATTAATGAAATATGAATTACAATCTGAACAACAGTAAGGTGTCTCTCCAGTGTGTGTATACAGCTGTTGAGTATGGTCTGATGCTGTGAAAGTCTTCTCACAGTAAGGGTATTTATACAATTTCTCTCCAGAATGTACTAACACATGATTAGGATCAGAACTTTTTACTACAGCATGTGATACTTCTTGACATTGTTTTTCACAGTCAGAGCATTGGTAAGGTCTCACACCAGAGCATATAACCATATGATCTTTCAACTGATCTGATCTAGTGTACTTCTTACTACACTCTAGGCAGTGGAAGGGTTTCTCTCCTGAATGGAACAACGGCATGCGTTTCCTGATACATCCTGCTGAAGAGAAACTTCTCCCGCAGTCAGAGCAGTTCTGACACTTCTCTTTAGGATGGACTGTCTTGGGTCTCTTTGACAATGTCACAGTAGAGACACTTTCTTTGCTACCTGAACAGTGGGACGGCGTCTCTCCAGAGTGCAGGTGCCGTTTAAGACGTGATTGTTTTGTGGAGCTCTTCTCACATTGAGAACTGTGAGGAGATCTATTGTCTTGGGGTCTTGAGGACTCAGAGCTCTTTCCTGTGCGAATGACAACAGATTAAAAAACATGTCAGCTGCTGAAACAAGTTACACCATATCAATTGTTGAACACTGTTGGCATTATAGCAGTAGATATAAAAAGAAAAAGTTATTAAACAGAATAAAACAGCATGAGGACTACTTCTATTAAGTATTTTTGGGAACCCACCCTGCATTCCACAGACAGTTCTACTATATCTAGGAATCAATAACTTTGGGATAGGATATGTTGTAGAACATGTTTCCCCAACTCCTCTGTAGTTGCCTTCCAGCGATTGGACAAGACACCCAAGGATTCAGGGTCAAATATATAATAATAAAAAAAGGAAAACATGCCCTAAACACAGTCAATGCACTCGGTTCTGTTCATACCATCATCAGCGAGGACAGAAGTCATCTCCTCCTCTTCTACTTTGATGTTGACTCTCTGGCCCGGCATAAACCTGCAGTCCTCCAGCAGCACTGTTAACCTCTTTAGAGTCTGCCAAGACGCCATCTCTGGAGCCTGCTGCCCACCGTCACAACCAGGACCCAGTGACTCTGTACATTTGGTCTCAGACTTGAAAGAAAGAGGCGAGTTGGGTTAATCTTCACTGTTCTAAAAAGCAACCACCACACACATACACACACACCAAAGGGGAACTCAATTTTAAGCAGGTTAGCAGCAAAGTAGGAGTCGGTTGTTAAAACTTCTTATGGCTCAAATCCCGTTAACGGGATTGATTTGACAACATCCGGTGAAATGGCAGAGCGCCAAATTCAAAAATAATTATGAACAATATTTAACTTTCATACATTCACAAGTGCAATATACCAAATTAAAGCTGAACTTCTTGTTAATCTAGCCAGTGTCAGATTTCAAAAAGGCTTTACGGCGAAAGCGAACAATGCTATTATGTGAGGACAGCACCCCATCAAACAGACAATCATATTTCATCCCGCCAGGCGCGACACAAAACTCAGAAATAACGATATAATTCATGCCTTACGTTTGACGAGCTTCTTCTGTTAGCACTCCAAAATGTCCGATAAACATCACAAATGGTCCTTTTGTTCGATTAATTCTGTCGTTATATATCCAAAATTTCCATTTATTTGGCGCGTTTAATCCAGAAAAACACAGATTCCAACTCGCGCAACATGACTACAAAATATCTCAAGTTACCTTTAATCTTTGTGCAAACATTTCAAACAACTTTCCTAATACAACTTTAGGTATTTCTTTACATAAACGATAAAATTTAAGACGGGATAAACTGCGTTCAATACCGGAGGAAAACAAAGTGGAGCGTGCTTTTCAGGTCACGCACCTCTATCAAACAGTACACTTCCCTCGAGCCTCATTCTGAACAGGGCTACTTCATTACACAAAGGAAAAACATCAACCAATTTCTAAAGACTGTTGACATCCAGTGGAAGCGATATGAACTGCAAGCAACTGCCTTAGAATTATGGATTCTCAATGAAATCCCATTGAAAAGAGTGACCTAAAAAAATAAAAAAAATTCTGGATGGTTTGTCCTCTGGGTTTCGCCTGCCAAATAAGTTCCTTAGAGTGTTTTCTATCCAAATCTACCAATTATATGCACATCCTAGCTTCTGGGCCTGAGTAGCAGGCAGTATACTTTGGGCACACTTATCATCCGGACGTGAAAATAGCGCCCTCAAGCCATAAGTTAAGCAGGTTAGCAGCAAGGTAGGAGTCGGTTGTTAAGCAGGTTAGCAGCAAGGTAGGAGTCGGTTGTTAAGCAGGTTAGCAGCAAGGTAGGGGTCAGTTGTCACCGTTTTCCTCACCCTGTTTGTTAGTGTGTGAAATTGTGACTGAACAAGTTCACTTACTGCAATTACATGGTAAAAACAGAGACACTGGTTCTATGTTCCAGTTCCTTTTAACAGTCCATTTTTCAACCTGATGTGCTAGGACCTACGCTGCTGAGGCCCAGTTAACCTTCCTGATTCAGATCTAACCGTTAATGTATGTTCAAGTCTTTATAAATGGAATACTCAGCCCCCTCACTCTCGCCCTCTGCTCTGGTTTAATGAGCCAATGTGGAACTGGCTCTGCCTCCAGCTTCCTGCTGGGAAACCAATCCCCTCCCTCTTCATTCTGTTCTCCATGGCAGCATGCTTGTGAGGAGGCCGCTGTCGCTGATTGGCTGGGACTCGTGGGGACAATGCTAGCCTCTTCCTCTATTTCGGTGATGTCTTCTTTCAGTTGTCGTAACCGAGACATTCCTTGTTCCTCTGATTCTGTTAAATCAGCATTCTCACAATATTCCTCCAGTATTTTACGACGCAGTGAGCGTCTACTCTCTCCTTTGACTTCAGACCCATCTCTGCCACATATTCCACACCGCTCACATAGATAACGTAAATTATCCTCAGTTAAAGTCCATAAACTCAGTGCTATGTCATCCAACAACGTTTCCCTCTCTGGACTCATTTTTTCCTACTCACGTGGTAAACAAGGCAATAGTCAGTTTGGTAAATGATGACTTGCCAGCTGGTTACTGTTCACATTTCTCACAATCCCCAATTAGCAACGAGTACTCAGCAGGCAGGCGGCCCGCCAAAGCGATTCTGGCGCTTTTAGATGCAAATCAACTCGCCAGAGATACAAAAACTTGTCTTCTCTAGCTTTTCTTCTGTGCCTGTGCTCACATGAAGATCAGTCCAAGTGTTACTTCCAGCATCAAAGGAGAGGAGCAGGATGAGTATGTCCCGCTGTCCTTACAATTAGAACACACAATGTAAGCCAACTGAGTTTATAAAAAAGGTAGTTAGTACACTCAAACATTAACTATTATTATACTGATTAGCAACATGTTAGCACGAGGTAATCGTCTCCTACAGAAAATGTTATTCTGCTTTCCCTCGACCCTTCAACCAATTTTGGGTTGAAAAGGTACATTCTAATGTGCATTCCATCTAATGTGGGCCACCAACCAGACTTCACAATGGGGAAATGAAATGCATCTCATTTTCACCATACCCAGACCTCTCAGCAGGCAGGCGCCCCTCCAAAGTGATTCTGGCGGTGCGACAGCAGACTTGCTCATACTGGCGGGGCGCCCACTTTCAAATGCAAATCAACCTGCCAGAGATAGAAATCACTTCATAAATTCATCTCATTTCTCACCATAGTCTAGGTTGATAGTAGGGATGCACGATATATCGGTGAACATAGAAAACGGACAATATCATCTACAAATGCCAACACCGGTATCGGCCCGATGTCTAGTTGAACACCGATGTGCAAAACCGATGTCAAAGCTGACATGCATACCTCTATAACGTAGGTACATGACGTAAAATTTTGCGCTACACGTGCAACACAGCATTTAACCTAGCTCACAATGTCTGCTGTGTGGATCGAGTAGTCATTTGAAAGAGTAAGAACATTTCAGCGAGACAACTCAAAGGCGAAATCCATTAAAAACGCCAAGATAGAACTCATTGCCCTTGACAATCAACCGTTCTCTGTCGTGGGTGATGTTGGCTTTCGCCGACTGGTCGAGCACCGGTACACACAAAAGAATTCCGGAAATTTTCCATGGGAAGTTAAGCCATGGAATTTGGGGAATTTTGCTTAACTTCTTTGGGCTTGGGGGCAGTATTTTGACATCTGGATGACAAGCGTGCCCAAAGTAAACTGCCTGTTACTCAGGCCCAGAAGCTAGGATATGCATATAAATTGGTAGATTTCAACACTGATAAAATAATGTCTGAGTATAACAGAACTGATATGGCAGTTAAACCTGAGGAAAATCCATCCAGGAAGTGGGATTTTTTTGATGTGGGTGGTTTTCATTTGAATGCCTATTAAGTATCTAATGGGTTAGGACACAGATTGCAGTTCCTATGGCTTCCACTAGACGAAACAGTCTAGACTGTTTCAGGCTTGTTTTCTGAAAAATGAAGAAGAATGAGACCTTTGTCAGTGGACTGAGGAAGAATGCAGAGCTGGTTTGACTGTGTGCGCGCCCTTCGTTCTTTTTCCTTTCTATTGAACACACCATTGTCCGGTTGAAATATGATCGATTATTTAGACAATTGACAAACTGAGGATTAATTATAAACATCGTTTGACATGTTGACGAACTTTACCGGTACTATTAGGATGTATTCGTCTGCATGTTTTGACCGCCTTTGAGCCAGTGGATCACTGAACAAAATGCGCCAACAAAACAGGGTTTTTGGGATATAAAGAGGGACTATCGAACAAAACGAACATTTATTGTGTAGCTGGGACTCTTGTGACTGAAGATCATCTGATTGCAAAAGGTAAGTGATTAATTTCATCGCTATTTCTGACTTTCATGACTCCTCTACTTGGTTGGAAAATGTTTGTATACTTTTGGCTCTGTCCTCAGATTATCGCATGGTATGCTTTTGGAAGCGGGGGCGCTGTCCTCAGATAATCGCATGGTATGCTTTTGCCGTAAAGCCTTTCTGAAATCTAACAAAGCGGCTGGATTAACAAGAAGTTAATCTTTAAACTGATGTATAACACTTGTATTTTTATGAATGTTTATTATGACCATTTCTGTATTATGAATTTGGCGCTGTGCAATTTCACCGGATGTTGTCGAGCGCCAGAAAGGTTAAATTCATAAAAAAGTTAGCTTATAACAGTGAACCTTTTGTGGGATAGACAAGGCAATTCTAGGTCTTGTGGCATATTTTGGTTAAACTATCCCCAATTCAATGGAATTGCACTCTTCCATCACGTACAGTGCATTCTTCCATCACATGTACAGCTGATTCTCAAGATCTTGCACACTAATGAGATGCTATAGAGCCCACACTACATGCTTTCTGGTAAGTTTTGATTACAATATTGGGTGGGATTAAATATATTTTATATGACACCATTTTTTGTTAACTAGTAAATAGCCTACAGCAGTGTGTTTAAATCATGTCTAACTTGTTAACAATTTCTGCTAGTTAGTTTTTGCTACCATGTGGCTTTTAGCTTGCTTGAGCCTGCTAACTGAGGAGTGTTAATTCACCTGTTTCCATACATGTTTCATTTTAAAACATTTATCTTACAAAGGAGTTGTTTAATCTAACTGCTTAACTATTTCTGTACATGAAATTGTATAATTTTTTTCTAATCTAAACAGGATAATGCCACGGGTACTATCTGATGTGTGGAGACATTTCACTGCAGCTAATGTAAAAGCTGTGTACATTTGCAAATACTGTGCCAAATCATGTGTGAAGAATGCATCAAATATGCAGAATAATCTGGCAAAGTGCATAAAGTTCCGCTCACGACAAGCAACCTCTGTCCCTCTACTTCTATTTGAGGTGAAAATGATGAATCTGACACCTTATCGATAGCAACAGCTCATGGTCCTTCTGGAATCAGAAGTTGACTAAATGGAGGAAAGTAGTCAGATAAATGCTGATGAATGTCTTGCTCGAGCTGTGTATGCAACTGGTTCACCTCTCATGCTCACACGCAATGTGTATTGGAAGATATTTCTGAATGTTTTTCACCCAGCATACACCCCTCCAACCAGACATGCATCATCTATTCATTTGCTGGATGCAGAGTTCAGAGTTCAAGTGAAATTCAAGCAAATCATAAGAGAAAGCAGACTGTATTGCAATCATCTCTGATGGGTGGTCGAATGTTCGTGGGCAAGGAATAATTAACATCTCCACCCCTCAACGAGTATTCTACAAGAGCACAGACACAAGGGACTACAGACGCACCGGTCTTGATATTACAGATGAGCTGAAGGCAGTCAATGACCTTAGACCACAGAAGGTATTTGCACTGGTGACAGACAACGCTGCAAACATGAAGGCTGCTTGGTTTAAAGTGGAGTAGTTCTACCCTCACATCACACCCATTGGCTGTGCTGCTCATGCATTTAATCGGCTCCTCAAGGACATCATGGCACTGAAAACAATGGATACACACTACAAGAGAGCCAAGGAAATTGTTAGGCATGTGAAGGGTCATCAAGTTATATCAGCAATCTACCTCACCAAGCAAAGTGAGAAGAATAAGAGCTCCACATTGAAGCTGCCCAGCAACACCTGTTGGGGTGGTGTTGTCATCGTGTTTGACAGTCTCCTGGAGTGGAAGGAGTCTCTCGAAGAAATGGCCATATCACAGTCCGACGATATGGACAGCCCCATCAAGAGGATCCTCCTGGATGATGTATTTTGGGAGAGTGCTAAGCAGCCTGAAACCTATAGCAGTAGTCATTGCACAGATTGAGGGAGACAAAGACATCCTGTCTGATGTTCAGACTCTGCTTGCAGATGTAAGAGAAGAAATCCGCACTGCCCTGCCCACTTCACTGTTGCTCCAGGCAGAAGAAACTGCAGTTCTGAAATACATCAAAAAGCATGAAGACTTCTGCCTGAAGCCCATACACGCCACAGCGTACATGTTGGACCCCAAGTATGCTGGCAAGAGCATCCCGTCTGGTGCAGAGATCACCAAGGCCTATGGTGTCATCACTACCGTGTCTCGCCACCTTGGCCTGGATGAGGGCAAGGTTCTTGGCAGGCTGGCGAAGTACATCCAAGCAAGGGCTTTGGGATGGAGATGCAATATGGCAGTCGTGCTAACATATCTCAACAGCCACCTGGTGGAAGGGACTTTGTGGATCTGAGGCTCTTTCCCATGTTATCTTCATCATCCTCCAAATCCCACCAACATCAACAGCCTCAGAGCGCAAACTGGTCCTTGTTTGGGAACACACACACACACACAAGCATTCAGGCTGACCAATACAAGGGTTGAAAAATTGATGGCCATTCGGGCAAATTTGAGGCTTTTTGAGCCTGACAACGAGCCATCCTCAACAAGGTTGGAAAGTGACAGTGAGGATGAGGCCTCAGAGTGATGTTCAAGAGGTGGACATTGAGGTCTAAGGAGAAGACATGGAAGCCTGAAAGGAAGACAACGAAAGCTTTAGTTTCTTGACCATCATTTTACAGATATGTTGAAAATGTTTATGGGAGATGCGATAGATCATAGGGGATCATTCAATATTCCCTTTTGTTCAGTGAAATAGTGTAGAGTCAACTCGTTTAATTAAAGTTCAATGCGTAACTAAATCGTTTTTTTTTTTATTTCTATTTAATAATTTGCTTATTATGTCTACTTATGATAAGGTAAAAGGTTTATGTTGGTCTCCATGTGATATGGTAAATATATCCAAAGCAAAAAACATTACATTTAACCTCTCTAGAGGTGGTGGGATGCTACCGTCCCACCTGGCCAACATCCAGTGAAATTGCAGAGCGCCAAATTCAAAAACAGAAATACTCATAAAAATTCATGAAACATGCAAGTGTTAGTCATCGGTTTAAAGATGAACTTCTTGTTAATACAACCACAGTGTCAGATTTCAAAAAGACTTTACGCAAAAGCAAACCATGCGATTATCTGAGAACAGCGCCCAGCAGACAAATCATTACAAACAGTAGCCAGCCAAGTAGACGAGTAACATAAGTCAGAAATAGAGATAAAATGTATCACTTACCTTTGATGATCTTCATATGGTTACACTCACAAAACTCCCAGTTACCCAATAAATGTTCGTTTTGTTTGATCAAGTCCCTCTTTATATCCAAAAACCTCAATTTTGTTAGCGCGTTTTGTTCAGTAATCCACTGTCTCAAACATCTGGTGAAATTGCAGAGCGTGAAACAAAAAAAAAACCCACCTGTAGCACACGCTCCAGCAGGTATATCTCTCTGGTCACCCCTAAAGCCAACTCCTCCTTTGGTCGTCTCTCCTTCCAGTTCTCAGCTGCCAATGACTGGAACGAACTACAAAAATCTCTAAAACTGGAAACACTTATCTCCCTCACTAGCTTTAAGCACCAGCTGTCAGAGCAGCTCACAGATCTCTGCACCTGTACATAGCCCATCTTTAATTGAGCCCAAACTACTACCTTTTCCCCTACTGTATTTATTTATTTTATTTATTTTGCTCCTTTGCACCATATTATTTATATTTTAACTTTTAACTTTCTTCAAACTACAAATCTACCATTCCAGTGTTTTTTCTTGCCATACTTTATTTAATTTGCCACCATGGCATTTTTTTGCCTTTACCTCCATTATCTCACATCATTTGCTCACATTGTATATAGTCTTATTTTTTTCTACTGCATCATTGATTGTATGTTGTTTTACTCCATGTGTAACTCTGTGTTTTTGTATGTTGTCGAACTGCTTTGCTTTATCTTGGCCAGGTCGCAATTGTAAATGAGAACTTGTTCTCAACTTGCCTACCTGGTTAAATAAAGGTGAAATAAATAAATAAATAAATAAAAAAAACAGAAATTCTCATAATAAACATACATAAAAGATACACCAACTTAAAGATAAACTTCTTGTTAATCCAACCGCTGTGTCAGATTTCAAAAAGGCTTTACGGCGAAAGCAAACCATGCGATTATCTGAGAACAGCGCCCAGCAAACAAATCATTACAAACAGTTAGCAGCCAAGAAGAGGAGTAACAAAAGTCAGAAATAGTGATAAAATGTATCACTTACCCTTGATGATCTTCATATGGTTGCACTTTGAAGACACCATGTTACACAATAAATGTTTGATAATGTCCCTCTATGTCCAAAAACCTCAGTTTATTTGGTGCGTTTTGTTCAGTAATCCATTGGAACAAAGAGCAGTCACGACAGACCAAAAAAATCTAAAAAGTACCATAAAATTTCATAGAAACATGTCAAACGATGTTTATAATCAATCCTCAGGTTGTTTTTGTCATAAATAATCGATCATATTTCAACCGGACAATAGCTTCGTCAATAGAAAAGGAGAAACAAGAAAGGTGCGCTCCAGGTCACGCACTGGACTCATGTCTGGAAATTTCCACTGTCCTCTCATTGAAAGTGGTATTTCTCCCTAATTTTTCAGAGTAAAAGCCTGAAACAATGCCTAAAGACTGGCCACATGCAGTGGAAGCCATAGGGATCGTGAACTGGGTCATAAGTCTTTGTATGGTGGATAGGCTTTCAATGGAAAAACAGGCATTTCAAAATAAAGGCACTTCTTGGATGGATTTTCCTCAGGTTTTCGCCTGCCATATCAGTTATGTTATACACAGACATTATTTTAACAGTTTTGTAAACTTTAGTGTTCTCTATCCAAATCTACCAATTATATGCATATCCTGAGTAGCAGGCAGTTTACTTTGAGCACGCTTTTCATCCAAAATTCTGAATGCTGCCCCCTACGCTAGTGAGGTTAAATGGTATTAATATGCATACATTCCCTTTAAATCGCACGGAAATTTTCCACCTCTGAATATTCCCCAAAGTGTGGAACGCTAATACCAAGTGCACTATTTTTCAGACGTTGCCCTACCAGAGTTACACAGTAATAGTGTCACGACTGACATTTGGACGAGCGATATCAGCCCCATGACCATGCTGAGTCTGACAGCACAGTGGGTCGTCGAGGATTTCGTACTGAGGACAGTCGTATTGCATGCTCACGAATATGCTGGTTGTCATACCGCTGCTGCCATTTCAATGGCATTTGAGAACATGTCCGAAACATGAACACACCAGCTAGCTCCATTCAAACAACTGACTGGAGAAATAAGCTCATCAACTGTGTCTGCAGCAGACGTGATACCCTCTGTCATGGCATTGAAACACCTGCTCAACAAAACTGCCCACACAGGCTGTGAACAAGCGAGTCGGTGACATTCTCTCTTTTTACTGTGTCACCACCATGCTCGATGCTATGTACAAGTACCTCTACTTCGATGCAGACGAGAAACCGGGATTATGTGAAATGTTACATACACAGCTGGACAAGATGGAAACGGACACAGTGACAGTGCGCACCGAGGAAGAGAGGCCAAGGACAGACAGAGCTGAAACGTCACTGCTTGACATGATGAAATCCTGGTTGAGAATGAAACGACTGAACAACAAAACAGCACAGCAAATAAGTGAAAGAAATTGGTTTTGATTATGTTCCTACTGGTAATGGGGAAAATTACCTTTTGGTCAGTGTGGTTGTAACCTTTATTTAACTAGGAAAGTCAGTTAAGAACAAATTCTTATTTACAATGACGGCCTACCCCGGCCAAGCTCAAACGACGCTGGGCCAATTGTACGCCACCCTATGGGACTCAACTCAACCACAGCCGGATGTGATACAGCCTGGATTCGAACCAGGGACTGTAGTGACGCCTCTTGCACTGACATGCAGTGCCTTAGACCGCTGTGTCCATGTGTGTGTTAACTATTTAACTGTACTAGAATGCTTAAAAGGCCGCTAAAATTGTAAATATCGGTATCTTTTTTGGGGGGGCAAGGAAAATATTGGATATTGGCCAAAAATGTCACATCAGTGCATCACTAGTTGAGAGACCCGTCTAGGTTGACAGACCTAGATCTAGGTTGATAGGATCTCTGTCTAGCTGTATATCTAACATTAGCCCACCTACTATAGACATAGTTCGAGACCCGTGTCCGTCTACCTGTTCGGAAATGCTTTACCCACTTTGTCGTCTGTGGCAACGCCTACCGGTAGGCCAGGGAAAAATTTAATCAATAGTTAGATGCTAAATCAAAACATGGATTTCAAATGCTGGCTTGCACACACTCCGTTCCACTGCTTGTCTGCTTCCTGTCTGCGGCAGTATGGTACATGAGCTGTGTTCAGTACGAAACAAAGTACGGCAGCGTTCAATTGAACAGAAATGGAGGTGTTCTCAACGGCCAGTTCAAAACGAGGGGGTTGGGTCGTGGGACGCTGTCAGCATGGCCGCTGTCCTTTAAATACATCACTGCCCGCTTCAAGCCACATCCCACCAAATGTACCTCAGTCTGTTCAAGAATGTTTTGGGGGAAATGTGTCGTTCTGTACAAACCGTTGTGATATGTAGCTAGGACAAACGGGCGCGGAACACGGGCGCGTGTGCAAAGTGAGAAGACAACATAGAACCCATGTTTGTTTTTTTTTGGAGGGGGGGTGATATAATCTAATAAATTGGATTTAATTATTTCTTGGGCACTGCTCGGCGACGCAAATGACCTCTTCATCAAAACCGTCTACTGATTATGGATATAGTCAGACATTTGAAAAGCGTTGCCAAACAGGCAGAGGCATGGGTCAGTAAAGAGCTGGCACGGTGGGTGTAGGCTACAAAACTAGACACAGAAACCAGGCAACCTACATTTTTAGTAATTTAGCAGACGCTCTTATCCAGAGCGACTTACAGTAGTGAATTCATACATTTCATACATTTTTTATTACTTTTTTTTTTTGTACTGGCCCCCCGTGGGAATCGAACCCACAACCCTGGCGTTGCACACACCATGCTGGCGTTGCAAACACCATTCTCTACCAACTGAGCCACAGACCTAGACCACAGCTATAGTGCAAGCTACTCCACGATACTCGATGGAGTTTAGTGACGAGGCAATGAGTTTTGGTAGAGTGTAGCTTACCTCCAACCACAGACAATTTCACCCTTAAAGAGAGACTAGACTAACCAATTCTGCATATGCTTTTCTTTTGCCCATTACATTTTTTTTTTTACTTCAGTCTTAAGGGTGTGGTCTACAGCAAGAGTGGAAAAGCGGCCGTGCGTTCTGACAATTAATAGACGCTGTGGTAAATAAAACACATTGTAGTCTTGTCCAGAACCGGACTCTACACAGACTTCAGATCATTAGAAAGCATTCGCCAAAAATTACACCCGAATGGCTTCCAGCAAACATGTAAATCTCAGGGGAGTCCTCTTACATTTATGAACTTTACAGTCCTGTTGATCAAATCACCATGAAAAGGTAAGCCCTCTCCCCTCAGTTATGCACAACAAGATCAACAATTAACTTAACCAGAGAGAGATGAGCTAAAATATAACAAGGGAACAGTAGATAAACCCTCAAAACCTTTTGTTCTTGTAGTTGGCTGACAAAATTGCACTGATAAACGATTGGGGGAATAGTAGCCGCATTGCCTTTCTGCTGCTTGTCTGCCAATGCATGCTTTTCCCAACTGAAACAGTCCATCCCGAATGGCTGGAGGAAGCAAACAATGTACCAGGCCAGCTGTGATTTACAACCTAACAGCCATATTTGTTGGATTACCAAGAAATGTATTGGTGAATTATATTAATCATGTATTGAATCTATTCTGCCAACAAGGCCAGTTAATACTTGGTCTAACTACATGTCTGTTCTCTGTAGACCAGGGTTCCCCAACTGGCAGACTGCAGGACAAATGTGGCCCCCCATGAATAGATTATTATTTTAAATTGTTTTATATTTATTGTTGAACAAACTACTAAAAACACCAACATATTAGCTCCATGTGACTAATTTTGGAAATCTGTTCCAAAGTACTCCCACGCATAATAGATATTTGATCAATCATATACAAATGTAAGCAAGGTTTGAAATGATTGTTTTAGTGAAATATCTGTTTTGCCTTATTGTGATCAATTTGCAGTACTAATTATATTCCGGCCCCCTGACAAGCCACTCAAAAACAAATTGAATCTAGTTGATGATCCCCTGCTGTAGACAATTAGAATGTACAAGTGTTTCTCAAAACAACATTTAACTTATACTCCGGTGGAAAGTCAGATTGTCGCTGCAACGGAGTTCCCTTGTCGCAGAGACATGAAAAAAAAGTTTACGTCTCTGGACTTCCGCAACGTCCGTTGTGGTTATCGGACTGCCACAACCAGACCAAATCTTCCTGTGACAAGATGCAGGAGTTCTACAATTCTCAGAAAGAGAATTTCTTAACTCATTTTCTGTAAGCTCACCATTACCTTGTAAATACATTTTGTTGTGGGTTTATTTCCCCTAATAATAAATAGAAAGTAGCTAAAGATGTTGTCAGCTATATTATTTGTATTTTATTCTGTTATATTATTAGACTACTATAAAATAAGTGTTTGATTGATCAGGTAAGTGAGTCTTCTATTTAATGAATAAAATAGCTGTTGATTTTATGTTCATGGCAAAGCCAGACCAGAGACTGAATTATATCATGGATTTCTTTATGGATGGTGTATATTCAATGGATTTATTAAATAGAGGTCCACCCGGGATTGGCCCATGTCTGCTCTCACTTCTAAACTTGCCAGCATGTGCACGGGAGGTAATAAAAGCTTAGTCCCGTTGTTGCCGGGATAGGCCCTATGAATTGTGTTCTTAAAAACGGCCTGATTTTTATTTATTTTTTACAGGCAACATTTCATAAAGTCTGTTCGTAAAGGGTATATGATAACTCAAGAAATCTGTAATTAATTGACTTTTTTTCAAGGATGTTTTAGTCACAATTTTACATCTAGCTAAAAGGTGTTTGGTGCAGTATTTCTCAAGTTCATAAATGTACAATGTGTTGTCCAGGGGTGTACAGCATGACCATTTTAATTGCATATACGCCAAAATATTTTGTGCGACCTGGAATTTCTATTTACAAAATGAAGGATTCTAGCTTTATTATCAGAAATATTTTCTGTTGTGCTCCTAAAATTTCTTTGTGTGCCCCTACATTTTTCAACTTAGGTGTAAAAAAAGTGAGTAGAGCCCTGTTGTCTTATGAAAACAAAGTCTGATCACTGCACTGCTGGGCAGTCTGGGTAACTGTCTTTGTTCTGCGATAGGATTGGATATCACGCAATCCGCAGCTGTGTATCCTGTATTAGGGGGCATTGTTGAAATCAAAACCCAACTAAGTCCTGATGACCTCTTGTACTCAAATATCAGTTATGGAAGATACTGACTTTATGACCAAAATGAACCTACTTGCACTTTCAAGTGAATTTTGGCACTGGAATAAATGTTTCTTACTAATATCAATGTCACATATGCTGTTTTCAACAAGAGATGTAGGTTCCCGAGTTCAGTTCTGCTGATCCATTTTCTTCCAGTGGGTGAGGCCGTTTAGGGAGTGGTCTCTCTTCAACAAAGCAACACCCTGTATTGCCCCTGTACCCTGTAAGGGACAGTTGGTATTGCCTCAAATATAGCCTCGTATATAAAAATCAATGACAAAAATGTAAGCTATTAGAGGGCATAATGAATAAATCACTACATAAATGTTCTGAAAACTAAATTATTTGGTGTATCACTGTGTCGTCTTCAAATGATTTTAAATTCACTGTGTCCACATGTGGTTGTGTGTTTTGAATTGGGTAAATAAATCAAAATCACAACAAAAAAATGATTGCAGCAGTTAGCTGAAAGGTGGCAGGCAGAATCTGATATGGAGAGAAATACCTTACTATTGTGTTTCAAATTAACCTAGCTTTGGGAAACAACGGGAGTCTGTATTGGTTGGAGCCCCGAGTTGTGCATCGTTCTGATGGCTGGCGATGGAAAATAAACTACCACAATATAGCCGGCTTCACCAAAATAACATTTCCTTTCAACAAAGGCTTATGTATAATCTCTAGGAACTCTATTTACCAGATGTAAAGTGAAATGTCTCCCTATCAAATAAACCTCAATCCAACTTTTGTCCGAACCGCACCATATACCCAAAGTTCCAGAGGACTGCCATGAACTTTACCACTGTCGACAGCAGGAATATGGTACAGTTTGAACAAAAGTTAGATTCAGAATATTTGATAGTGAGGGTCACATTTCACTTTAGGTCCGCTAGAGCTGGAGATTATACATATGCCTTTGTGGACTGGAACGTTTTGGTTGTTGGGTGAGTTTCGGTTCAGGGTGTTTGGTTCAGGGAGTCAAACCAATACACAGACGCTCGATGTTGTGTCACAAAGTTAAACTTAACCCATGGCTAGATGGTTTACTTAGGGCTTATTGTAGTTCTCTGGGTGGTGGTTCCCCGTCAGACGCAAATCACTTCTTAAAGGGAAAGGAATGTATAGCCTTGGGCGTAGGGAAGGCGACAACAAATAGCAAGTGGGAGGCCTTTTTTTTTTTTTTTTTTGCATACTGGGATCGAGTCGGTAACTCGATACTATGTACCTTTGTTTGTCCTGCGATAAGGCGTCATTTTTTTTGGGTGCTGCAATCCGTCGTTTAAGAATGGAGTTATTTTTTATGTGACGACTGATATTCGGAAGTAAAGTATACGCCACTGAACTACATATCACGGAGTTGAGAATTATGTTAGGGTGTATACCTTTTACAGCATCATTTTAACAATAGGCCCATGTCATAATTTGAAGCTACATCATTTTGTTATGACAACATCTTCACATTTATACAAAAATAAAACAATGTATAGTAAGTAGCACGTCCCCCATTTTGTTCACAAGACATGCTAACGTTAGCTAACAACTCGCTAGCGTGCATCATATTCTTACCGAATATACACATATCTAGTAAAGTTTTGCACAAAACTGTTATATAGCTAGTTGAATAACTCACCATATTAACGTTTTTAAGCATGTATGAATCTTAAATCAGTCGAACTCGTGGAAATGCCCTCATTGCCATGCTCAAATTTGAACTGATCGCAAGGAAATACTCATTTCCGGTAGCTGCTGCTTCTTCTTCTTCTTTAGGAAGAAATTAAAGAGTACCGCTTCTTCTATGCCTGATCACACAATGTAATGTGCATCCCGCCACATACTATGCGGGTCGGAAACAGGATTCCCCCCAAAAACTACAATAAATAAATAAATAAATCTTACAGCTTTTCTGTTAAAAATATATCAATAAAAACGGATCTGATCCCTACACATGCTCAAGGGGAACATGGGGGGGTCTTCCAGCGCCAGTACCCCTTGCAAGTCTTTCGATGTAAAATCCTTGAGTCGCAAAAACTTTTCTGCTGCAGCCACAATACTGTTTAGTTTCTTCGAGTTCTTTGAGACTTATGCGTACAGTTTATAACCGTGGCAATGAACGCAACAAAATCCATCTTTTTAATATCAGTATGTGTACAGTAGATGGCGCTATATCCCCACGGGTGGTGTGGGCCTCAATCAGAAGAGTAAGGAACATTCATTACTTTGGAGCGTTCTAAAACGTTAACGAAAAATTATTGATTAAATAATTGATAAACCTGAACCTTGTGTGATGGACGTGCGTCATTAGCAAGCAATGTGTCTGAAGGAGATTGTACTGCGAGATGTGTTATAATAATATAATTGCTGCTTTTCCAGATTGCAATGCAGTGTAGTGGCACAGTGGTCTATGGCATTGCATCTCAGTGCAAGAGGTGTCACTACAGTCCCCGGGTCGAATCCAGGGTGTATCACATCCGGCCGTGATTGGGAGTCCCATAGGGCGGCGCACAATTGGCCCAGCGTCATCCGGGGTATGCCGTCATTGTAAATAAGAATCTAAATTAGATCGCTTGTTGTTTCCACTGGGAGCAAATTAGTCATAGTGGGCAGAACCAGGGTTGCCACGCCTAGCTAAAATTTCTAACCCAATTACCTTTGAAAACCCACCCACAAAGAAAACTATCCAATTTTTTTTCGCAGCAAGTGAGGAGTTGTCACATTTATCCAATTAACCCCTTTTCCAGGATGTTATGGAGTGGACTAAGCAGGAATATCAAAGTCGTTTTTAACGATGTAGGCAAAGAAGCAAAATGTGATTTTCCATCAATTATAATTCTTGCAAGAGAAAAGATAAAATCACCGTATTAAACTCTCCAGATAATTTCCCATCAATGGATGTCGATATAACTTGTTTTGAATGCTATGATTAAGCAGTAAGGCCCTAGGTGTGGTAAATTGCATTTGGAAAGTATTCAGACCGCTTGACTTTTTCCAAATTTTGTTGCGTTCCAGCCTTATTTAAAATTAAATCTACACACTATACCCCATAATGACCAAGCAATAACAGGGTTTTAGAAAATGTTGGCACATATATTTACAAAATAAAGTGAAATATCATATTTACATAAGTATTCAGACCCTTTACTCAGTACTTTGTTTAAGCACCTTTGGCAGTGATTACAGCCTTGAGTCTTCTTCGGTATGACGCTACAAGCTTGGGACACCTGTATTTTGGGAGTTTCTGCCAATCTTCTCTGCAGAATCTCTCAAGCTCTGTCAGGTTGGATGGGAGCATTGCTGCACAGCTATTTTCAGGTCTCTCCAGAGATGCTTGATCGAGTTCAAGTCCAGACTCTGGCTGGGCCACTCCAGGGAGTTCAGAGACTTGTCCCGAAGCCACTCCTGTGTTGTCTTGGCTGTGTACTTAGGGTTGTTGTCCTTTTGGAAGGTGAATCTTCATCCCAGTCTGAGGTCCTGAGCGCTCTGGAGCAGGTTTTTCATCAAGGATCTCTCTGTACTTTGCTCCGTTCATCTTTCCCTCGATTCTGACTAGTCTCCCAGTCCCTGCCGCTGAAAAACATCCCCACAGCATGCTGCCACCACCATACTTCACTGTAGAGATGGTGCCAGGTTTCCTCCAGACGTGACACTTGGCGTTCAGGCCAAAGAGTTCAATCTTAGTTTCATCAGACCAGAAAATCTTGTTTGTCATGGTCTGAGAGTCTTTAGTTGCCTTTCGGCAAACTCCAAGTGGGCCGTCATGTGCCTTTTACTGAGGAGTAGCTTCCGTCTGGCCACTCTACCATAAAGGCCTGATTTGTGGAGTGCTGCAGAGATGGTTGTCCTTCTGGTAGGTTCTCCACAGAGGAACTCTAGAACTCTGTCAGAATAACAATCGGGTTCCTGGTCACCTCCCTGACCAAGGCCCTTCTCCCCCGATTGCTCAGTTTGGCCGGATGGCCAGCTCTAGGAAAGGTCTTTGTAACCACCAACTTCTTCCATTTAAGAATGATGAAGGAAACTGTGTTTTTGGGGACCTTAAATGCTGCAGAAATGTTTCGGTACCCTTCCCCAGATCTGTGCCTCGACCTCATGGCTTGGTTTTTTTCTCTGACGTGCACTGTCAAGAGTGGGACCTTATATACACAGGTGTGTGTCTTTCCAAATCACGTCCAATTGAATTGGACTCCAATCAAGTTGTATAAATATCACAAGGATAATCAATTGAAACAGGTTGCACCTGAGCTCAATTTCAAGTCTCATAGCAAAGGGTCTGAATACTTATGTAAATAAGTTATTTCTGTTTTTTATGTTGTATAAATTTGCTAAACACTCTAAAAACCTGTTTTTTACTTCGTCATTATGGAGCATTGTTTGTAGATTGATGAAAACATTTTTTTAAATCAATTTTAGAATAAGGCTGCAATGTAACAAAATGTGGAAAAAGGGAACGGGGTCTGAAAACATTCCGAATACACTGTACAGTGAAGAGGCGACTCCGGGATGCCTCCTTCTAGGCTGAGTTCCTCTGTCCATTGTCTGTGTTCTTTTTCCCATCTTAATCTTTTATTTTTATTGGCCAGTCTGAGATATGGCTTTTTCTTTGCAACTCTGCCTAGAAGGCCAGCATCCCGGAGTCGCCTCTTCACTGTTGACATTGAGACTGGTGTTTTACGGGTACTATTTAATGAAGCTGCCAGTTGGGGACTTGTGAGGTGTCTATTGCTCAAACTAGACACTCTAATGTACTTGTCCTCTTGCTCAGTTGTGCACCAGGCCCTCCCACTCTTTATATTCTGGTTAGAGCCAGTTTGCACTGTTCCGTGAAGGGAGTAGTACACAGCATGGTATGAGATCTTCAGTTTCTTGGCAATTTCTCACATGGAATAGTCTTCATTTCTAAGAACAAGAATAGACTGACAAGTTTCACAAGAAAGTTCTTTGTTTCTGGTCATTTTGAGCCTGTAATCGAACCCACAAATGCTGACGCTCCAGATTCTCACGTAGTCTAAAGGACAGTTTTATAGCTTTAAAAAAAAAAAAAAATCTGAACAGTTTTTAGCTGTGCTAACATAATTGCAAAAGGGTTTTCTAATGACCAATTAGCCTTTTAAAATTCTAAACATAGATTAGTTAACACAACATGCCATTGGAACACAGGAGTGACAGTTGCTGATAATGGGCCTCTGTACACTTATGTAGATATTCCATATATTTTTTTTTTAATCTGCCGTTTCCAGCTACATTAGTCATTTACAACATTAATGTCTATACTGTATTTCTGATCAATTTGATGTTATTTTAAATGGACAAAAACATTTCTAAGTGACCCCAAACTTTTGAACAGTATTGTACCAGTCATAAGTTTGGACACATCTACTCATTGAAGGGTTTTTCTTTATTTTTACTATTTTGCACATTGGATAATAATAGTGAAGACATCAAAACTATGAAATAACACATATGGAATCATGTAGTAACCAAAGAAGTGTTAAACATATCAAAATATATTTTAGCTTCTTCAAAGTAGCCCCCCTTTGCCTTGACGACTTTGCACAATCTTGGCATTCTCTCAACCAGCATTTCAATTAACAGGTGTGCCTTGTTAAAAAAAAGGTTTTGGTGGAAATTCTATCCTTCATAATGCGTTTGAACCAATCAGTTGTGTTGTGACACGGAAGGGATGGTAAACAGAAGATAACTCTATTTGGTATATGACCAAGTCCATATTATGGCATGAACAGCTCAAATAATCAAAAGAGACAGTCCATCATTACTTTAAGACATGAAGGTCAGTCAATTTGGTTAATGTCAAGAACATTGCAGTGCAGTCGCAAAAACCATCAAGCACTATGATGAAACTGGCTCATGAGGACCGCCACTGGAAAGGAAGACCCAGAGTTTCCTCTGCTGCAGAGGATAAGTTCATTAGAGTTACCAGCCTCAGAAATTGTAGCCCAAATAAATGCTTCATAGAGCTCAAGTAACAGACACATCTCAACATCAACTGTTCAGAGGAGACTGTGTGAATCAGGCCTTCATGGTCGAATTGCTGCAAAGAAACCACTACTAAAGTATACCAATAAGAAGAAGAGACTTGCTTGGGCCAAGAAAGATGAGCACATTTCTATTTAACCAGGCAAGTCAGTTAAGAACAAATTCTTATTTACAATGACGGCCTAGGAACATTGGGTTAACTGCCTTGTTCAGGAGCAGAACGACAGATTTTTACCTTGCCAGCTCGGGGATTCGATCTAGCAACCTTATGGTTACTGTCCCAACACTGTCCCAACACTCTAACCACTAGGCTACCTGCCTATACATATTTTTTTTGTATGAAATTAGGTGCAATTTAGAAGTAGCCCAAAAACGTGTTTAAATCGCCTCTGTCTAAGATATCCGATGGTCAACAGACCAATTACTGCAAAATTGGGCTACCTGTGTAAACACAGCCTTAGAGAACTTGATGGTTAGGAATACTCTGGCTAAATTCACTCCTTTTTGTGTGTAAACAAAATATTGTTTAGTTTGAGGACTTCACACTTTCGAATGAGAATAATCCAGTATCACATTTTGTTATAAATAAATTGACCACAACCTGAGTAAGAATTATATGTGATTCACACTCCCGCACACAGGTGGCGACCGACTGTCTACGTTTGTGTAGTTTGAAACACGCCTAGTCTGTCGAAAAAGAAAAATGCGCAAATTGCCATCGCTTTTGTGTACGATCCCTTTGGAATAGATATCCATGCGTAAATAACAATTTATTCGTTAAACAATGAACATTTGATTCAAAATAAGCATTTATAATTCCGTTTTAGCGAAGCAAGGCCTCAGGTAAGACCCTTCTCGGGAAGTCTGTTACAGCAGGGCAAATGGCCAGACAAGGCCTTCAGTTAACTAACGTCAGCTAATGTTACTCATAGCTAAAGTTAACAAAACAATACATTAAACTGTCACCACATACGTTTTTATAATAACAAAATAGAGAAATATGTAGCTACCTAACGTTAGCTAAACCAAATGTACTGTAGCTTAGCGGGAAATGGTGGCTAAAACCTGAATTTGTGCAGGTATCTCCCTCCCAGTTTGTTTTGTTTTGCTTCATTACTTGGAATGTATTCATAACGCCGATTGGTAGATTAAAACGTTTCGTCTGTTGTAAAAACGTGTTGCAACAAACAAGTTTACTCAAAAACGGAAAATGTTCTGCAACGAAAAGGAGTTTCCATTGGACACATTTAGGTCCCCTTCCCGTTGCGTTCGTTTGGTAATTAAACAACATCAAATTGTATTTGTCACAAGCGTCGAATACCAACAGGTGTTCAACCTTAACAGTGAAAAGCTTACTTATAAGCCCTTAATTAACCAACAATGCAGTTTAAGTATTTACTAAAATAAACTGAAGTAAAAAAAATTGAAATAGAAAAATAACAATTAAGGAGCAACAAAATAATAAACCATAGTGAGGCTATATACAGGGTACAGTGTCAATGTGCGGGGGCACTGGTTAGTCCAGGTAATTGAGGTAATGTAGATAGCGGTAAAGTGACTATGCATAGATAATAAACAGAGTAAACCCAGGTAACAGTTACCTGTTTCTGTTGTAAGACATAATGAATACACCTCCTGGGCAGAGGAGAAGTACCTAGTTAGCTACCATTCATTTTCCTATTAATTAGACAGATCTGTAAGTGTTATAATGTCAAAATACAATTAGTTACTCAACAAAATATTGGGTTTCGCTGAGCAACTATTGTCATTTACTACCTTCACACCTGGGATGTACTTCTAAAAATGGCCTAAATAAAAATGTACAAGTAACTGAAAAAAATCCCTTGTCTGGAAATAATCTGTATTATTTTAGACCAAGTATGCCATGTACCTAATCTATCAACGTTTATTGGAGGTGCCAAAAAAAATGTGAATTTGGCTCATGCACTCTTTCCAGACAATTATTTTCCGGTTGCTTGTAAATGTTTGTTTAGACATTTTTGGGAAGTACATTCTGGGCATGGTGGCTGTAAATTAATGGTAGCTAACTGAGCTAGAGGTGTGACTCGTCATATATTCATTATCTCCTCCTCTGCCCATATACTGGTTCAGCTAAAAACCAAACCCGAATAATAGCTAGCTACCTTGCAATTTTAGACATGATTTCTTAGCTTAGCCAGCTGAGGCTCCATACAGTAAACTAAATTAGCATAGCAACATTGATCAAATGACTGGCTACCTCAGAAAACAAATGAATGTGTGCACTAACTAGATAGCAAGCCACCAAATGACAACAGTCCTGTATTTCATACAGGCTTTTTTTCCTTTTACAGGTTGTTTATCTGGTCTTTACTTTAGGACAGCGAGGATAAAAAGCCTGCCGCTCTCCTTCCACACTGAGCCCAAGCCTATACTGACTGGGTCCTGAAGTTCCCTGGGCACCGCAGGAGAGATGGCATCAGTGAAAGAAAGCAGTCAAACACTCCGGCTGAACATCATCACAAAAGATATAGAAGAGGAAGTGAAGATTTGGGAATGCGATGATTACGCAGGTAACAGAGCAGGGTTTATCATGGGAATTGGATGATTACCCAGGTAACAGAGCAGGGTTTATCATGGGAATTGGATGATTACCCAGGTAACATAGCAGGGTTTTGTTACGAACCGGCTCAGAGTTCGCAACAAAAGGGAGACAAGGAGTATCAAAATATATATTGATTAAATAAAGTAATTAACAATGGTGTGTGTAATCAGTAGTGTAAGTGAGTGTTTTGCATACCTGAATGTAATAATGCAGGGTGTTGAAGGGTGCCAAAGCAAACAACCAAAAAGCCACAACTAGCACAACCAAAAACAACAAGGTGTCTGCATGGAGAGTCTCCCCAATGAATGTGGAGGTCTATTTATCCTGGGACACACCCGAGCCCAGGTGTTTCCCATGTAGCTGACGACCCTCCCAACTCCGCCCACCAGCATCCTAATAAGGAACAAGAGCAGAGAGAGAAAATACGGCAGACAGAGTGGGAGGGTCGTCACAGTTTATCATGGGAATTGGATGATTACCCAGGTAACAGAGCGGGGGTTTATCATGGGAATTGGATGATTACCCAGGTAACAGCAGGGTTTATCATGGGAATTGGATGATTACCCAGGTGACAGAGCAGGGTTTATCATGGGAATTTGATGATTACCCAGGTAACAGAGCAGGGTTTATCATGGGAATTGGATGATTACCCAGGTAACAGCAGGGTTTATCATGGGAATTGGATGATTACCCAGGTGACAGAGCAGGGTTTATCATGGGAATTGGATGATTACCCAGGTGACAGAGCAGGGTTTAATCAACAGCGGTTACAACCAAGGTAAGACGGCAGGAGTGTATTCCTTAGGCCCAGACTGTAGCAAAACATTTAGTCTGTTGCGAAATGTTTTGTAACAGAAACCGTTTACTTCAGGGATCATCAACTAGATTCTGCTGTGGGCCGATTTTTATTTTCTTGAGCGGATGGCCAGGGAAACATAACTACAAATAATTTGTAGACCGCAAATTGACGCAAGAAGCCCAAACAGATATTTGACTAAAACCTTGCTTACGTTTATATACAATCACATACAGTATATCTCTATAATGCGTGGGAATACTTTGCAAAATCACTTGGAGCTGAATTGTTGGTGCTTTTACAATAATTTTCGGTAAAAAAAATGTTGGGCTCTAAACTTTACGTTTAGAGTCAAATAAAATGACTCTAAACGTAAAACGTTCTGCAATGTAAATTAGTTTCTTCCAAGTCAAATCACATGTTATTTGTTGCATACACGTGTTTAGCAGATGTTATTGCGGGTGTAACCAAATGCTTGTAAGTGCCGTGCACACACTTGAGGTTTTGCGCAAAATAGTTATTTTTTCAAATAAAATGACTAAACGTAAAACGTTCTGCAATGTAAATTAGTTTCTATTGGACACATTTCAGGTAGGTCCCTCCCTGTTTTGTTGCGTTTGCTTTTGTTTACTTCCGTTTGGTTCCTTGAATAAACGGTTTCCATTGCAAAATGTTTTGCATCAGGCCAAACTGTTTGCTATCGTGTGCACTAATGATTACACCCGAAAGTTTATCAACAGCTGTTACACCAGTGTTGTTCTGGTTCTCAAGGGCCAAAGTGTCTGCTGGTTTTCATATTTTCATACTTTTAGTCAGAGATAGATTGGTTACATTACTTTTAAGATGCTATTCTATTTTTCACTTAGGACGCCTGGGGTTAGGACGCCTGGGGTTAGGACGTCTGGGGTTGGGACGCCTGGGGTTGGGACGCCTGGGGTTGGGACGCCTGGGGTTGGGACGGCTGGGGCTGGGGTTGGGACGGCTGGGGTTGGGACGCCTGGGGCTGGGACGCCTGGGGCTGGGACGCCTGGGGTTAGGACGCCTGGGGTTAGAATGCCTGGGGTCAGGACACCTGGGGTTGGGGTTGGGACACCTGGGGTTAGGACGCCTGGGGCTGGGGTTGGGACGCCTGGGGCTGGGGTTGGGACGCCTGGGGCTGGGGTTGGGGTTAGGACGCCTGGGGTTGGGACGCCTGGGGTTGGGACGCCTGGGGTTGGGACGCCTGGGGTTGGGGTTGGGACGCCTGGGGTTGGGACGGCTGGGGTTGGGGTTGGGACGGCTGGGGTTAGAACGCCTGGGGCTGGGGTTGGGACGCCTGGGGCTGGGGTTGGGACGCCTGGGGCTGGGGTTAGAACGCCTGGGGCTGGGGTTAGAACGGCTGGGGTTGGGAGACGCCTGGGGTTGGGACGCCTGGGGTTGGGACGCCTGGGGTTGGGACACCTGGGGCTGGGGTTGGGACGCCTGGGGTTGGGACGCCTGGGGCTGGGACGCCTGGGGCTGGGACGCCTGGGGCTGGGGTTGGGACGCCTGGGGTCGGGACGCCTGGGGCTGGGACGCCTGGGGCTGGGGTTGGGACGCCTGGGGCTGGGGTTGGGACGCCTGGGGCTGGGACGCCTGGGGCTGGGGTTGGGACGCCTGGGGTCGGGACGCCTGGGGCTGGGACGCCTGGGGCTGGGGTTGGGACGCCTGGGGTCGGGACGCCTGGGGCTGGGACGCCTGGGGCTGGGGTTGGGACGCCTGGGGCTGGGACGCCTGGGGTTAGGACGCCTGGGGTTAGAATGCCTGGGGTCAGGACACCTGGGGTCAGGACACCTGGGGCTGGGGTTGGGACGCCTGGGGTTGGGACGCCTGGGGTTGGGACGCCTGGGGTTGGAACGCCTGGGGCTGGGGTTGGGACGCCTGGGGTTGGAACGCCTGGGGCTGGGGTTGGGACGCCTGGGGCTGGGGTTGGGACGCCTGGGGCTGGGGTTGGGACGCCTGGGGCTGGGACGCCTGGGGCTGGGGTTGGGACGCCTGGGGCTGGGGTTGGGACGCCTGGGGCTGGGGTTGGGACGCCTGGGGCTGGGGCGCCTGGGGTTGGGGCTGGGACGCCTGGGGTTGGGGCTGGGACGCCTGGGGTCAGGACGCCTGGGGCTGGGGTTAGGACACTTAGGACACCTGGGGCTGTTGTGGATTGAGCCAGGCATTTTAAAAAGGACATACTTGGGTTATTTAGTTGCTCGCCAACCACTTTGCTACATGGTTTTAGTATTTATTTTATTTCCTCAAGTCACTGCAAGATAACATAGTTTAAACTTTTTCCTTGTTCTCATTTTACACAGAAGAGAGTCCAGAGATGGCGTCAGTGAAGATGGCAGACAGCACTCAAACACTGGGGCTGAATGTCACCTTTAAAGAAGAGGAGAAGGATGACTTTGGGGAATCTGATCATGGTGAGAGCAGGTTTGATCTAGTTTTTTTTAGGCCTGTCCGATGATCCAGGAAAACATTAGTTGACGTCACAGTTTAAAGTCCCACAACAGCGATTAAAAAAAAATTAAAAAACTTTTCCTGTGGGGAAAAAATGACATTCCAAGTCAGATCACATTTTATTTGTTGCATACACATGTTTAGCAGATGTTATTGCGGGTGTAGCGAAATGCTTGTAAGTGCAGTGCAGTGCACACACACTTGAGGTTTTTATTTTATTTTTTACACAATTGCCAAATTCAAGTGTTTGGCAATTCAAGGAGTTGGTCTGATATCATCGGCTTCCCCTCTTGCTTGCGAGAACAATAGAGGAGCAATGTAGGACAATTGCACTTTTTATTTTATTTTTTACTAGGCAAGTCAGTTAAGAAATTCTTACTTACAATGACGGCCTACCGGGGAACAGTTGGTTAACTGCCTTGTTCAGGGGCAGAACGATAGGTTTTTACCAGCTCTGGGATTCGATCCAGCAACCTTTTGGTTACTGGCCCAACGCTCTAATCACTAGGCTACCTGCTGCCCCCACCAACCAGTGGCCACTTGATAACAAATTACCTGAAATGGCAGCCTAATTCAGATATTTTTCTACCAATTATTTTTGTTGTTGTTGTGCTAAGCCAGAGTACACCTGGACCACCTATTGAGGTGCTATTGTTAATGAAATCAGGTGCTACATTAGGCTCTAGGGAGGCTGGAGTGGGTCTTCAACACTATAATCGCTAAAGTGAACGATGCATAATCTGTTGTATTGGCACATGTGACCGACCCAGCTCAAATCGGTCTTATGAAGCAACATTTGTAATTGATTTTTTTTATTTTTTACATTGGATAAAAGTAGAGACTCAGAGCTACAACATTGTATATCATACACTACAGTTGAGGAACAATGGGAAAGTATTTATCCTTTGAACGTCGATGAACTTGTAAACTCATTTTTGAGAAAATGGCCTTTGAATGTTTTGGTACCTACTGGAGAGCTCTTCTTGTCTACACCCATTCAGCATTAATCACACCTTCTTAAGCCTTAGCCCCACCCATCTCTTTAAGGATTCACATGTGAGGTCATGTGCTAAACAGTGAGTAGTGTAGTAAAGATTAAGACTAAAAGTGGTAAAAGTAGTAGCCTACAATAAGGAATAATTCCAGGTAAACAGTGTCCAGATAAAAATATTTTATAAATATTGCATAGTAGAAATATATAGTATCAATATAAGTAATATATAGTACGAACAATATCACTATCAGTGATAGATGAGGTAGTGTTATGCAAACAATCAGACTGTTTTGCTAGCACAGACTGGAATATGTTCTGGGATTCTTCTGATGGCATTGAGGAGTACACCATATCAGTCACTGGATTTATCAATAAGTCCATCGAGGACATCGTCCCCACAGTGACTGTACGTACATACCCCAACCAGAAGCTATGTATTACAGGCAACATCCGCGCTGAGCTAAAGGCTAGAGTTGCCGCTTTCAAGGTGCGGAACTCTAACGAAACATCAAACAGGCAAAGCGTTAATACAGGGCTAAGATTGAATCGTACTACACCGGCTTTGACGCTTGTCGGATGTGACAGGGTCTGCAAACTATTACAGACTACAAAGGGAAGCACAGCCACGAGCTGCCCAGTGACACGAGCCAAATCACTTCTATGCTCGCTTCGAGGCAAGCAACACTGAGGCATGCATGAGAGCATCAGCTATTCCGTAAGACTGTTTGATCATGCTCTCCGAAGCCGACGTGAGTAAGACCTTTAAACAGGTCAACATACACAAGGCTGCGGGGCCAGACGGATTACCAGGACATGTTCTCCGGGCATGTGCTGACCAACTGGCAGGTGTCTTCAATGACATTTTAACCTCTCTGGCGCATGTGGGACAAACTCGTCCCACCTACGTAACAGCCACTGAAATCCAGTGGCGCGATTTTTGAATCGTTAGAAATACTATTACTTCAATTTCTCAAACATATGACTATTTTACAGCTATTTAAAGACAAGAATCTCGTTAATCTAACCCCACTGTCCGATTTCAAAAAGGCTTTACAACGAAAGCAAAACATTAGATTATGTCAGCAGAGTGCCCAGCCAGAAATAATCAGACACCCATTTTTCAAGCTAGCATATCATGTCACATAAAACCAAACCACAGCTAAATGCAGCACTAACCTTTTATGATCTTCATCAGATGACACACCTAGGACATTGTGTTATACAATACATGCATGTCTGTTCAATCAAGTTCATATTTATATCAAAAAACAGCTTTTTACATTAGCATGTGACGTTCAGAAAAAGCATAACCCCCGCAAACTTCCGGGGAATTTACTAACAGTTTGCTAAATTACTCACGATAAACGTTCACAAAAAGCATAACAATTATTTTAAGAATTATAGATACATTACTCCTCTATGCACTCGATATGTCCGATTTTAAAATAGCTTTTCGGATGAAGCACATTTTGCAATAATCCAAGTACATAGCCCGGCATCACAGGGCTAGCTATTTAGATACCCACCCAGGTCAGCCTCCACCAAAATCACATTTCCTATAAGAAAAATGTTCTTACCTTGCTTGTTCTTCGTCAGAATACACTGCCAGGACTTCTACTTCAATAACAAATGTTGGTTTGGTCCCAAATAATCCATCGTTATATCCAAACAGCGACGTTTTGTTCGTGAGTTCTAGACACTATCAGAATGCTTCATCACGGTGTCGCGCATGGCGCATTGGCGTGACAAAAATGTCTAAATATTCCATTACCGTACTTCGAAGCATGTCAACCGCTGTTTAAAACCAATTTTTATGCCATTTATCTCGTAGATAAGTGATAATATTCCGACCGGGAATATGCATTGAGCCTAAACAGCCGAATAAAATTTCTCCTCAGGAGCGAATCGTGCACGCGCCTCATTCAAAGGTCCTCTGAGCAGCCACTTACAAAAGGTGATAATGTGTTTCAGCCTGAGGCTCCCTCGTAAACCTTCAGGTTTTTCGCGGGTTCTTAGAGCCTATTGGAGCCCTGGGAATTGTCACGTTACAGCTAAGATCCTTACTTTTCAATAAAAAGATGCAAGACGCACGACTCCTTGTCAGACAGGGTACTTCCTGCTTGAAACCTTGTCAGGTTTTTGCCTGCCATAGGAGTTCTGTTATACTCACAGACACCATTCAAACAGTTTTAGAAAATTCAGAGTGTTTTCTATCCAAACCTGAACAATAATATGCATATTCTAGCTTCTGAGTTGGTGTAGGAGGCAGTTAAAATTGGGAACATATTTTTTCCAAAATTCTCAATACTGCCCCCTATCCCAAACAGGTTAAACATGTCCCTGATTGAGTCTAATACCAACATGCTTCAAGCAAACCACCATAGTGCTCTTGGGCACAGGGACTAAGGTAACCTGCCTAAATGACTACAGACCTGTAGCACTCACGTCAGTAGCCATGAAGTATTTTAAATGGCTCACATTAACGCCATTATCCCAGAAACCCTAGACCCGCTCCAATTTGCATACTGCTCAAACCGATCCACAGATGCAATCTCTATTGCCCTTCCCCACCTGGACAGAAGGAACACCTACGTGAGAATGCTGTTCATTGACTACAGCTCAGCGTTCAACACCATAGTGCCCTCAACTCATCACTAAGCTAAGGATCCTGGGACTAAACACCTCCCTCTGAAACTGGATCCTGGACTTCCTGACGGGCCACCCCCAGGTGGTAAGGTTAGGTAGCAAAACATCTGCTACGCTGATCCTCAACACTGGAGCCCCTCAGGGGCGTGTGCTCAGTCCCCTCCTGTACTCCCTGTTCACCCACGACTGCATGGCCAGGCACGACTCCAACACCATCATTAAGTTTGCAGACGACACAACAGTAGTAGGCCTGATAAACGACGAGACAGCCTATAGGGAGGAGGTCAGAGACTTGGCGCCGACAGATGGCCGCCTCGCTTCGCGGTCCTAGGAAACTATGCAGTATTTTTGTTTTCTTGTGTTATTTCTTACATTGTTACCCCAGGAAATATTAGGTTTTATTACATAGTCGGGAAAAACTATTGGATATAAGAGCAACGTCAACTCACCAACATTACGACCAGGAATACGACTTTCCCGAAGCAGATCCTCTGTTTGGTCCACCACCCAGGACAATGGATCGTATCCCAGCCGGCGACCCAAAGCAACGGCGCCGCAGAAGGGGCAGACGGCGCGGTCTTCTGGTCAGGCTCCATAGACGGGCACATCGCGCACCGCTCCTGAGCACACTACTCACCAATGTTCAGTCACTTGACAACAAGGTAGACGAAATCCGAGCAAGGGTTGCCTTCCAGAGAGACATCAGAGATTAACGTTCTTTGTTTCACGGAAACATGGCTCACTCGGGATACGTCAGAGTCGGTACAGCCACCTGGCTTCTTCACGCATCGCGCCGACAGAAACAAACATCTCTCTGGTAAGAAGGGCGGGGGTGTATGCCTTATGATTAACGAGACGTGGTGTAATCATAACAACATACAGGAACTAAAGTAATTTTGTTCACCTGACCTAGAATTCCTTACAATCAAATGCCGACCGCATTATCTACCAAGAGAATTCTATTTGATCATAATCACAGTCGTGTATATCCCGCCCCAATCAGACACATTGACGGCCCTGAAAGAACTTAATTTGACTATGTAAACTGGAAACTACATATCCTGAGGCTGCATTTATTGTAGCTGGGGATTTTAACAAGGCTAATCTGAAAACAAGGCTCCCTATATTTTATCAGCATACGGAATGCGCGACCCGGGCTGGCAAAACTCTGGATCATTGTTATTCTAACTTTCCATTTAGTTGCTCCCAACCTATAGACAGAAACTAAAACGGGAAGCGCCCGTGCTCAGGTCTGTTCAACGCTGGTCCGACCAATTGGATTCCACGCTTCAAGATTGCTTCAATCACGTGGACTGGGATATGTTCCGCATAGCGTCAGACAATAACATTGATGAATACGCAGATTCGGTGAGCGAGTTTATTAGCAAGTGCATCGGTGATGTTGTACCCACAGCGTCTAGTAAAACATTCCCCAACCAGAAACCGTGGATTGATTGTAGCATTCGCGCAAAACTGAAAGTGCGAACCACTGCTTTTAAATCAGGGCAAGGTGACCGGAAACATGACCGAATACAAACAGTGTAGCTATTCCCTCCGCAAGGCAATCAAACAAGCTAAGCGTCAGTATAGAGACAAATTAGAGTTGCAATTCAATGGCTCAGACACGAGAGGTATGTGGCAGGGTCTACAGTCAATCACGGACTACAAAAGGAAAACCAGCCCCTTCGCGGACCACGATGTCTTGCTCCCAGACAAACTAAACAACTTCTTTGCTCGCTTTGAGGACAACACAGTGCCACTGATATGGCCCGCTACCAAAATCTGCAGGCTCTCCTTCACTGCAGCCAACGTGAGTAAAACATTTAAACGTGTTAACCCTCGCAAGGCTGCCGGCCCAGACGGCATCCCCAGCCGCGTCCTCAGAGCATGCGCAGACCAGCTGGCTGCTGTGGTTACTGACACATTCAATCAATCCTTATCCCAGTCTGCTGTTCCCACATGCTTCAAGAGGGCCACCATTGTTCCTGTTCCCAAGAAAGCGAAGGTAACTGAGCTAAATGACTATCGCCCCGTAGCACTCACTTCCGTCATCATGAAGTGCTTTGAAAGACTAGTCAAGGACCATATCTCCACCACCCTGCCTGACACCATAGACCCACTCCAATAGGTCCACAGACGACACAATCGCAATCACACTGCCCCAACCCATCTGGACAAGAGGATGTGAGTGCTACGATGAACAGCATTCTATGTAAGAATGCTGTTCATCAACGACAGCTCAGCAAATAACACCATAGTACCCTCAACTCGTCATTAAGCTCGAGACCCTGGGTCTCGACCCCGCCCTGTGCAACTGGGTCCTGGACTTCCTGACAGGCCGCCCCCAGGTGGTGAGGGTAGGTAACAACTGTATCAGGCTGTATCACCGCCTGGTACGGCAACTGCTCCGCCCACAACCGTAAGGCTCTCCAGACGGTAGTGAGGTCTGCACAACGCATCACCGGGGGCAAACTACCTGCCCTTCAGGACACCTACACCCCCTGATGTCACAGGAAGGCCAATAAGATCATCAAGGACAACAACCACCCGAGCCACTGCCTGTTCACCCCGCTATCATCCAGAAGGCGAGGTCAGTACAGGTGCATCAAAGCGGGGACCGAGAGACTGAAAAACAGCTTCTATCAAGGCCATCTGACTGTTAAACAGCCATCACTAACATTGAGTGGCTGCTGCCAACATACTGACTCATTTCTAGCCACTTTAACTTCTCTAGGGCCAGTGGGACGATTTCGTCCCACCTACGTAACAGCCAGTGTAATCCCGTGGCGCGTTATTCAAATACCTTAAATGCTATTACTTCAATTTCTCAAACATATGACTATTTTACACCATTTTAAAGACAAGACTCTCGTTAATCTAACCACACTGTCCGATTTCAAAAAGGCTTTACAACGAAAGCAAAACATTAGATTATGTCAGCAGAGTACCCAGCCAGAAATAATCAGACACCCATTTTTCAAGCTAGCATATAATGTCACAAACCCAAACCACAGCTAAATGCAGCACTAACCTTTGATCGTCAACAGATGACAATCTTAGGACATTATGTTATACAATACATGCATGTTTTGTTCAATCAAGTTCATATTTATATCAAAAACCAGCTTTTTACATTAGCATGTGACTTTCAGAACCAGCATACCCCCCGCAAACTTCCGGTGAATTTACTAAATTACTCACGATAAACGTTCACAAAAAACAATTATTTAAAGAATTATAGATACAGAACTCCTTTATGCAATCGCGGTGTCAGATTTTAAAATAGCTTTTCGGTGAAAGCACATTTTGCAATATTCAGAGTACATTGCCCGGCCATCACGGCTAGCTAATTTGACACCCACCAAGTTTGGCCTTCACCAAAGTCAGATTTACTATAAGAAAAATTGGATTACCTTTGCTGTTCTTCGTCAGAATGCACTCCCAGGACTTCTACTTCAATAACAAATGTTGGTTTGGTTCAAAATAATCCATAGTTATATCCAAATAGCGGCGTTTTGTTTGTGCGTTCAAGTCACTATCCGAAGGGTGACGCGCCGGCGCATTTCGTGACAATTTTTTTTCTAAATATTCCATTACCGTACTTCGAAGCATGTCAAACGCTGTTTAACCTGTTGGGGGTAGGGGGCAGTATTTACACGGCTGGATAAAAAACGTACCCGATTTAATCTGGTTACTACTCCTGCCCAGTAACTAGAATATGCATATAATTATTGGCTTTGGATAGAAAACACCCTAAAGTTTCTAAAACTGTTTGAATGGTGTCTGTGAGTATAACAGAACTCATATGGCAGGCAAAAACCTGAGAAGATTTCATGCAGGAAGTGGCCTGTCTGACAAGGAGTCGTTCTTCTTGTCTCTGTTTATTGAAGAGTGGGGATCTTAGCTGTAACGTGACACTTCCTACGGCTTCCATAGGCTCTCAGAGCCCGGGAAAAAGTTGAACGATGACGAGGCAGCCCCAGGCTGAAACACAATCGCCTTTGCCAAGTGGCCGATAAGAGGACAAAGGAATTAGGCGCGTGCCCAATTCGACCCCATGCTGTATTTTCTTTCGGCTGTTTACCTAATTGCAGATTCCCGGTCGGAATATTATCGCTTTTTTACGAGAAAAATGGCATAAAAATTGATTTTAAACAGTGGTTGACATGCTTCGAAGTACGGTAATGAAATATTTAGAAATCTTTTGTCACGAAGTGCACCGTGCGCGTGACCGTTATTTACCATTGGGATAGTTTCTTGAACGCACGAACAAAACGCTGCTGATGGAACATAACTATGGATTATTTTGGACCAAACCTACATTTGTTATTGAAGTAGAAGTCCTGGGAGTGCATTCTGACGAAGAACAGGAAAGGTAATCAAACTTTTCTAATAGTAAATCTGACTTTGGTGAAGGCTAAACTTGGTGGGTGTCTAAATAGCTAGCCCTGTGATGCCGGGCTATCTACTTAGAATATTGCAAAATGTGCTTTCACCGAAAAGCTATTTTAAAATCGGACATATCGAGTGCATAGAGGAGTTCTGTATCTATAATTCTTAAAATAATTGTTATGCTTTTTGTAAACGTTTATCGTGAGTAATTTAGTAAATTGTTAGTAAATTCATCGGAAGTTTGCGGGGGGTATGCTAGTTCTGAACGTCACATGCTAATGTAAAAAGCTGGTTTTTGATATAAATATGAACTTGATTGAACAAAACATGCATGTATTGTATAACATAATGTCCTAGGTGTGTCATCTGATGAAGATCATCAAAGGTTAGTGCTGCATTTAGCTGTCTTCTGGGTTTTTGTGACATTATATGCTAGCTTGAAAAATGGGTGTCAGATTATTTCTGGCTGGGTACTCTGCTGACATAATCTAATGTTTTGCTTTCGTTGTAAAGCCTTTTTGAAATCGAACAGTGTGGTTAGATTAACGAGAGTCTTATCTTTAAATAGCTGTAAAATAGTCATATGTTTGAGAAATTGAAGTAATAGCATTTAAGGTATTTGAAAATCGCGCCACAGGATTCAACTGGCTGTTACGTAGGTGGGACGATTTCGTCCCGCCTGCCCTAGAGAGGTTAAAATAAATGTATGCTATTTTTCAAGGTAAAATAGCGATAATATTCCAACCGGGCGACGTTATGGTCATTAAAATACTGAAAGAAAAAAATTGAGTCTTCTCGTGCACTCGCGCATCAGTGTCATTGTATAGAATCTTCTCAGGTTTTGGCCTGCCATATGAGTTCTGTTATACTCACAGACACCATTCAAACAGTTTTAGAAACTTTAGAGTGTTTTCTATCCAGATTAAATCGAGTACGTGTTTTTTATCCGGCCGTGAAAATACTGCCCCCTATCCCAAACAGGTTAAAGGGATCGGGGGCAGTATTTTCACGGCCGGATGAAAAACGTACCCAAATTAAACTGCCTGCTACTCGGGCCCAGGAGGTAGGATATGCATATTATTGGTAGATTTGGATAGAAAACACTCTGAAGTCTCTAAAACGGTTTGAATGATGTCTGTGAGTATAACAGAACTCATATGGCAGGCAAAAACCTGAGACAAATCCAACCAGGAAGTGGGAAATCTGAGGTTGTAGTTTAAGTGATTGCCTTTACAGTATACAGTGACTTAGGGTTCATTTTGCACTTCCTAAAGCTTCCACTAGATGTCAACAGTCTTTAGAACCTTGTTTGAGGATTCTATGGTGAATTTGAAGGGAATAACAGCCCAAGGAAGTAGGTGTCCCATTATAAGGCATGGGCTCAGTCACGCGCAAGGACTTGGGAGCGAGCTGAGTTCATATTCATTCCTAAAGAGAACGGATAGGTCCGGTTGGAATTTTATTGAAGATATATGTTAAAAACAACCTAAAGATTGATTTTATACATCGTTTGACATGTTTCTACAAACTGTAGTATAACTTTTGACTTTGTCTGGACTAAGTAAGCACGCGCGTTGTGGATTTGGATAGTGAACCTAACGCGCAAACAAAATAGATGTATTTGGACATAAAGATAAACTATCGAACATTTATTGTGGAGCTGGGATTCCTGGGAGTGCATTCTGATGAAGATAATCAAAGGTAAGTGAATATTTATAATGTAATTTCTTAGTTTTATTGACTCCAAGATGGCGGGTTTCTGTTTGCTTGTTGTTGGTGTCTTCTGGGCTGTACTCAGAATATTGCAAATTGTGCTTTCGCCGTGAACCTTTTTTGAAATCTGACAAAGCGGTTGCATTTAGGAGAAGTGTATCTATAATTCTGTGCATAACACTTGTATATTGATCAAAGTTTATGATGAGTATTTCTGTAATATGTGTGCTCATTTACCAGATGTTTTGGAGGGAAAACGTTTCTGAACATTATCTATCCCCTCCAGCGTTATTCTGCGCTCTGGTACTCAGACGAGAGTGCTCTGAAATAGTTGCTGCGGTGACGTTCTATTGAAATGGATACTTGCATAGTCTTAAGTTTTAATACACAATAAAAACATTTTTATTTTAAAGCCACGATAGACAGGATTACCGTACACATACTGACCAGCTCAAAAATGGACAGAAGCAATCCAAACTCATCTCTCGGCATGTCCAGCCCACTTATTACCTCAGCCAATCATGGCTAGCGGGAAGGTTGCTGTCCTTTTCTGTGGCTTAACCAACTAGGCTCGTAATTTAACAATTTTATTCGTATTTACAGATAGCATACAAGTTTAAGGCACATGAAAGTTCACGTTCAAGATGGCAAAGTTTACGTTCAAACAGCTCTCCTGTGAAGTAGTGACCCGCAACATGTGACCTATTTCAGGAAACTAGGCGGATCTTCTAATTATAACCTCTAAATGGTATGTAACCTAATATCAGTCCACCAAATCCAAGCAGTTTTATCAGTCTACTCTGGCCTGCTTAAAGTACACTGTGAGCAGGAAATTGTTTATCATTTGACTGCGCATCTTGGGCATTTTTTTTGTTGTCGTTATAAAAATAAGCTTTTACCGTGTTCCAACACACACACACACACTTTCTGTTTCATAGTCATAACGAAAGGCACTCCACAAATTAAATTGATTGAACATATGTTTTTAGTGGTTTTGTATCCTACAGTAACAAACAAATATGCTATTGTGCTTGAAATAAAGTAAACATATTTGAATGTTACCTTAGGTCTTCATAAACACAACCAAGTTGTTATTTTTGTGAAAGCATATATGAAATGTATTAATTACACTGTTAGAATGTTAGTCAAAATGATTGCTCATTCGTTCCAAGAAGAGAGACCTACTGTAAGTAACCCATTTCAGGACTGCTTTATTGGGCACATTGCTTCCTTTTAATTTGATGCAAAAAATATGCATTTGTGTTTCACCAGCTCACTTATTGTTCTGTTGTCATTTACACAGGAGAGACCCCTAAATCCTCTGACCAAGTTGAGACATTTCCTGCTTCAGTCAAGCAACATCGGAAGGTGAGCAAAGCTAAGAGGTCTCACCACTGTCCTCACTGTGAGAAGAGTTTCCCGTTCCTTTCATATCTTGAAAGACACGTGCGTAAACATTCTGGAGAGAAGCCTTATTCCTGCTCTGACTGTGGGATGAGTTTCTCTCAACTGAGTGGCTTGAATGTGCACCAGCGAACACACACTGGAGAGAAGCCTCACCACTGTCCTCACTGTGAGGAGAGTTTCCCATTCCCATCATATCTTGAAAGACACCTGCGAAAACATTCTGGAGAGAAGCCTTATTCCTGCTCTGTCTGTGGGATGAGTTTCTCTCAACGCAGTGGCTTGAATGTGCACCAGCGATCACACACTGGAGAGAAACCTCACCACTGTCCTCACTGTGAGGAGAGTTTCCCATTCCCATCATATCTTGAAAGACACCTACGTAAACATTCTGGAGAGAAGCCTTATTCCTGCTCTGACTGTGGGATGAGTTTCTCTCAACTGAGTGGCTTGAATGTGCACCAGCGAACACACACTGGAGAGAAGCCTCACCACTGTCCTCAATGCAAGGAGAGTTTCCCATTCCCATCATATCTTGAAAGACACCTGCGAAAACATTCTGGAGAGAAGCCTTATTCCTGCTCGGTCTGTGGGATGAGTTTCTCGCAACTGAGTGGCTTGAATGTGCACCAGCGAACACACACTGGAGAGAAGCCTCACCGCTGTCCTCACTGTGAGAAGAGTTTCCCATTTCCATCGTATCTTGAAATACACCTGCGGAAACATTCTGGAGAGAAACCGTACTCCTGCTCTGACTGTGGGAAATGCTTCACAACATCAAGTCATCTAACCTCTCATCGGATAACTCACACAGGTGAGAAGCCTTACTCCTGCTCTGACTGTGGGAAGAGTTTCCCATTCCCATCATATCTTGAAAGACACCTGCGGAAACATTCTGGAGAGAAGCCTTACTGCTGCTCTGACTGTGGGAAATGCTTCACCACATCACGCAATCTAACACTTCATCAGAGTGCACACAGGGGAGAAGCCTTACTAATGATCTGACTGTGTGGAAGAATCTCATCTGGACAGCCTGAACCTTCACAAGTAAACACACAGGAGAAAAACCTTACTCCTGCTCTAACTGTGGGGAAGGATTTCACCTCACCAAGTCATCTAACCGTTCATAAGAGTACGCACGCAGGAGAAAAGCCTTATCAATGTTCTGAATGTGGGTAGCTTCAAACACCACCAGCGAATAAGTACAGGAGAGAAGTCGTACTCTTGTCCTGACTGAAGTGCTTCACCTCATTGAATCAGTTAAGTGTTCATAGCACTATATCTGCTGCGTCTTTGCTGATCAATTACATTGTAAATGACATTGTGCTGCCCTTTTTATAGACCCGTGGAAGTCTTTCGATTGTGTTGACCAATTTTGGCGGCAGGTAGCCTAGTGGTTAGAGCGTTGGACTAGTAACCGAAAGGTTGCAAGATCGAATCCCTGAGCTGACAAGGTAAAAATCTGTCGTTTTGCCCCTGAACAAGGCAGTTAACCCACTGTTCCTAGGCCGTCATTGAAAACATGAATTTGTTCTTAACTGACTTGCCTACTTAAATAAAAATTGGCCTGGGTCAGGCATCCTGCATTTGGTTTGAAAACAACCTGACAGAGAAGACACTTCTGATGGTGTTAAGTTTCCTTTAGTACTAAAGGTGACCCCCATGAGGTCGATTTTGGGCCCTGTACTTTTTACTATCTATATAAACACTATTGGTTTGTAAGAAATCGTTACCTCCACTTGTATGTGGACGATACTGTAGTGTATTCTGTTGCTCCTTCTGTTTACAAGGCTCTTCCAGAACTAAAATCTGCCTTATGCTTTGCAGAAAGCCTTTGTTGAACTGAAGTTGGTACTTAATGCAGGTATGTTATTTTCAAAAACACTTAAATGTATTTGATGTTTTATCCATATATTCATTGGATGGTGACAACATTTATAGTGTCCCTGTTTATAATAATAATACATGGGACTTATTTTCAATGACCCAAAGTCGCTTTTACCATTGTGGAAACTATACAGAAAACAAGACGACGCCAAGACAACAGCAGGAAGAAACAAAACCATGAAATCAAGGGGGAGGTGCTTAAAGGGAAACGAGTGGGATGTCAGTGTGGGGGAGGAGTTTGGCTGCAGAGTTCTGAACCATTTGGAGCTTATGGAGGGAGCTTGCGTTGATGCCTGGAAATCAGTGAGTTGCAGTAGTCGAGACGGGAGATGAATGCTTGGATCAGGGTTTCAGCCGCAGATGTAGTGGTGGAAAGAGGGTGCCGTCCAGGACAACACCAAGGTTGAGGCGGAGACAATGGTATCTGGATGTTGAAGTGATGGAGCATCTGACCAAGGGGAGGATGTAGATGAAGAGTAAGGGGCCCAGCACAGAGCCCTGGGGGACACCCTGTGTAACTGCAGCTGTGTGAGGTATGGCCATTGAGGGAGATGTAGTGGGTCTGGTTGGTGAGGTATGATTGTAGCCAGGAGAGTGCCCTCAACACCCAGACCCTCAAGCCTGGTGACCAGGACTTGTCGGGTCACCGTGTCAAAGACAAATCAGGATGTTGAGGGCACCGGCATCAGCAGAGGTTAGGTCATTGATGACTTTGAGGGGGTGGAAACCAGACTGGATGGGCTCAAATAGGTTATTGTTCAGGAGGTGGGTTTGTAGTGGAGAGGCAACTAGCCTTTTCAAGTGATTTAGCGAGGAAGAGGAGGTTGGAGATGGTACGATAGTCATTGAGGATGGAGGTATCTAGTCCCGGCTTCTTTAGGATGGGGGGGACTGCAGCTGTTTTGTACATGGATGGGACAGCTCCATGGGTGAGGTTGATGATGTGGGTAAGATATGGACAGAGAGCAGGCAGGCTTTGATGACAACAGTGGGGAGAGGATCCTGGGAGCAGGTTGTAGTCCTGGGTGACATGTCAAGTTGAGTATATTGGGGGCCGAATGTGGAGAGTCGGGTTTCAGGGGTAACAGTTGAGGAGGTTGACGGGGAGGGGCGGTTGAGGCAGATTTATCAGTCAGTGATTAGTTTAATCTTGTCCTTGAAAAAAAACTGAAGGAAGGAGTTGCAGAGTTCAGTCAAGGGAGTAGAGAAGGTGTGGTCACAGGGCTGAAGTAGTTTCTTGACAGTGGGGAACAGAGTCTGGTTCTTATTTGAGCTGTTGAAGTAGGTTGACCTGGCAGCACTGAGGCCATCTCTGTAGGTGGAGAGGTGGAGTTTGTAGGCCTCAGCGTGGACGGTGAGCCCAGACTTCCTGCTCAGGCTCCAGCCAGCTTGTTTCAGAGCACGAAGTTCATGGGCAAACCAGGGATGAGGAGGATGAGACGGGTTCAGTTTTGGGAGGCCAGAGAGTTGAGGGGGACATATATAGAGCAGTGTTTAATTGGGCTGCAGATGTCACCAGGAGAGAAGCCTTACATATGACTGACGCACATTCAACTCATTCTTTACAGAGCCTTATCAGTAATGGTAGATCTGCGGAGAATAAAGTTACCCAAAATTCCATTCACAGAAGATGTGTGGGACATTCTAAAATGCTTGTGGTGATCTCCCAACGATGGCTTAATGTGACTTAAGGACGTAAAATCAACATGAGGGGGGTGGAATCCAGGGGTAACTGAGTAATGTTGCTAACATTTGTGTAAAAGGAGAAAAATGTCATACAAGTATTGATACATATTTGAATTCAATCTATTAAAGATGATATATGGAACTGTGTTTGGTCAATTCTGTAACAATTTGATGTTCCTATATTTACTTTATGAAGGCCAAACTATTGGCTACGAGTTAGAATGTGTTTACGCTGAATCCAATTATCCCTCTTTGATTTAGGATAAAGCTCAACAATAAAAACACTCACTGGAGGTCAATAGTAAATCAATGAATTATTTATGCAAATAGATCTTTCAGAGTCATTGACATAGATGCTCAATATGAAAGAGCTGTGAACTCGCTCCCATCTACCAAAACCTTCCCTTTTGTGTTCTAAGCACAGCAGCCGTTGTTTTAAAATGTGCTAATACATACAGTGCAATGGAAGGGGTGTGGCATGTCGGCGGAGGACCAGGATGTTGAACTCAGACCACTATTGAGGACGGGAAGCGCTGCTAAGGTCCACAATAGTAGGTTTTGGTAGACGGAATGTGCTAAGGTCCACAATAGTAGGTTTTGGTGGACAGAAGGTGCTCTTTGGTAAAAGGAGTAAATTGATCATCAAAAAGAAAGGAGGACAAAGGCACTATTCATATAATGAATTAAAATGCCTTTATTTGTATGGCATGTTCAATGGAAACAAAGTAAAAAAAATGTGATGCGTTTCGGCTGCATGGCCTTCGTCAGGGAGTACTCAAAAGCATTCTGATGGCTCAAAACGGCCAGAAACAAAGTACTATCTTCAGAAACTCGTCAGTCTATTCTTGTTCTGAGAAATGAAGGATATTCCATGCGAGAAATTGCCAAGAAACTGAAGATCTGGTACAACGCTGTGTACGACTCCCTTCACAGAACAGCGCAAACTGGCTCTAACCGGAATAGAAAGAGGAGTGGGAGGCCCTGGTGCACAACTGAGCAAGAGGACAAGTACATTAGAGTTTCTAGTTTGAGCAACAAGACGCCTCACAAGTCCTCAACTGGTAGCTTCATTAAATAGTACCCGCAAAACACCAGTCTCAACGTCAACAGTGAAGAGGCGACTCCGGGATGCTGGCCTTCAGAATAGGTTTTTGTGGTGAGAAAAAAAAAAAGTTGATTATGGTTTTCATACACATACCTTGTCCATAATGTAGAGGCCTATGGGATTGTCATTGAAGAGGTAAGGGAGTAGGATGGTAAATGTGATCTGCATAACATACCTTTGTATGCCTCCTTGTCTGTATACCTGCAGACAGACACAAAATTGAGCAGTTCAGTTATTTGCGCCTTCAACATACAGTATTCTTATATTCTTACCTCTTTGTTGATTGATATTCATTGAATTGTGTCTATTTTCTGTTTTAGACAGATTTGCGCAAATATGAAAAGATAGATGTTATCATCTTAAAACATCTATCAATTCCTTACCTTAAATTGGAGATATTTTAGATTTTTCAGTTAAGTGGTTGCAACTGCTGTCCTTTCAAATCCAAATGTTTCAGTTGGGCAGTTGGGTTCCTGCAGGAACCCCCACCAACAAAGGTGGTTCCTAACCCTTACCCCATCTCCTATGGGGTTCTTGGAATAACCTTTCGGGTGCCATTTTCAGTGACAAGAACCCTAATGTTCTTCAAAGAACTTTGAGGATCTTAAAAAAAAGACCTTGTTGAACCCCTAATTGTTTGAGTGTACCAACTGTCACTCAGGGATTACAAAAATATTATGGACATGTTGGAATTGACGGATATGTGGAGGCTTAAAATCGTAAGATATACAGTACATGGAGGCTTAATCAAGCTAATTGGGTTTATTATTTTCTGGTACCCTTTTCGGTGGTGCTAAATGTGAAAAAGGTATTGATTGGAGGATCGAATGCGATCAGATCATCAATTTATATTCCTCCATATAACTATGACAGGCTTTCCATGAGGACAGGGATATTTTAAAATGTAAGCAGGGTTTTATTCACTGACACCACTTTCATGACACAAATTAAGGAATTCATAAGACTTTATGATAGAGAACAGCAAAAGTTTTTCTTAAACCTTCAATATAGAAATGCAACCATAAAGAACCTACAAAAAAAAAAGTTACAAATGGAGAAATCCTTATTTCACCAACAGAGATTTTGAATGAGGAAATAAAATATTTTTTACAAAATGTTCTCATGTCAAATTCCGTCAAAATCATTTGACGATGATATCCTTCTCCCCCAAAAAATCTTGCTAATTACACGACAAACTGTTTGGCAATTGAGTCCTGTCAGGCGGGGAAAATCCCTGGTCTTGATGGTATTCCCAGGGGGGGCAATACAAAGACCCAGTCTCTCCCCCCCAGGGGGGCAATACAAAGACCCAGTCTCTCCCCCCAAAAAATTAAGCCCCTCACCCTTCATTTTTACGACTCAAATATTGGAAAAATGTATTGCTCATAGACTAAAAAGGTCCTACATTATTCATCACGATTAGACAGGATACTTAAAAAGGAAGATACACTATATAGTCACACAAAAGTATGTGGACAACACTTTTTAGTGAATTCGGCTATTTCAGCCACACCCGTTGCTGACAGGTGTATAAAATCGAGCACACCGCCATGCAATCTCCATAGACAAACATTGGCAGTAGAATGGCCCGTACTGAAGAGCTCAGTGACTTTCAACGTGGCACTGTCATAGGATGCCACCTATCCAACAAGTCAATTTGTCAAATTTCTGCCCAGCTAGAGCTGCCCGGTCAACTGTAAGTGCTGTTATTGTGAAGTGGAAACGTCTAGGAGCAACAACGGCTCAGCAGCAAAGTGGTCGGCCACACAAGCTCACAGAACAGGACCGCTGAAATGCATTGTGTGTAAAAATCATCTGTCCTCGGTTGCAACACTATCGAGTTCCAAACTGCCTCTGGAATTAACATCAGCACAATAACTGTTAGTCGAGAGCTTCATGAAATGGGTTTCCATGGCTGAGATCACCATGCGCAATGCCAAGTGTCGGCTGGAGTGGTGTAAAACTCGCCGCCATTGGACTCGAGCTGGAGTGATGAATCATGCTTGACCATCTGGAGACCACATGGCAATTTTAAAGTTTGGATATTTTAGAGTCCCAATCTGTAATATAGCAGTGTATGGAGGTGTATGCTCAATACCAAATTATAACCAACTCATCGCAGCCACAAAATTGCGAGACAAGAAATTAAATAATTAGTCCATTAAAAATCATAAATGGCTGAAAATGATTAGTATAAATAAATACATGTATTAGTTTTACTTAAAGTCAAAAGGTTTGAAAACAATGCCATATAAAATTAAAGTTAGTTGGGAACAGGTCTTTGATGTCCAAATGCCTTGGCATCGGGTCTATGAACAGACGTATGAAACAACAATTGACACATCATTCCATTAGTTTCAATTTAAGCTATTATATAAAATACTTGTTACAAAAATAAAATGTACAAAACATTTACGAACTTCTGTTCTTTCCATGACAGACTGACAAGGTGAACATTAGGATCCCTTATTGATGTCACCTGTTAAATCCATTTCAAATCAGGGTAGAAGTAGAGGAGGAGACAGGAAGGATGTTTAAGCCTTGAGACGACTGAGAAATGGCTTGTGTGCCATTCAGAGGGTGAATGGGCAAGACAAAAGATTTAAGTGCCTTTGAATGGGGCATGGAAAGTAGGTGCCAGTCATACCGGTTTGAGTGTATCAAGAACTGCAACACTGCTGGGTTTTTCCACGCTCAACAGTTTCCCATGTGTATCAAGGATAGTCTACCACCCAAAGGACATTCAGCCAACTTGACATAACTGTGCGAATCATTGGAGTCAACATGGGCCAGCATCTACGTGGAATGCTTTCGACACCTTGTAGTCCATGCCCTGACAAATTGAGGCTATTCTGAGGGCAAAAGGGGGTGCAACGCAATATTAGACAGGTGTTCCTAATGTTTTGTACACTCAGTGTATGGGGGGCATTGAACAGTCAGCCTTGTGCAGACTGCCACAAGGAAACAAAGTCAATAAAGCAAGCATATTTTCTGGTACTGTCCATCGGTGGCTCGCTTTTGAATTCAGGTCCAGGAATGGTTATGTCATGTCATAATAACATGGTTCAGATGGACCTGCAAACTGTATTGTTAGGGGATCTGAAGAACTACGATATGTCAATGGGAAATATCATTATACTCTTGGGTAAAGTATTTATTTTTAGGGCAATATCAGTAGGAATGTTACAAATAGGGAGGTTCAGGAACCTCGTAAGACATCATGGTAAAAATGGAGGGATGTAATGTGCATTTGGGAAGTATTCAGACCCCTTGACTTTTCCCACAATTTGTTACAGCCTTATTCTAAAATTGATCAAATTGTCACCCCCCCTCAACCTACACACAATACCCCATAATGACAAAGCAGAAAAAGGTTTTTAGAAATGTTTGCAAATAAATAAAATAAATAATGAAATTACACTTACATAAGTATTCAGACCCTTCACTCAGTACCTTATTGAAGCACATGAAATGATTTTCATTTAATAGAAAATTATTCAATTAAAAGTGAACATCACCCAGTAAAATACTACTTGAGTAAAAGTCTAAGTATTTGGTTTTAAATGTACTTAAGTATAAAAAAGTAAATGTGATTGCTAAAATATGCATAAGTATTAAAAGGATAAATAATTTAACATTTCTTATATTAATAAACCAGATGACACCATTCTTGTTTTGTTTTTATTTTAATTACGGATAACCAGGGGAATACTCCAACACTCAGACATAATTTACAAATAATGCATGTCTGTTTAGTGAGTCCACCATATCAGAGGCAGTAGGGATAACCTGGGATGTGTGAATTGGACCATTTTCCTGTCCTGCTAAGCATTCAAAATATAAAAAGTACTTTCGGATGTCGGGGAAAATGTATATTTTCTATAGGAATGGAGTGGAGTATAAGTAAAGTACAGATACCCCAAAATTACTTAAGTAGTACTTTAAAGTATTTTTACTTGAGTACTTTACCATTGCCCGCAAAATGGACAACCCCTTACCTGATGGACTGAGGTGCATATCTGTTCGTAGCGATGGCCCCATGAAGAACCTTTTTCACTTTTACCAGTTGAGGCCGGTTGGACGTACTGCCAAATTCTCTAAAACCACATTGGATGAGACTTATGGTAGAGAAATTAACATTCAATTATCTGGAAACAGCTCTGGTGGACATCCCTGTAATCAGCATGCCAATTGGACTCTCCCTCAAAACTTGAGACATCTGTGGCATTGTGTGTGACAAAAATGCACATTTTAGAGTGGCGTTTTGTCCCCAGCACCAGGTGCACCTGTGTAATGATCATGCTGTTTAATCAGCTTCTTGATATGCCACACCTGTCAGGTGGATGGATTATCTTGGCAAAGGAGAAATTCTCATTAACAGGGATGTAAACACATTAGAGCACCAAATTTGAGATAAATAAGCTTTTTGAGCATATGGTACATTTCTGGTATCTTTTATTTCAGCTCATGAAACATGGGACCAACACTTTACATGTTGCGTTTACATATTTTAGTTTTGTTAACAAAAAATGTCCTTATATTTATACAAAACTAAATAATTAAGCATGTCCCCCATAGTTTTGCTCACAATAAATACTAACGTTTACTAGCAAGCGTGCCTCATATCAAATCAATAAATAGCTATCTAGCGAAATTTCGCAAAAGAGTGTAGATAGCTAACCAAACAACTCACCATTTTGAGCATGTAGCTACGACGCTTTATCAGTCAAAAGACTGACGACAGCTGTCGTGTCAGCCTGGGAAAGAATGATACCCAGTCAGTTGTCCAACTGAATGCCTTCAACATAAATGTGTCTTCCGCATTTAACCCATCCACGGGAACAGCCTTACTCAAGGGCAGAACGACACATTTTTACCTCGTCAACCCGGGGATTCGAACCAGCCCAACGCTCTGACCACTGGGCTACATTGTCGACGAATGTTCCCCTAGGAGGCTCTGTCGAGTCTGTCCAAAGATATTGATTTCAACAGTGGCGGAGGGAGATTGCGTCAGTGCGTGTGAAATGGCTGGATCTACACGCTCCAGTCAATTGGATACTTTTGCTTTTACCCCCGTTTTCTTCTGTCAAGGTATTCTTGTTTGATTGGACATACTGCACATTTAACAACGTTGAACATTGTCCTCTGCTTTGTGTTTCAACGGCTTACTGAGAAACAAATCACTATTTTAATTAAATTACACTTTATTTTGCGTCAATAACATTGTGTCACTGGCATTATTAGTGAATAGCTTGATTAAAAATGATGTGTCTTCTTATTGATCAACCATCCTATCGTTTTTCTTGATTCATATTGATAAACTGTTAACATATTTATTAAGATAAATGATTTCCATCAATACAGTATAAAGTGTTTCATGACGTTATTATGCCTTTATGATCACCCAGTTCCAAATATATAATGACCTGGGAGACGTACATATTCTATAAGGTTTTCATTCCCCAATGAGTTTTTTTATGTTCTAATTTCAAATGACTAAACAAGACAACTTCGAATGAAACAGTTCCAATGTCTACCACTAGAGGTTCTCATACACAAGTGAACAGCAGGGTTGTAATAGACCAAATGAGAGCAAAAACCAATGCAGAAGCCACATCCAATGGGCCAAAGACAATTTGGGTTGATTTTCCTCTTTATCTACAATGTGAAACCCATACTGATGGTTGAGCCTATCAGATAGTGTTTCAGTTTGGCTTACAGAGGTGTCAATACACTGTAAAATGGTGAAATATCATTAAACAGCTCACTATACTGTTAGAATTGTTAATGGGTCAAAGAAAATATTAGTGGATTTTCATTTTTAGCTCCAATGTAACACCTATACTGATAAACACACATCAGAGAGTGTGTATATTCCAATAAGAGTTTTTTCTTTTTTACTAATACCAGATGGTATATCAACAGATCTTAATTTTTAGGATTATTCAATGTGTTCAAGGCTATTTTGGGGGAATTAGATATTTATCTCCGAATTAAAACAGGGGCTGCTAGAAGAAGAAGAAGTTTGGAGAAAGCTGAATTCATATCTCCTCTGTGGGCACTGCTGAAATCAATATCATTGGACAGACTCTTGGGGAACATTCCTCCTAGGGGAGCATTCCTCCTACTCCTAGGGGAGCATTCCTCCTTGGGGAGCATTCCTCCTAGGGGAGCATTCCTCCTAGGGGAGCATTCCTCCTTGGGGAGCATTCCTCCTAGGGGAGCATTCCTCCTTGGGGAACATTCCTCCTTGGGGAGCATTCCTCCTAGGGGAGCATTCCTCCTTGGGGAGCATTCCTCCTAGGGGAACATTCCTCCTTGGGGAGCATTCCTCCTTGGGGAACATTCCTCCTAGGGGAGCATTCCTCCTTGGGGAGCATTCCTCCTTGGGGAGCATTCCTCGGGAAGGTAACACAGGTCTAACATGACATCGGGTTCATGCTTGATTTGTAGAGACCCTACCAAGTATTTTCCACCCCACTTTAGCTGAGACAGGTAGTAAGGTTTTTCTCTATCGCCCAACATTCTCAACATTGTATTTTTATTATTGGTCTTATATGTTTTTAAAAAACTACATATATATATATATATATATATATATATATATATATATTAATCAATTACTAATTGCATTGTTTATTTAGCACAATAAAAGTGGGTTCTGACTAAAATGCAATATATTTTGATTCAGTTATTTAAATTACAATGTGTTGAAATGCGGGATTTTATTTTGAAGGTTTCATCATTACCATACAAAAGTTAAATCATAATTGGTGCTGCTGAATCAACTAGCTAATTAAAAATTGGAGTGTAGCACATAGTACCTAAAGCTATAGGAAACAAATCAGTTTTCTACATGTTTACGTTGAAGTTGCAAAGTAAAGACCTCAGTTAGGAAGAGGTAGTTACTCACTACACCTCATTACTCATTCAGGAGCCAGCTAATATCTAGCTAACGTTAGTCAGCTAGCTAGGAGGATTTACAGTTGAAGTCAGAAGTTTACATACACCTTAGCCAAATACATTTAAACTCAGTTTTTCACAATTCCTGACATTTATTCCTAGTAAAAATTCCCTGTCTTAGGTCAGTTAAGATCACCACTTTATTTTAAGAATGTGAAATGTCAGAATAATAGTAGAGTGAATTATTTATTTCAGATTTTATTTCTTTCATCACATTCCCAGTGGGTCAGAAGTTAACATACACCCAATTAGTATTTGGTAGCATTGCCTTTAAATTGTTTAACTTGGGTCAAATGTTTCGGGTAGCCTTCCACAAGCTTCCCACAATAAGTTGGGTGAATTTTGACCCATTCGTCCTGACAGAGCTGGTGTAACGGAGTCAGGTTTGTAGGCCTCCTTGCTCGCACACACTTTTTCAGTGCTGCCCACACATGTTCTATAGGATTGAGGTCAGGGCTTTGTGATAGCCACTTCAATACCTTGACTTTGTTGTCCTTAAGCCATTTTGCCACAACTTTGGAAGTATGCTTGGGGTCATTGTCCATTTGGAAGACCCATTTGCGACCAAGCTTTAACTTCCTGACTGATGTCTTGAGATGTTGCTTCAATATATCCACATAATTTTCCTACCTCATTATGCCATCTATTTTGTGAAGTGCACCAGTCCCTCCTGCAGCAAAGCACCCCCACAACATGATGCTGCCACCCCCGTGCTTCACGGTTGGGATGGTGTTCTTCGGCTTGCAAGCATCCCCCGTTTTCCTCCAAACATAATGATGGTCATTATGGCCAAACAGATCTATTTTTGTTTCATCAGACCAGAGGACATTTCTCCAAAAAGTACGATCTTTGTCCCCATGTGCAGTTGCAAACCGTAGTCTGGCTTTTTTAAGGCGGTTTTGGAGCAGGTTATGTCGATACAGGACTCGTTTTACTGTGGATATAGATACTTTTGTACCTGTTTCCTCCAGCATCTTCACAAGGTCCTTTGCTGTTGTTCTGGGATTGATTTGCATTTTACGCACCAAAGTACGTTAATCTCTAGGAGACAGAACCCGTCTCCTTCCTGAGCGGTATGACGGCTGCGTGGTCCCATGGTGTTTATACTAGCGTACTATTGTTTGTACAGATGAACGTGGTGCCTTCAGGAGATTGGAAATTGCTCCCAAGGATGAACCAGACTTGTGGAGGTCTACAATTTTATTTCTGAGGTATTGGTTGATTTCTTTTGATTTTCCCATGATGTCAAGCAAAGAGGCACTGAGTTTGAAGGTAGGCCTTGAAATACATCCACAGGTACACCTCCAATTGACTCAGGCTAATTAACATAATTTATCAGAAGCTTCTAAAGCCATGACATCATTTTCTGGAATTTTACAAGCTGTTTAAAGACACAGTCAACTTACTGTATGTAAACTTCTGACCCACTGGAATTGTGATACATTGAATTATAAGTGAAATAATCTGTCTGTAAACAATTGTTGGAAAAATTGCTTGTGTCATGTACAACATTTACATTACATTTAAGTCATTTAGCAGACGCTCTTATCCAGAGCGACTTACAAATTGGTGCATTCACCTTATGATATCCAGTGGAACAACCACTTTACAATAGTGCATCTAAATCTTTTAGGGGGGGGTTAGGATTACTTTATCCTATCCCAGGTATTCCTTAAAGAGGTGGGGTTTCAGGTGTCTCCGGAAGGTGGTGATTGACTCCGCTGTCCTGGCGTCGTGAGGGAGCTTGTTCCACCGTTGGGGTGCCAGAGCAGCGAACAGTTTTGACTGGGTTGAGCGGGAACTGTGCTTCCTCAGAGGTAGGAAGGCGAGCAGGCCAGAGGTGGATGAACGCAGTGCCCTTGTTTGGGTGTAGGGCCTGATCAGAGCCTGAAGGTACGGAGGTGCCGTTCCCCTCACAGCTCCGTAGGCAAGCACCATGGACAAAGTAGATGTCCTAACCGACTTGCCAAAACTATAGTTTGTTAACAAGACATTTGTGGAGTGGTTGAAAAACGAGTTTTAATGACTCCAACCTAAGGGTATTTAAACTTCCAACTTCAACTGTAAGTTAGCCTACCTACAGTACCAGTCAAAAGTTTTGACACACCTACTCATTCAAGGGTTTTTCTTCATTTTTAAAATTTTCTACATTGTAGAATAATAGTGAAGACATCAAAACTATGAAATAACACATATGGAATCATGTATTACGCAAATAAGAAAAATAGATTTTAGATTTTAGATTCTTCAAAGTAGCCACCCTTATCCTTGATGACAGCTTTGCACACTCTTGGCATTCTCTCAACCAGCTTCACCTGGAATGCTTTTTAAACAGTCTTTAATGAGTTCCCACATATGCTGAGCACTTGTTGGCTGCTTTTCCTTCACTCTGTGGTCCAACTCATCTCAGACCATCTAAATTGGGTTGAGGTTGGGTGATTGTGAAGGCCAGGTCATCTGATGCAGCACTCCATCAAGTTAGGTATGTCCAAACATTTGACTGGTACTGTGTGTTATTTTAAAACCTTACCTTAACTACACTGCTAACCTTATGCCTTACCTTAAATTAAGACCCCAAAACTTTTAAAACATTTTTTTTTCATGCATATTTACGATATAGCCAATATAGCCATTTTGTGGCTGTGGTAACAGTCACACAGTGTGACCGAAACAGAGATCTACACACATGCAAGCGGCATTTCTTACTCAATACAAAATGTGGATTTAATATCTTTCTAAATATTCGTAGTTTTTTGGCTAACGTCCGTGTCCACCTGCAACTGGACACGGACATTTATAACATAGACTTTTCACTGAATAGAGAACGAAGAAAGTATTGCCAAGAACAGGTTAGTTAATTGGCAATGTTATGGAGCATCACATATTCTGTAGCTAAGCAGTCAGGCACACTGCTGTTTTTAGGAAGTCAAATCATCAAAGTAAATGGACATAATTTCATTGTAAACAATGTAGCAGGGGCCGTAGTTAGCATAGGTATGCTAGTAAGTAGCCTTGGCTTGTGGGAGCGGCTCATAGGCTCCTGCCTTATCTCCTGTTTCTGTAGCATGAGGCAGCTTGATGTACAAGTGCACAGCTTAAACAGGATGCTAGCCTATTGCAGAGCCTTTCTCCCAATCTACATTATCTCCTTAATGTTGAGTACCAAGCGGATACTGAGTTGATCTATATATACAGTACCAGTCAAAAGTTTGGACACACCTACTCATTCAAGGTTTTTTTTTTATTTTTACTACTTTCTACATTGTAGAATAATAGTGAAGACATCAGCACGGTTTAAGTGTGCCTTGAATTCAATTCAATGTTTTTATTTAACTTTTGGAGTTATTATTTATTGTCAATTGCAGATTCCAAGTGACTTCACTTCCTCAAATATTGAAGGCAGAACTTATCACGCGTGGCTCACTGCCACTGGCATTGACCTTTGGCACACAAGGCGTTTTTTGTTTATTTGTATTCATATTTTAGCATTAATATAATTCTAATCATTCATTGATATGCCTACTTTATTAAAATGTGTCAGTGTAATATCATATTATAATATTAATATAGAATATTATAAACTGGATGGTTTGAGCCCTGAATGCTGATTGTCTGAAAGCCGTACTATATCAGATAGTATACCAGGGGAATGACAAAACATTTTTATTTTTACTGCTATAATTACATTGGTAACCAGTTTATAATAGCAATAAGGCACCTCGGGTGTTTGTGGTATATGGCCAATATACCACGTTGTGCATAAGTACAGCTCTTAGCCATGGTATATTGGCCATATACCACACCCCCCCCCCCTCCCACGCCTTATTGCTCAAATACAACATTGTATCATATAATTTCAAGTAAATTGAAGACTTGAAGTATTCAAGTAAATTAGGCCTACCAAACATTTCAGATGTAATGAATAACATGCCATCTGTGAACATGAAGCAATTCTTATGACTAGCCTGGTCTCATAGACTAGACGTAACGTCGTAAATGTAAATCTGGGTCAGTCAAATTGGTATGACATGTTATGTTTAGTATAGTTACACAAGACAGAAAGTTACTTAAGGCAACAAAAGAAAAGGGGAGTGGTTGGTCTGGTCGTGGTTGATGGGTGGGTGTATAACGTAAATGTCTAGCAACCCAATGGTTGCTTGTTCAAATCTCATGATGGACAACTCTGGCATTTTTGCTAATTAGCAACTTTTCAACTATTTACAACTTTTTTTTAGCTACATTGCAACTACTAAGTATGTTAGCTAACCCTAACCCTTTAACCTAACCCTCTTGCTAGCGTTAGCCACCTAGCTTTTTTATTTAATTAGGCAAGTCAGTTTTAAGAACAAATTCTTATTTACAATGACAGCCTACCCTGGCCTAACCCAGATCGCGCCCTATGGGACTCCCAATCACGGCCGGATGTGATGCAGACTGGATTCCAACAGCTACTGCAGTGACGCCTCTTGCACTGAGATGTAGTGTTTTAGACCACTGAGCCACTAACTTTAGCCGTTGCAAGTTGGAATTCATAACATATCATACTTTTGCAAATTTGTAAGATATTGTAGGTTTTTGAAATTCATAACATATTGTACGTTTTTCAAATTCATAACATATTGTATGTTTTGCAAATTCGTAACATATCATAGGAATTGTAATTCATATCATAGGAATTGTAATTCATAACATCTCATACAAAATGGATGATTAACATCCACAAATTAATACAGACCATATGAAACATATCATACTAAATGGAGTTTCTCTGATTTATGTACTTACAGAATATTGGGAAATACTCTGAGACCAGGTTGTTATGATGATTACATACGATTGTATTTATGAATAATCATATAAAACATGTGCTTTTTTGAAGCACAGTCAAGGATATCAGACATAATTTTAAAAAAAAGTTATTTTATTAACCCGTTTTATTTATAACTTCGTAGATAATGCAATGTCAGAATTATATTGTTTTTACATTCCCGAGTTGACACTATTTCACGCCGTGCTTTCAAGTGACCCGTCAAATTTTTCTAACTGAGTCTCTATACCAGAAGCCACCCAACAATAACTGTCAGCAGTGGCGATTTTCTTCCTCGCTTCTCTTTTTGAACGACTACATCGAAACATGACAATACCAGAGGTTACTGCAATTAGAAGAAGTAGTGGAACAAGAGAAGCAATCATGCAAATAAACAACCACGAGCTGAAAAAAGAGCCATTCTGCGTAAGCCAACTCGTTCCAGTGGTTTTGCTGGATGGCTCCTCGCGCGTAATGTCGTGCGTAATAGTGTCTTGAGGTGGTCCGTCGGTGAACTGAGGCTCGTTTTGTAATTTAACCTTAGATATGGTTATAGTGTCAATGATCTTGTCGTGTTGGTCGTTGTCTCTATAAACATTTGACGTCTCAGCAGTGGAGACAACAGTCACATCTCGAATGCAGGTGATTCCATTAGGGTGTAACCGGAAGTGCTGATGGCAAGAACACCTGAAACTACCAATGGTATTAGTGCATTTGTCCTCGCATCGATTACTGAGGCATTCGTCTATATCTATACAAGTATGACCGTCCTCGGACACAGTGAACCCTGCGATGCAATGGCAGGAGAAGGATCCTTCAGAGTTAAGACATATTTGTGGACATCTCGTTTCAGTGCACTCGTCTATATCGTGGCATTTGCCCTCAACCATTGTGTAGCCTTTATTGCACTTACATGTGTAACTACCTTGGGTATTGATGCAACGATCACCGTCGCAGACATTCATTTGGCATTCATCAACATCGATACAACCAAATTGGTCTTTATCCAATTGGAAGCCGCTTGGGCATACGCAGGAGAACCCCGTTGTTCCTGTTATGCACTGGTATTGACATGGAGAACTGTGACAATATTCCATTAAGTCACAAGATACTCTGTCCTGTCCTAACACATAACCGTCCTTGCATCCACAACGAATAGCACCGGTTTCGCTATCAAAGCACACATGATCACATCCACCGTTTTTATAGCCACAACTCTGTTTATCCGCGGCGCAAAACGGACCGGGGTCAGTCCAGCCATAGACACCATCCGTTAATTTACAAATAGAAAAGTGGTCATTGCCATTACATCTTATTTCAGCATATGTTCCAAATGGAAACGCAGTCAAGTTGTTATCCCCATTTAATGGATTTTCTGAGAATGGGAGCTTGTAAATCACTTGCTCCCCTCCTGCCAACAACAAAGGTTTACACATTCCTTTGAAGTAGAATTTGCACGCGTAAAAAGCCTTTTCTTTGCAAGATCCATCCGTCCATTTTAATTCATTGCGACCAAATAATGAATAGTATACCAATACGCAACGCTCTTCTGTGCAGGTGCTGCGAGGTTCCTTTTCCCAGTTGGAATATTCGGAATTTTCACTTCCAGATATCCACTTAAAACCTCTGAGACGCAAGCCAGTTATAATGCAGTCCCCCTTATGTAATTGCAGTCCGATCCAACATTTGTAGTCCAAATTGCGATGCCTTAAGTCGATCTGTGTAAAGATTGATTGAAGCTCTGCTTCCTCAGCTTTGTCTTTAGTTGTTACCAAGTAACCCCCGTTATCTACACATTTCATACGAGCGTCTTCGAAGCTGACTCTCTCCATATGAAAAGTGAAACAGGCATTGGATGTGCACACGGTTACTTCTCCGCCAGTGTCTGCTCCAATGGCTCCCCAGACAGAGATTTGCAGTAAAAGTAGCAAAAGCATCATTCCCACATAGTCCAACAACAACCATTGATTGAAATATTTTATATGCTACATTTATGCCTTATTGGCAAACGGATGACAAATGAGGCACTCTATTCCCTGCCAAAGTACAAAGTGTTGCGACTTTGAATTGTACATTCAAGCTCCTACATCCTGTTTTCTATATAAACCTAAGACGGATTTTTTTTTTCCTCAGTTGTTTTTTGTCTCCTGCTGAAGCAAGTTCCGTTGTGGAAAACCAAAACAATAGCAGCACCGTCATTGTTTTGACTTGTAATCCAGATGGCTCCCGTGCTGAGTAAACGTAACGTCATCTTCCAGCTGAAAAAAACAACTATAATCGAACTGCATCAAATAATGCAAAAAAAAATGAAAGCGCAAAAACCTGCGCATTTAATAATTTCCCGATGTATTAATTCATATGAAAATAACGATTTGTTTGTAATAATTTGTCATATTACATTTATTTCATTTTCGATAGTCTATAGTTGTTGATTTGGTTATTAATTTAGTTATGTGAAACGACTAATCTCATTTAAGTTAAGAGAAATAAGCCTTAATTTACATTCTAAATGGACAGACAAAAATGGCTTCCCAAAAAGCAATAATAAAAATGAAAATATAGGTTCCAATTTGTGAAAGAGAACTGAGCCCTTTCCAGACAACCTTTTCTAACTCATTTAAAACCTCTGCTGAAATGAAAGCCCGGAAAAAGCACAATAGTTCATTTCTAAAACAATAGATAGACAGGATGGGGAAGAGATGCTAGGAAGTTCACACCCATGCAGGTTCATGGGTCAGGTTGTGTAAGTACAGCAAGGGGCCATACTGTCAGGCAATTATTGAAGGCTACTGGTGGAAGCTCAGACAGTCTCACCACCATCTTAAACGCTGTTTTTACCCTTCGCAGACAGGATGGCATTTCTGTTTTTGTTATACTTGAATAACAGATTAAAACCAACCACTGACAGATGTGATTTTGTTCTATAATGTTAGTGGTATTAGCTGTCTTGTTATTGTTATGTGTCCATTATTTTATGTGGTTGAGAAAAGTAAATGCTGATATTTGAACCGATTCCCATAGGTGTGTCCTTTATTATAGTCGTTGAGGTAGCTACTATACTCTTAATGAAAAGGGTCCCAAATGGGTTCTTTGGCTGACCCCAATGGAGGACATTTTTGGTTCCAGGTAAAAACCCTTTTTGGTTCCGGGTAGAACCATTTTGGGTTACATGTAGAACTCTCTGTGGAAAGGGTTGTACATGGAACCCAAAACGGTTCTACTTGGAACCTAAAGAGTTCTACCTGGAAACAACCATTTTTTTTCTAAGAGTGTACCATTGGAGTGATCTTGAGCAGGGTCAGTGAATTGTTCTTTAGTTCCTGTGGTATGTAAATAAATGTGGCTGCAGAGCACTTCCTGTGTTTGTTTAAAGAATGGAAGTGGTACAACTTCAATTGCAGGAAATGGCACAAGAGGCCCCTTCACCTACTCGTCAACTCCGGCTCCACAGTGCAGTCCAATGAGTCTCACTGTCCACAATCGTTTTTTCTTTAAAAAATACATTTTAAAAAAACGGGCATGAATGTGACTGTGCTGCCTGTAAACAGTCCACATCAATTCCAAATGTTCTGTAAATAGGCTTCTATTTTTGAAAGACTAACATCAACCCACATTAAAAGATGCGATGAGGACATGTAGTTGCTTTTATGCCAAAGTTTGAGTTGTATGTTGGCTGTATAGTTCATACAATAGATATAATATTAAGCTCTTATCTCTTATTATTAAATGTATCTTATTATCTCATTGATACTGCACTAATCCCCAGTTTTAGGCAAACTGTGAACATGTTCGAGAGCGTCAAAGCCGTGATGTATCTTGAATAAATTGTGACTGACTGATTGATCTAAACAAAAATATTGAGTGGTTATTTATGATGCAAAGTGATTTGTAGATCAGTCAGTCTCGAATTGCCTTTAAAGTCAGCAGCGATGTCGAATGCGTCATGGGTTTGTGATGACGTGATGACACTAGCACCACCTTAACGGCAGCCGAAAATAGAGGCTGTAGGTGTGTATATAGCCCATGTTGACCATCTACTTAAACTAAGGGCCATAGCCACTCATAGATAGTGTCCTCAAAGTGAAACACAATGTTTTGGAAACAAGGTCTTCCTCAACTACGGCAAGAAGTAGTTGCAGAGGTAGTTTAACTTCTCTGGGAAAGGGGGGCAGTATTGAGTAGCTTGGATGAAAAGCATGCCCAAAGTAAAATGCCTGCTACTCAGGCCCAAAAGCTACAATATGCTTGGATAGAAAACACTCTGAAGTTTCTAAAACTGTTCGAATGATGTCTGTGAGTATAACAGAACTGATATGGCCGGCAAAAACCTGAGAAAAATCCAACCAGGAAGTGGGAAATCTGAGGTTTGTAGTTTTTCAAGTGATTGCCTCTCCAATATACGGTGTCTGTGGGGTCATATTGCACTTCCTAAGGCTTCCACTAGACGTCAACAGTCTTTAGAACGTTGTTTCAGGCTTCTACTGTGAATGGGGAGAGAATAAGAGCTGATTGTATCAGGTGTCTGGAAAATTGGCATGAGCTCAGTCATGTGCGCGGCCGTGAGAGCGAGCTGCCTTTCCTTTCAATTCTAAAGACAAAGGAATTGTCCGGTATGGAATATTATTGAATATTTATGATAAAAACATCCTAAGATGGATTCTATACATCGTTTGACATGTTTCTACGAACTGTAATGTAACTATTTAGACTTTTCGTCTGGACTAAACTCGCACGCTTAGTGAATTTGGAATGCTGGCCTAAACGCGCAAACAAAACGGAGGTATTTGGACATAAAGATGAACTTTATCGAACAAAACGAACGTTTATTGTGGAACTGGGATTCCTGCGAGTGCATTCCGATGAAGATCATCAAAGGTAAGTGAATATTTATAATGCTATTTCTGACTTTTGTTGACTCCACAACATGGCGGTTATCTGTATGGCTTGTTTTGGTGACTGAGTCTGTACTCAGATTATTGCAAAGTGTGCTTTCACCATAAAGCTTTTTTTAAATCTGACACAGCGGTTGCATTAAGGAGAAGTTGATCTATAATTCTGTGCATAACACTTGTATCTTTTTAAGTTTATGATGAGTATTTCTGTAAATTGATGTGCTGATTCACCGGAGTTTTGGAGGCGAAACATTTCTGAACATTACACGCCAATGTAAAATGAGGTTTTTGGATATAAATATGAACTTTATCGAGCAAAACATACATGCATTGTGTAACATGAAGTCCTATGAGTGCCATCTAATGAAGATCATCAAAGGTTAGTGATTCATTTTAGCTGTATTTCTGGTTTTTGTGACACCTCTCCTTGCTTGGAAAATGGCTGTGTGGTTTTTCTTGCCTAGGTGCTGTCCTAACATAATCTAATGGTATGCTTTCACTGTAAAGCCTTTTTGAAATCGGACACTGTGGTTGGATTAACGAGAAGTCTATCTTTCAAATGGTGTATAATACTTGTATGTGTGATAAATTTGAATTATGAGATTTTTCTTGTTTTGAATTTGGCGTTCTGCTATTTCACTGGCTGATAGGCGGGGTGGGACGCTAACATCCCACATTTCCCAGAGAGGTTTTAACTTAACAACAGAAGCCCATATAACGTTACGCCGTAGGTGTCTGTGGCAATGCCTGCCCACTTGCCCTTCAGCACAGGAATCATGACTCCCAGCACGGCCTGTACAGTTTAACATCCCTGCCTCTTTTTACCCCCTCTCGTTCTCTTTTCTCCACTTATCCTGCTTTAGGACGCAGAGAAGATGAAGAAGGTAGTACCTGCACGAGGGTGTTGTGGATGACAACAGACAACGGAAAAGATTGGAGACCCAAGCCAGCCGTCCGCCACTAACACACAAGGTGTGCCACAAGATGGCGCTGAAGAGGATGGCTGACATTTTACATGCCCCTGACCAATTGTGCTATTTTGTTAGTTTTTTTTGCATTGTTTGTAACTTATTTTGTACATAATGTTGCTGTTACCATCTCTTATGACGAAAATAACTTCTCACCACGAACTGGAAAAACCTTTTTCCTTTAACGAGTCCGACGAGAAGGATATATGCTCTCCCGGGAACAGGCCCAAATCCATGTCATTTGCGTGAAGAAAAGACGAGGAAAATAGGATGCAGATCGGGCTGCCTTCTGAGAATTCGTAGGCGAGCGAGTAAACTGCCACTGTCTTCCGTTCTACTTGCTAACATGCAACATGCAATATACAATCATTGGAAAATAAACATGCAATCATTGGAAAATAAAATTGATGACCTACGATTACGATTATCCTACCAAAGGGACATTAAGAATTGTAATATCTTATGTTTCACCGAGTCGTGGCTGAACGACGACACAGAAAATATAGAGCTGGTGGGATTTTCCATGCACTAGCAAAACAGAGATGCTACATTTGGTAAGACAAGGGGTAGGGGTGTGTGTCTTTTTGTCAATAACAACTGGTGGCCCTCTCATATACCTTTGAATACCAATCAAAAGATGTTCCTCCAAAAATTATTAAGTAGGAGGCAGAGCCACAAAGTGGGGATACCTGGGGATTAATTATGTTTCATTTGGTTTTGGAGAAATGAAGTATATGCATGACTTTGTATTGTATCAATTGATATCTGGCATTGAAGGAACAAAAGGGAATTCTAGACAGGGCTCTGAGATCTCAATATTTAACTCTTTACCCCAGGTGTTCTTGAGATGACAAGTAGAGGCCTCTGTATCGTTGGAGAAAAAGGAGACAAACTGTGAGATGGGGTGTTTTGAGTTGGGAGGGCGCTGTAGCGAATCATAAAACAAATGTTATACAGGAGGGTATCAACATTTTTAATTAGCCCTTTGATATAGTGTCTGACTTGTAAATAACGGAGAAAAAAATGTAAATGGGAGAGATTGAATTGATTACAGACTTGACTTCCATATTTAGCCACAGTGGGGCAACCATGTCCAACTTATCAGGGAAACCCAGTTGCCCTGACATTTGCAGCCCAGTAGTAATGCTTAAAGACGGGTAGGCCTAAGCCGCCACTTTCCTTGGGCTTTTGCAAGTAGGTTTTACAAATACGATGGTTTTTGTAACCCCAGACAAATGGCAAGTTTGTCGAGTCCAATGTCTTAAAAAATGAAAAGGTAAGAAAAATTGGAAGATTCTGGCAAAGATAAAGGAACCTGGGAAGAGAAACCATTTTTACGGCATTAATGCGCCCCATCATAGAAAGAGGCAATATTCTCCAGCTCTCTATGTTTTGTTTAAGCTTTGCAACCAGCTCACTGTAGTTAAGCTTGAAGATGACCTTTGGATTTCTAGGTATTTTTAGTCCCCGGCAAGTTAAGTGGTCATGCATCACTTTAAATGGTATCCTCTCTAGCTCACATTAAATGGTATCCTCTCTAGCTCACTTTAAATGTTATCTTCTCTAGCTCACTTTAAATGGTATCTTCTCTTGCTCACATTAAATGGTATCCTCTCTAGCTCACTTTAAATGGTATCCCCTCTAGCTCACTAAATGGTATCCTCTCTTGCTCACTTTAAATGGTATCCTCTCTAGCTCACTTTAAATGGTATCCCCTCTAGCTCACTAAATGGTATCCTCTCTAGCTCACTTTAAATGGTATCCTCTCTAGCTGACATTAAATGGTATCCTCTCTAGCTCACTTTAAATGGTATCCTCTCTAGCTCACTTTAAATGGTATCCCCTCTAGCTCACTTTAAATGGTATCCTCTCTAGCTCACTTTAAATGGTATCCTCTCTTGCTCACATTAAATGGTATCCTCTCTAGCTCACTAAATGGTATCCTCTCTAGCTCACTTTAAATGGTATCCTCTCTAGCTCACATTAAATGGTATCCTCTCTAGCTCACTAAATGGTATCCTCTCTTGCTCACTTTAAATGGTATCCTCTCTAGCTCACTTTAAATGGTATCCCCTCTAGCTCACTTTAAATGGTATCCTCTCTAGCTCACTTTAAATGGTATCCTCTCTAGCTGACATTAAATGGTATCCTCTCTAGCTGACATTAAATGGTATCCTCTCTAGCTCACATTAAATGGTATCCCCTCTAGCTCACTTTAAATGGTGTCTTCTCTAGCTCACTTTAAAGGGTATCCTCTATAGCTGACATTAAATGGTATCCCCTCTAGCTCACTAAATTGCATCCTCTCTTGCTCACTTTAAATGGTATCCTCTCTAGCTCACATTAAATGGTATCTTCTCTAGCTCACTTTAAAGGGCATCCTCTATAGCTCACATTAAATGGTATCCCCTCTAGCTCACTTTAAATGGTATCTTCTCTAGCTCACTTTAAATGGTATCTTCTCTAGCTCACTTTAAAGGGTATCCTCTATAGCTCACATTAAATGGTATCCCCTCTAGCTCACTTTAAATGGTATCTTCTCTAGCTCACTTTAAATGGTATCCTCTCTAGCTCACTTTAAATGGTATCCTCTCTAGCTGACATTAAATGGTATCCCCTCTAGCTCACTAAATTGTATCCTCTCTTGCTCACTTTAAATGGTATCCTCTCTTGCTCACTTTAAATGGTATCCTCTCTAGCTGACATTAAATGGTATCCTCTCTAGCTGACATTAAATGGTATCCTCTCTAGCTGACATTAAATGGTATCCTCTCTTGCTCACTTTAAATGGTATCCCCTCTAGCTCACTAAATGGTATCCTCTCTAGCTCACTTTAAATGGTATCCTCTCTAGCTCACTTTAAATGGTATCCTCTCTAGCTCACTTTAAATGGTATCCTCTCTAGCTGACATTAAATGGTATCCTCTCTAGCTCACTTTAAATGGTATCCTCTCCTGCATTCTTTCCCGGTTGGAATTCTTTTTTTGCCTCAATTATTTATTCTGTTGTGAAATTTGATTTCAATTCTCTTTTGGCACTATCATCAGGTTTTGGCAGATTGATAGAATCAAAGGCTGATGCATCAGAATCATTGGCTCTGTAAGACTATAACTCTGAGTAAATTTCTTTGAAGCAGTTTGTTTATCTCTTTAGGATTTGTCAGCGAGATGTCCACCCTAGACCTGATTTGATGGATTGTTCTATTAGCCTGTGCACCCTTTAGTTGTCTAGCCAGCAACCTTTCCGGATTGTCCCCTAGTTCAAATTGTTTTTGTCTCAGCTTTAATGGTAGGTTACTCACCTGAGAACTAAGAATAGCATTGTGTTCATATTGTTGTAGTCAACCTGAGAGAGTGAAGTTCTGTGTGTCTCCTCCGAAGCTGGGAGGTTTTATTCTATCTCATCCAGTCGCATGCGATTCCCTTTTTTTTAAATGGCAGACTGAAATAATATGACCTCTCATAACCACATAAAAGATTCCCATAGTGTAGAATCAGACACCCCTCCTGTTTCATTAGTCTTATGTACCCTTGCGTTTATGGTACCCGGCTTGGCAAGTGGTGAGGGCTTCGACTGTAGAGAGTGGTGTGCACTGTCAATGAAGAGGGGCTTTGGAAAGTTGTCGTCGCCCAGCAGCTTGGGAATAAGCTTGGACACAAACTCTGTGGGTTTCCCTTGTTCTTTGTCCTCCAAAATCCCCACAAGTTTGATGTTCAAGCCTGCAACTCCTGCCTTCTAAATGGAGAACCTTGGCTTAAAATGTGCATAAAATGTGGTGAGTAGTTGACTCGAGAGAGAGAGAAAGACAACAGCTGAACAGTTTTGAACAAATGTACATTTCTTTAAAAATGAAAGAGCAAGAAAAGAGAGAGATTTATATTTAGTTGTATTTTTTTTAAACTTTCACTTACGTAGCTAATGCAGCTAGCTAGTTTAGCCTACTCAAACACCTGGCTCAAACAGAGTAGGATGTTATATTAGCTAGCTGGCTATGGCTATAATCAACAATGTAGGCTGTGTGTAGCGGTTGGCTTAAAAAGTTTTTTTCGCCTGGTCAGACAGCTGATGTGTTGTGCACTGAATTCCACAAGCGAAGGGAAAAGGTGACAGGAGGAGAGAGCGTAGATGCGAGAAGGAATTCTACAACGAGCAAAATGTTCATGCTGTTTGTATGCGGCTGCTATTAAAGAGAACTATGTTTGTGTCTGCTCAGGGGTGTATTCATTCTGCCGATTCTGTTGAAAAACGTTTCATGAACGGAATGAAACGGGAATAAACATATCTGAATTTGTTCAACAGAAACGCTCGTTTGCAACTGTTGGATTAATGACTACACCCTAGATCAGATAGATGCAGGCAACAGTGTGCAAGGTGGTATTGAATGTGTCACTGTCTGTCACCTTAATTAATTAATCTTTATCTCGTCCTGTGCACCTACGTTGTAAACATTAATTCCTAAGCTAGGTTGTAGCAACCTCATGATGGGTATAGGGGAAATTTTAGTTTCATGTAGTAGCCTAAACCTATCAATGTTACGTTGAGCTGGATGAATGGAATATGAATGACAGTCATCCAATATGCTGTATTAGAAAATAGGCCATGCTCATAAAAGATAATCGTCCTCCCTCATCTTAAACAGGTAGCCTAGTGATTAAGAGCGTTGAACCTTTAACCGAAATGTTGCTGGTTCGAATCCCCGAGCCAACTAGGTGAAAAATCTGTAAATGTGCCCATTAGCAGGGCACTTAACCCTAATTGCTCCTGTAAGTCGCCCTAGATAACAACGTCTGCTAAATGACTGAAATGTAAACGTCACCGATCGCCACTGGTATTCACAGTCCTCCATCAATAATATGTTGTTTTTCCAACTCAATCTCCATGGCAACATGTGCTTGAACACTGCACATTGTTCACTCTGATGCCATGAGGGGTGCCTTTAAAATGTTCTTCCCCAGGGCACGGGACTAGTCCAGCCATGCAAGGCAGAAGTCATAGTAAAACTGCTTGTATACTATTTTGATTACACTCTACCATGGAAGGCTGTGGTGATAACAGACATGTCTCACAGCCAAGAGCAATGTGTGGGCGGTGTTTGTGCACACAATATTTTATAGCCTTTTCAGCAATCTCGGGAGTTAGCAGGTGTACAGTACCAGTCAAATGTTTGGACACACCTACTCATTACAGGGTTTTTCTTTATTTTTACAATTTTCTACATTGTAGAATAATAGTGAAGACATCAAAACTATGAAATAACACATGGAATCATGTAGTAACCAAACAAGTATTAAACAAATCAAAATATATTTTATATTTGAGATTCTTCAAAGTAGCCACCCTTTGCCTTGATGACAGCTTTGCACACTCAAAACACATTGACTCTGTACCAATACCGCCTGTATATAGCCTCGCTACTGTTATTTTACTGCTGCTCTTTAATTATTTGTTATTTTTATTTAAATGTTTTACTTATCTATTTTTTACTTAACTTATTTTTCTTAAAACTGCATTGTTGGTTTTTAAGGGCTTGTAAGGAAGCATTTCACTTTAAGGTGAAATACACCTGTTGTATTCGGCAGCATGTGACAAATATAATTTGATTTGATTAGATTATGTTGGAGAGGCTTCCATTGTTGTTAGATAGGTAACTCTCGATCGACTCTGTAGCAGGGGATGTAAATCCATAACACGTATGTTTTTCCAGCAGCAGATTATGGTCAATAATGTAAAAAGCTGCAGTGAAATCTAACAAAACAGCTCCCACAAGCTTCTTATTATCAATGTCTGTCGGCCAATCATCAGTCATTTGTATCAAAGCTTCTATCTCAAGGCCATCAGACTGTTAAACAAACATCACTAACATTGAGTGGCTGCTGCGAACATACAATGCCACTTTATATGATGTTTACATACCCTACATTACTCATCTCATATATATATATATATATATATATATATATATATATATATATATATATATATACTGTACTCTATACCATCTACTGCATCTTGCCTATGCCATTCGGCCATCACTCATCTATATATTTTTGTGTACATATTCTTATTAATTCCTTTACACTTGTGTGTATAAGGTAGTTGTTGTGAAATTGTTAGATTACTTGTTAGATATTACTGCATGGTCGGAACTAGAAGCACAAGCATTTCGCTACACTCGCATTAACATCTGCTAACCATGTGTATGGTCTTCCTGTCTGGGTTGGCGCCCCGCCTTGGGTTGTGCCGTGGCGGAGATCTTTGTGGGCTATACTCGGCCTTGTCTCAGGATGGTATGTTGGTGGTTGAAGATATCCCTCTAGTGGTGTTGGTGCTGTGCTTTGGTAAATTGGGTGGGGTTATATCCTTCCTGTTTGGCCCTGTCCGGGGGTATCATCGGATGGGGCCGCAGTGTCTCCTGACCCCTCCTGTCTCAGCCTCCTGTATTTATGCTGCAGTAGTTTATGTGTCCGGTGTCCTGTGTGAATTTAAGTATGCTCTCTCTAATTCTCTCTTTCTCTCTTTCTTTCTTTCTCTCTCTCGGAGGACCTGAGCCCTAGGACCATGCCTCAGGACTACCTGGCATGATGACTCCTTGCTGTCCCCAGTCCACCTGGCCGTGCTGCTGCTCCAGTTTCAACTGTTCTGCCTGCGGCTATGGAACCCTGACCTGTTACCTGTCCCAGACCTGTCCCAGACCTGCTGCTTTCAACTCTCTAGAGACAGCAGGAGCGGTAGAGATACTCTCAAAGATCAGCTATGAAAAGCCAACTGACATTTACTCCTGAGGTGCTGACTTGTTGCACCCTTGACAACTACTGTGATTATTATTATTTGACCATGCTGGTCATTTATGAACATTTGAACATCTTGGCCATGTTCTGTTATAATCTCCACCCGGCACAGCCAGAAGAGGACTGGCCACCCCTCATAGCCTGGTTCCTCTCTAGGTTTCTTCCTAGGTTTTGGCCTTTCTAGGGAGTTTTTCCTAGCCCCCGTGCTTCTACACATGCATTGCTTGCTGTTTGAGGTTTTAGGCTGGGTTTCTGTACAGCACTTTGAGATATCAGCTGATGTAAGAAGGGCTATATAAATATATTTGATTTGATTTGTATGTGACAAATAAAATTTGATTTGATTTCTCAATACACAGTACGTTTGATGATGAGCTGTGCAGTAACACAGATTTGAAATGTATTTTGCCTCATCCCTCCGTTAGGTTCTTATTTTTCAGAGTAAATAACTCACGGACATTAGAGAAGCTTAACCAAGTTTAATTCTTCCCAAAGGGTCGACATAGCTGTATTCAGACAAAAAAAACATTTCCCACAATCACTGATATTTAACGGTATTTAACCCTTTCTCCTAGGCTGAGTCTCCTCCTCCACAACCGAACAGCTAAAGCATCTGTGTTGCTAGACAGAACCTTAGAGATATCTATTCTTCCTCACTTCATCTGACCTGACCTCGACCCCAAAGTGCTCACTCCTCCCCAACTCAAGGCTATCATGGTTATTGATACCAGACTGTGTCTCTTCTCCTCCCAGAGGATCCCTGATGACTAACAATAACATATCCTGACATAAAGTAAACGTTATACATTACCCTCTCTCCCTCAGTGACATACCCTGACATAATGTAAACGTTATACATTACCCTCTCTCCCTCAGTGACATATACTGACATAATATAAACGTTATACATTACCCTCTCTCCCTCAGTGACATTGTTAGTTTCAAAGATCTCCACCCGTCTCCCCTTATTAATGCCTGCCACATGTAATCACTTCCCTGCACTCAAAACATTCTAAGCTTAGTTGCACCCACTATATACCTTCCTCCTATAACCCTTAACTTCTGGTGTAGACCCTCAACCTTATCACTCCATCAGTGACATGAATAAGTAACATTTCATATTCTCAGAACTTAACACCTCTCAAACATAACATTTTTCAATTCTTCATCAAGCCACAGGGATTTAACAGTTTTTACTTATGGTTATTAGTATCTTCATAAATGCGTCAAGTCACCCAAGTCATAGACTGTTTTCTCTGCTACCCCATGGCAAGCGGTACCGGAGCGCCAAGTCTTGGACCAAAAGGCTCCTTAACAGCTTCTACCCCCAAGCCATAAGACTGCTGAACAATGAATCAAATGGCCACCGGACTATTTACAGTGACCCCCCATTTGTTTTTTACACTGCTGCTACAGTGTTTATTATCTATGCATAGTAACTTCACCCCCACCTACATGCACAAATTACCTCAACTAACCTGTACCCCTGCACACTGACTCGGTACCAGTACCCCCCTGTATATAGCCTCATTATGGTTATTTTATTTTGTTACTTTTTATTATTTTTTACTTGAGTTTATTTGGTCAATGTTTCCTTAACTTTTTCTTGAACTGCACTGTTGGTTAAGGGTTTGTAGATAAGCATTTCACGGTAAGGTTAACACATGTTGTATTCGGCGAATGTTTTTTGGATTTAGATTTAAAAATATATATATATATATTTTTTAAAGTATTCAGAGCCTTTACTCAGTACTTTGTTGAAGCACCTTTGACAGCGAATACAGCCTCTAATCGTCTTGGGTATGATGCTACAGGCATCAAATCAAATCAAATGTATTTATATAGTCCTTCGTATATCAGCTGAAATCTCAAAGTGCTGTACAGAAACCCAGCCTAAAACCCCAAACAGCAAGCAATGCATGTGAAAGAAGCACGGTGGCTAGGAAAAACTCCCTAGGAAAAACTCCCTAGAAAGGCTAGGAAAAACCAGGCTATGAGGGGTGGCCAGTCCTCTTCTAGCTGTGCCGGGTGGATATTATAACAGAACATGGTCAAGATGTTAAAATGTTCATAAATGACCAGCATGGTCAAATATTAATAATCATAGTAGTTGTCGAGGGTGCAACAAGCACGTCCGGTGAACAGGTCAGGGTTCCGTAGCCGCAGGCAGAACAGTTGAAACTGGAGCAGCAGCATGGCCAGGTGGACTGGGGACAGAAAGGAGTCATCATGCCAGGTAGTCCCGAGGCATGGTCCTAGGGCTCAGGTCCTCCGAGAGAAAGAAAGAAAGAGAGAAAGAGAGAATTAGAGAGAGCATATTTAAATTCACACAGGACACCGGATAAGACAAGAGAATACTCCAGATGTAACAGACTGACCCTAGCCCCCCGACACATAAACTACTGCAGCATAAATACTGGAGGCTGAGACAGGAGGGATCAGAAGACACTGTGGCCCCATCCGATGATACCCCCGGACAGGGCCAAACAGGCAGGATATAACGCCACCCACTTTGCCAAAGCACAGCCCCCACACCACTAGAGGGATGTCTACAACCACCAACTTACCGTCCGAAGACAAGGCCGAGTATAGCCCACAAAATCTCCGCCACGGCACATACCAAGGGGGGGGGGGGGGCGCCAACCCAGACAGGAAGACCACGTCAGTGACTCAACCCACTCAAGTGACGCACCCCTCCCATGGACGGCATGGAAGAACACCAGTAAGTCAGTGACTCAGCCCCTGTAATAGGGTTAGAGGCAGAGAATCCCAGTGGAAAGAGGGGAACCGGCAAGGCAGAGACAGCAAGGGCGGTTCGTTGCTCCAGCCTTTCCGTTCACCTTCACACTCCTGGGCCAGACTATACTTAATCATAGGACCTACTGAAGAGATAAGTCTTCAGTAAAGACTTAAAGGTTGAGACTGAGTCTGCGTCTCTCACATGGGTAGGCAGACCATTCCATAAAAATGGAGCTCTATAGGAGAAAGCCCTACCTCCAGCCGTTTGCTTAGAAATTCTAGGGACAATTAGGAGGCCTGCGTCTTGTGACCGTAGCGTACGTGTAGGTATGTACGGCAGGACCAAATCGGAAAGATAGGTAGGAGCAAGCCCATGTAATGCTTTGTAGGTTAGCAGTAAAACCTTGAAATCAGCCCTTGCCTTAACAGGAAGCCAGTGTAGGGAGGCTAGCACTGGAGTAATATGATCAAATTTTTTGGTTCTAGTCAGGATTCTAGCAGCCGTATTTAGCACTAACTGAAGTTTGTTTAGTGCTTTATCCGGGTAGCCGGAAAGTAGAGCATTGCAGTAGTCCAGCCTAGAAGTAACAAAAGCATGGATTAATTTTTCTGCGTCATTTTTGGACAGAAAGTTTCTGATTTTTGCAATGTTACGTAGATGGAAAAAAGCTGTCCTTGAAACAGTCTTGATATGTTCTTCAAAAGAGAGATCAGGGTCCAGAGTAACGCCGAGGTCCTTCACAGTTTTATTTGAGACGACTGTACACCCATCCAGATTAATTGTCAGATTGAACAGAATATCTCTTTGTTTCTTGGGACCTAGAAAAAGCATCTCTGTTTTGGGGAGTTTCTCCCATTCTTCTCCGCAGATCCTCTCAAGCTCTGTCAGGTTGGATGGGGAGCGTAGCTGCACAGAGAGTTTTAAGTCTACCCAGAGATGTTAGATCGGGTTCAAGTCTGGCTCTGACTGGGTCACTCAAGGACATTCAAAGACTTGTCCCGAAGCCACTCCTGTGTTGTCTTGGCTGTGTACTTAGGGTCGTTGTCCTTTTGGAAGGTGAATCTTCATCCCAGTCTATGGTCCTGAGCGCTCTGGAGCAGGTTTTTCATCAAGGATCTCTCTGTACTTTGCTCCGTTCATCTTTCCCTCGATCCTGACTAGTCTCCCAGTCCCTGCCGCTGAAAACATCCCCACAGCATGATGCTGCCACCACCATGCTTCACCGTAGGGATGGTGCCAGGTTTCCTCCAGACGTGACACTTGCCATTCAGGCCAAAGAATTCTATCTTGGTTTCATCTGACCAGAGAATCTTGTTGTTCATGGCCTAAGAGTCCTTTAGGTACATTTTGGCAAGCTCCAAGTGGGCTGTCATGTGCTTTTACTGAGGAGTGGCTTCCGTCTGGCCACTCTACCATAAAGGCATGATTGGTGGAGTGCCTCAGAGATGGTTGTCCTTCTGGAAGGTTCTCTCATCTCCACAGAGGAACTCTGGAGCTCTGTCCAAGTGACCATCGGGTTCTTGGTAAACTCCCTGACCAAGGCCCTTCTCCCACAATTGCTCAGTTGGCTGGGCTGCCAGCTCTTGGAAGAGTCTTGATGGATCCAAACTTCTTCCATTTAAGAATGATGGAAGCCACTGTGTTCTTGGGGACCTTTAATGCTGCAGAAATGTTTTGGTACCCTTCCCCAGATCTGTGCATTGACACAATCCTCTCGGAGCTCTACGGACAATTTCTTTTACCTCATGACTTGATTTTTCACTTCTGACATGCAGTGTCAACTGTGGGACCTTATATAGACAGGTGTGTGCCTTTACAAATCATGTCCAATCAATTGAATTTACCACAGGTGGGCTCCAAACAAGTTGTAGAAACATCTCAACGATGATCAATGGAAACAGGATGCATCTGAGCTCAATTTCCAGTCTCATGGCAAAGGGTCTGAATACTTATGTAAATAAGGTACTTTTATTTTTAATAAATTAGCAACATTATGGGGTATTGTGTGTAGATTGATGAGAATCCATTTTAGAATAAGGCTGTAACGTAACAAAATGTGGAAAAAGTCAAGGGTCTGGATAATTTCCGAAGGCACTGTATACACTATATTAGGCCCAGTCTTTGGAAATGTAGTTTTCCTAGATATGGCTACTATGTTATGATGACTAAATCCAATGGATGTGGATACTCCTTTAGAGCAGATTTCTCCAGGATTAGTAAAGATCGATACATGTTAATAATGTCATTCCTGTGCTGTTTGTAAACACCCTGTGTTAACCTGAACCAGGTTAAGTTGAAGATTTTTCTTGAGTGGACAGCTAAATGAATATATGACTAGTCAATATTTAGGTCAACCAGAAAATATTCCTGTCTGTTGATATCCCATAAATTATCAAGCATTTCACACATCCTATCCAGATATTGACTGTTAACACTTGGTGGTCTATAGCAACTTCTCACAAGAATGGGCTTTAGGTGAGGCAGGTGAACCTGTAACCATATTACTTCAACAGCCTTTTCCATGAGATCCTCTCTAAATTTTCCAGGAATATGACTCTGAATATAAACAGCAACACCACCCCCATTGGCATGTCTGTCTCTTCTGAAGAAGTTGTAACCATTTATTGCTACCACTGTATCATAAAAGGTATTATCTAAGTGTGTTTCAGAGATAGTCAGTATGGGAATGTTATCTGTTACAAGTAAGTTATCGATTTCATGAACCTTGTTACTCAGTTTGGAGTCACTTAGAAATGTTCTTGTTTATGAAAGAAAAGCACATTTTTTTTGTCCATTAAAATAACACAAAATTGATCAGAAATACAGTGTAGACATTGTTACTGTTGTAAATGACTATTGTAGCTAGAAACGGCAGATTTTTTATTGAATATCTATCTTTAATGGAATATCTATACGTACAGAGGCCCATTATCAGCAACCATCACTCCTGTGTTCCAATGGCACGTTGTGTTAGCTTATCAAAGTTTATTATTTTAAAAGGCTAATTGATCATTAGAAAACCCTTTTGCAATTATGTTAGCACAGCGGAAAACTGTTGTTTTGATTAAAGAAGCAATAAAACAGGCCTTCTTTAGACTAGTTGAGTATCTGGAGCATCAGCATTTGTGGGTTTGATTACAGGCTCAAATTGGCCAGAAACAAAGGACTTTCTTCTGAAACTCGTCAGTCAAATCAAATCAAATGAAACTTTATTTTCCACATTATCAGCAACTTGATGGTTGCTGATAATGAGCCTCTGTACTCCTATGTAGATATTCCATTAAAAATGACTCCACAACATGGCGGTTATCTGTATGGCTTGTTTTGGTGACTGAGTCTGTACTCAGATTATTGCAAAGTGTGCTTTCACCATAAAGCTTTTTTTAAATCTGACACAGCGGTTGCATTAAGGAGAAGTTTATCTATAATTCTGTGCATAACACTTGTATCTTTTTAAGTTTATGATGAGTATTTCTGTAAATTGATGTGCTCATTCACCGGAAGTTTTGGAGGCGAAACATTTCTGAACATTACACGCCAATGTAAAATGAGGTTTTTGGATATAAATATGAACTTTATCGAGCAAAACATACATGCATTGTGTAACATGAAGTCCTATGAGTGCCATCTAATGAAGATCATCAAAGGTTAGTGATTCATTTTAGCTGTATTTCTGGTTTTTGTGACACCTCTCCTTGCTTGGAAAATGGCTGTGTGGTTTTTCTTGCCTAGGTGCTGTCCTAACATAATCTAATGGTATGCTTTCACCGTAAAGCCTTTTGAAATCGGACACTGTGGTTGGATTAACGAGAAGTCTATCTTTCAAATGGTGTATAATACTTGTATGTGTGATAAATTTGAATTATGAGATTTTTCTTGTTTTGAATTTGGCGTTCTGCTATTTCACTGGCTGATAGGCGGGGTGGGACGCTAACATCCCACATTTCCCAGAGAGGTTTTAACTTAACAACAGAAGCCCATATAACGTTACGCCGTAGGTGTCTGTGGCAATGCCTGCCCACTTGCCCTTCAGCACAGGAATCATGACTCCCAGCACGGCCTGTACAGTTTAACATCCCTGCCTCTTTTTACCCCCTCTCGTTCTCTTTTCTCCACTTATCCTGCTTTAGGACGCAGAGAAGATGAAGAAGGTAGTACCTGCACGAGGGTGTTGTGGATGACAACAGACAACGGAAAAGATTGGAGACCCAAGCCAGCCGTCCGCCACTAACACACAAGGTGTGCCACAAGATGGCGCTGAAGAGGATGGCTGACATTTACATGCCCCTGACCAATTGTGCTATTTTGTTAGTTTTTTTTGCATTGTTTGTAACTTATTTTGTACATAATGTTGCTGTTACCATCTCTTATGACGAAAATAACTTCTCACCACGAACTGGAAAAACCTTTTTCCTTTAACGAGTCCGACGAGAAGGATATATGCTCTCCCGGGAACAGGCCCAAATCCATGTCATTTGCGTGAAGAAAAGACGAGGAAAATAAGATGCAGATCGGGCTGCCTTCTGAGAATTCGTAGGCGAGCGAGTAAACTGCCACTGTCTTCCGTTCTACTTGCTAACATGCAACATGCAATATACAATCATTGGAAAATAAACATGCAATCATTGGAAAATAAAATTGATGACCTACGATTACGATTATCCTACCAAAGGGACATTAAGAATTGTAATATCTTATGTTTCACCGAGTCGTGGCTGAACGACGACACAGAAAATATAGAGCTGGTGGGATTTTCCATGCACTGGCAAAACAGAGATGCTACATTTGGTAAGACAAGGGGTAGGGGTGTGTGTCTTTTTGTCAATAACAACTGGTGGCCCTCTCATATACCTTTGAATACCAATCAAAGATGTTCCTCCAAAAATTATTAAGTAGGAGGCAGAGCCACAAAGTGGGGATACCTGGGGATTAATTATGTTTCATTTGGTTTTGGAGAAATGAAGTATATGCATGACTTTGTATTGTATCAATTGATATCTGGCATTGAAGGAACAAAAGGGAATTCTAGACAGGGCTCTGAGATCTCAATATTTAACTCTTTACCCCAGGTGTTCTTGAGATGACAAGTAGAGGCCTCTGTATCGTTGGAGAAAAAGGAGACAAACTGTGAGATGGGGTGTTTTGAGTTGGGAGGGCGCTGTAGCGAATCATAAAACAAATGTTATACAGGAGGGTATCAACATTTTTAATTAGCCCTTTGATATAGTGTCTGACTTGTAAATAACGGAGAAAAAAATGTAAATGGGAGAGATTGAATTGATTACAGACTTGACTTCCATATTTAGCCACAGTGGGGCAACCATGTCCAACTTATCAGGGAAACCCAGTTGCCCTGACATTTGCAGCCCAGTAGTAATGCTTAAAGACGGGTAGGCCTAAGCCGCCACTTTCCTTGGGCTTTTGCAAGTAGGTTTTACAAATACGATGGTTTTTGTAACCCCAGACAAATGGCAAGTTTGTCGAGTCCAATGTCTTAAAAAATGAAAAGGTAAGAAAAATTGGAAGATTCTGGCAAAGATAAAGGAACCTGGGAAGAGAAACCATTTTTACGGCATTAATGCGCCCCATCATAGAAAGAGGCAATATTCTCCAGCTCTCTATGTTTTGTTTAAGTTTTGCAACCAGCTCACTGTAGTTAAGCTTGAAGATGAGCTTTAGATTTCTAGGTATTTTTAGTCCCCGGCAAGTTAGGTGATCATGCACCAGTTTACATGGTATCCTCTCTAGCTCACATTAAATGGAATCCTCTCTAGCTCACATTAAATGGTATCCTCTCTAGCTCACTTTAAATTGTATCCTCTCTAGCTCACTTTAAATTGTATCCTCTCTAGCTCACTTTAAATGGTATCCTCTATAGCTCACTTTAAATGGTATCCTCTATAGCTCACTAAATGGTATCCTCTCTAGCTCACTTTAAATGGTATCCTCTCTAGCTCACTTTAAATGGTATCCTCTATAGCTGACATTAAATGGTATCCTCTCTAGCTCACTAAATGGTATCCTCTCTAGCTCACTTTAAATGGTATCCCCTCTAGCTCACTAAATGGTATCCTCTCTAGCTGACATTAAATGGTATCCTCTCTAGCTCACTTTAAATGATATCCTCTCTAGCTCACTTTAAATGGTATCCTCTCTAGCTGACATTAAATGGTATCCTCTCTAGCTCACTTTAAATGGTATATTCTCTAGCTCACTTTAAATGTTATCTTCTCTAGCTCACTTTAAATGTTATCTTCTCTAGCTCACTTTAAATGGTATCCTCTCTAGCTCACTTTAAATGGTATCTTCTCTAGCTCACTTTAAATGGTATCCTCTCTAGCTCACTTTAAATGGTATCTTCTCTTGCTCACTTTAAATGGTATCCTCTCCTGCATTCTTTCCCGGTTGGAATTCTTTTTTTGCCTCAATTATTTATTCTGTTGTGAAATTTGATTTCAATTCTCTTTTGGCACTATCATCAGGTTTTGGCAGATTGATAGAATCAAAGGCTGATGCATCAGAATCATTGGCTCTGTAAGACTATAACTCTGAGTAAATTTCTTTGAAGCAGTTTGTTTATCTCTTTAGGATTTGTCAGCGAGATGTCCACCCTAGACCTGATTTGATGGATTGTTCTATTAGCCTGTGCACCCTTTAGTTGTCTAGCCAGCAACCTTTCCGGATTGTCCCCTAGTTCAAATTGTTTTTGTCTCAGCTTTAATGGTAGGTTACTCACCTGAGAACTAAGAATAGCATTGTGTTCATATTGTTGTAGTCAACCTGAGAGAGTGAAGTTCTGTGTGTCTCCTCCGAAGCTGGGAGGTTTTATTCTATCTCATCCAGTCGCATGCGATTCCCTTTTTTTTTAATGGCAGACTGAAATAATATGACCTCTCATAACCACATAAAAGATTCCCATAGTGTAGAATCAGACACCCCTCCTGTTTCATTAGTCTTATGTACCCTTGCGTTTATGGTACCCGGCTTGGCAAGTGGTGAGGGCTTCGACTGTAGAGAGTGGTGTGCACTGTCAATGAAGAGGGGCTTTGGAAAGTTGTCGTCGCCCAGCAGCTTGGGAATAAGCTTGGACACAAACTCTGTGGGTTTCCCTTGTTCTTTGTCCTCCAAAATCCCCACAAGTTTGATGTTCAAGCCTGCAACTCCTGCCTTCTAAATGGAGAACCTTGGCTTAAAATGTGCATAAAATGTGGTGAGTAGTTGACTCGAGAGAGAGAGAAAGACAACAGCTGAACAGTTTTGAACAAATGTACATTTCTTTAAAAATGAAAGAGCAAGAAAAGAGAGAGATTTATATTTAGTTGTATTTTTTTTAAACTTTCACTTACGTAGCTAATGCAGCTAGCTAGTTTAGCCTACTCAAACACCTGGCTCAAACAGAGAAGGATGTTATATTAGCTAGCTGGCTATGGCTATAATCAACAATGTAGGCTGTGTGTAGCGGTTGGCTTAAAAGTTTTTTTCGCCTGGTCAGACAGCTGATGTGTTGTGCACTGAATTCCACAAGCGAAGGGAAAAGGTGACAGGAGGAGAGAGCGTAGATGCGAGAAGGAATTCTACAACGAGCAAAATGTTCATGCTGTTTGTATGCGGCTGCTATTAAAGAGAACTATGTTTGTGTCTGCTCAGGGGTGTATTCATTCTGCCGATTCTGTTGAAAAACGTTTCATGAACGGAATGAAACGGGAATAAACATATCTGAATTTGTTCAACAGAAACGCTCGTTTGCAACTGTTGGATTAATGACTACACCCTAGATCAGATAGATGCAGGCAACAGTGTGCAAGGTGGTATTGAATGTGTCACTGTCTGTCACCTTAATTAATTAATCTTTATCTCGTCCTGTGCACCTACGTTGTAAACATTAATTCCTAAGCTAGGTTGTAGCAACCTCATGATGGGTATAGGGGAAATTTTAGTTTCATGTAGTAGCCTAAACCTATCAATGTTACGTTGAGCTGGATGAATGGAATATGAATGACAGTCATCCAATATGCTGTATTAGAAAATAGGCCATGCTCATAAAAGATAATCGTCCTCCCTCATCTTAAACAGGTAGCCTAGTGATTAAGAGCGTTGAACCTTTAACCGAAATGTTGCTGGTTCGAATCCCCGAGCCAACTAGGTGAAAAATCTGTAAATGTGCCCATTAGCAGGGCACTTAACCCTAATTGCTCCTGTAAGTCGCCCTAGATAACAACGTCTGCTAAATGACTGAAATGTAAACGTCACCGATCGCCACTGGTATTCACAGTCCTCCATCAATAATATGTTGTTTTTCCAACTCAATCTCCATGGCAACATGTGCTTGAACACTGCACATTGTTCACTCTGATGCCATGAGGGGTGCCTTTAAAATGTTCTTCCCCAGGGCACGGGACTAGTCCAGCCATGCAAGGCAGAAGTCATAGTAAAACTGCTTGTATACTATTTGATTACACTCTACCATGGAAGGCTGTGGTGATAACAGACATGTCTCACAGCCAAGAGCAATGTGTGGGCGGTGTTTGTGCACACAATATTTTATAGCCTTTTCAGCAATCTCGGGAGTTAGCAGGTGTACAGTACCAGTCAAATGTTTGGACACACCTACTCATTACAGGGTTTTCTTTATTTTTACAATTTTCTACATTGTAGAATAATAGTGAAGACATCAAAACTATGAAATAACACATGGAATCATGTAGTAACCAAACAAGTATTAAACAAATCAAAATATATTTTATATTTGAGATTCTTCAAAGTAGCCACCCTTTGCCTTGATGACAGCTTGCACACTCAAAACACATTGACTCTGTACCAATACCGCCTGTATATAGCCTCGCTACTGTTATTTTACTGCTGCTCTTTAATTATTTGTTATTTTTATTTAAATGTTTTACTTATCTATTTTTTACTTAACTTATTTTTCTTAAAACTGCATTGTTGGTTTTTAAGGGCTTGTAAGGAAGCATTTCACTTTAAGGTGAAATACACCTGTTGTATTCGGCAGCATGTGACAAATATAATTTGATTTGATTAGATTATGTTGGAGAGGCTTCCATTGTTGTTAGATAGGTAACTCTCGATCGACTCTGTAGCAGGGGATGTAAATCCATAACACGTATGTTTTTCCAGCAGCAGATTATGGTCAATAATGTAAAAAGCTGCAGTGAAATCTAACAAAACAGCTCCCACAAGCTTCTTATTATCAATGTCTGTCGGCCAATCATCAGTCATTTGTATCAAAGCTTCTATCTCAAGGCCATCAGACTGTTAAACAAACATCACTAACATTGAGTGGCTGCTGCGAACATACAATGCCACTTTATATGATGTTTACATACCCTACATTACTCATCTCATATATATATATATATATATATATATACTGTACTCTATACCATCTACTGCATCTTGCCTATGCCATTCGGCCATCACTCATCTATATATTTTTGTGTACATATTCTTATTAATTCCTTTACACTTGTGTGTATAAGGTAGTTGTTGTGAAATTGTTAGATTACTTGTTAGATATTACTGCATGGTCGGAACTAGAAGCACAAGCATTTCGCTACACTCGCATTAACATCTGCTAACCATGTGTATGGTCTTCCTGTCTGGGTTGGCGCCCCGCCTTGGGTTGTGCCGTGGCGGAGATCTTTGTGGGCTATACTCGGCCTTGTCTCAGGATGGTATGTTGGTGGTTGAAGATATCCCTCTAGTGGTGTGGGTGCTGTGCTTTGGTAAATTGGGTGGGGTTATATCCTTCCTGTTTGGCCCTGTCCGGGGGTATCATCGGATGGGGCCGCAGTGTCTCCTGACCCCTCCTGTCTCAGCCTCCTGTATTTATGCTGCAGTAGTTTATGTGTCCGGTGTCCTGTGTGAATTTAAGTATGCTCTCTCTAATTCTCTCTTTCTCTCTTTCTTTCTTTCTCTCTCTCGGAGGACCTGAGCCCTAGGACCATGCCTCAGGACTACCTGGCATGATGACTCCTTGCTGTCCCCAGTCCACCTGGCCGTGCTGCTGCTCCAGTTTCAACTGTTCTGCCTGCGGCTATGGAACCCTGACCTGTTACCTGTCCCAGACCTGTCCCAGACCTGCTGCTTTCAACTCTCTAGAGACAGCAGGAGCGGTAGAGATACTCTCAAAGATCAGCTATGAAAAGCCAACTGACATTTACTCCTGAGGTGCTGACTTGTTGCACCCTTGACAACTACTGTGATTATTATTATTTGACCATGCTGGTCATTTATGAACATTTGAACATCTTGGCCATGTTCTGTTATAATCTCCACCCGGCACAGCCAGAAGAGGACTGGCCACCCCTCATAGCCTGGTTCCTCTCTAGGTTTCTTCCTAGGTTTGGCCTTTCTAGGGAGTTTTTCCTAGCCCCCGTGCTTCTACACATGCATTGCTTGCTGTTTGAGGTTTTAGGCTGGGTTTCTGTACAGCACTTTGAGATATCAGCTGATGTAAGAAGGGCTATATAAATATATTTGATTTGATTTGTATGTGACAAATAAAATTTGATTTGATTTCTCAATACACAGTACGTTTGATGATGAGCTGTGCAGTAACACAGATTTGAAATGTATTTTGCCTCATCCCTCCGTTAGGTTCTTATTTTTCAGAGTAAATAACTCACGGACATTAGAGAAGCTTAACCAAGTTTAATTCTTCCCAAAGGGTCGACATAGCTGTATTCAGACAAAAAAAACATTTCCCACAATCACTGATATTTAACGGTATTTAACCCTTTCTCCTAGGCTGAGTCTCCTCCTCCACAACCGAACAGCTAAAGCATCTGTGTTGCTAGACAGAACCTTAGAGATATCTATTCTTCCTCACTTCATCTGACCTGACCTCGACCCCAAAGTGCTCACTCCTCCCCAACTCAAGGCTATCATGGTTATTGATACCAGACTGTGTCTCTTCTCCTCCCAGAGGATCCCTGATGACTAACAATAACATATCCTGACATAAAGTAAACGTTATACATTACCCTCTCTCCCTCAGTGACATACCCTGACATAATGTAAACGTTATACATTACCCTCTCTCCCTCAGTGACATATACTGACATAATATAAACGTTATACATTACCCTCTCTCCCTCAGTGACATTGTTAGTTTCAAAGATCTCCACCCGTCTCCCCTTATTAATGCCTGCCACATGTAATCACTTCCCTGCACTCAAAACATTCTAAGCTTAGTTGCACCCACTATATACCTTCCTCCTATAACCCTTAACTTCTGGTGTAGACCCTCAACCTTATCACTCCATCAGTGACATGAATAAGTAACATTTCATATTCTCAGAACTTAACACCTCTCAAACATAACATTTTTCAATTCTTCATCAAGCCACAGGGATTTAACAGTTTTTACTTATGGTTATTATTATCTTCATAAATGCGTCAAGTCACCCAAGTCATAGACTGTTTTCTCTGCTACCCCATGGCAAGCGGTACCGGAGCGCCAAGTCTTGGACCAAAAGGCTCCTTAACAGCTTCTACCCCCAAGCCATAGACTGCTGAACAATGAATCAAATGGCCACCGGACTATTTACAGTGACCCCCCATTTGTTTTTTACACTGCTGCTACAGTGTTTATTATCTATGCATAGTAACTTCACCCCCACCTACATGCACAAATTACCTCAACTAACCTGTACCCCTGCACACTGACTCGGTACCAGTACCCCCCTGTATATAGCCTCATTATGGTTATTTTATTTTGTTACTTTTTATTATTTTTTACTTGAGTTTATTTGGTCAATGTTTCCTTAACTTTTTCTTGAACTGCACTGTTGGTTAAGGGTTTGTAGATAAGCATTTCACGGTAAGGTTAACACATGTTGTATTCGGCGAATGTTTTTTGGATTTAGATTTAAAAATATATATATATATATTTTTTAAAGTATTCAGAGCCTTTACTCAGTACTTTGTTGAAGCACCTTTGACAGCGAATACAGCCTCTAATCGTCTTGGGTATGATGCTACAGGCATCAAATCAAATCAAATGTATTTATATAGTCCTTCGTATATCAGCTGAAATCTCAAAGTGCTGTACAGAAACCCAGCCTAAAACCCCAAACAGCAAGCAATGCATGTGAAAGAAGCACGGTGGCTAGGAAAAACTCCCTAGGAAAAACTCCCTAGAAAGGCTAGGAAAAACCAGGCTATGAGGGGTGGCCAGTCCTCTTCTAGCTGTGCCGGGTGGATATTATAACAGAACATGGTCAAGATGTTAAAATGTTCATAAATGACCAGCATGGTCAAATATTAATAATCATAGTAGTTGTCGAGGGTGCAACAAGCACGTCCGGTGAACAGGTCAGGGTTCCGTAGCCGCAGGCAGAACAGTTGAAACTGGAGCAGCAGCATGGCCAGGTGGACTGGGGACAGAAAGGAGTCATCATGCCAGGTAGTCCCGAGGCATGGTCCTAGGGCTCAGGTCCTCCGAGAGAAAGAAAGAAAGAGAGAAAGAGAGAATTAGAGAGAGCATATTTAAATTCACACAGGACACCGGATAAGACAAGAGAATACTCCAGATGTAACAGACTGACCCTAGCCCCCCGACACATAAACTACTGCAGCATAAATACTGGAGGCTGAGACAGGAGGGATCAGAAGACACTGTGGCCCCATCCGATGATACCCCCGGACAGGGCCAAACAGGCAGGATATAACGCCACCCACTTTGCCAAAGCACAGCCCCCACACCACTAGAGGGATGTCTACAACCACCAACTTACCGTCCGAAGACAAGGCCGAGTATAGCCCACAAAATCTCCGCCACGGCACATACCAAGGGGGGGGGGGGGGCGCCAACCCAGACAGGAAGACCACGTCAGTGACTCAACCCACTCAAGTGACGCACCCCTCCCATGGACGGCATGGAAGAACACCAGTAAGTCAGTGACTCAGCCCCTGTAATAGGGTTAGAGGCAGAGAATCCCAGTGGAAAGAGGGGAACCGGCAAGGCAGAGACAGCAAGGGCGGTTCGTTGCTCCAGCCTTTCCGTTCACCTTCACACTCCTGGGCCAGACTATACTTAATCATAGGACCTACTGAAGAGATAAGTCTTCAGTAAAGACTTAAAGGTTGAGACTGAGTCTGCGTCTCTCACATGGGTAGGCAGACCATTCCATAAAAATGGAGCTCTATAGGAGAAAGCCCTACCTCCAGCCGTTTGCTTAGAAATTCTAGGGACAATTAGGAGGCCTGCGTCTTGTGACCGTAGCGTACGTGTAGGTATGTACGGCAGGACCAAATCGGAAAGATAGGTAGGAGCAAGCCCATGTAATGCTTTGTAGGTTAGCAGTAAAACCTTGAAATCAGCCCTTGCCTTAACAGGAAGCCAGTGTAGGGAGGCTAGCACTGGAGTAATATGATCAAATTTTTTGGTTCTAGTCAGGATTCTAGCAGCCGTATTTAGCACTAACTGAAGTTTGTTTAGTGCTTTATCCGGGTAGCCGGAAAGTAGAGCATTGCAGTAGTCCAGCCTAGAAGTAACAAAAGCATGGATTAATTTTTCTGCGTCATTTTTGGACAGAAAGTTTCTGATTTTGCAATGTTACGTAGATGGAAAAAAGCTGTCCTTGAAACAGTCTTGATATGTTCTTCAAAAGAGAGATCAGGGTCCAGAGTAACGCCGAGGTCCTTCACAGTTTTATTTGAGACGACTGTACACCCATCCAGATTAATTGTCAGATTGAACAGAATATCTCTTTGTTTCTTGGGACCTAGAAAAAGCATCTCTGTTTTGGGGAGTTTCTCCCATTCTTCTCCGCAGATCCTCTCAAGCTCTGTCAGGTTGGATGGGGAGCGTAGCTGCACAGAGAGTTTTAAGTCTACCCAGAGATGTTAGATCGGGTTCAAGTCTGGCTCTGACTGGGTCACTCAAGGACATTCAAAGACTTGTCCCGAAGCCACTCCTGTGTTGTCTTGGCTGTGTACTTAGGGTCGTTGTCCTTTTGGAAGGTGAATCTTCATCCCAGTCTATGGTCCTGAGCGCTCTGGAGCAGGTTTTTCATCAAGGATCTCTCTGTACTTTGCTCCGTTCATCTTTCCCTCGATCCTGACTAGTCTCCCAGTCCCTGCCGCTGAAAACATCCCCACAGCATGATGCTGCCACCACCATGCTTCACCGTAGGGATGGTGCCAGGTTTCCTCCAGACGTGACACTTGCCATTCAGGCCAAAGAATTCTATCTTGGTTTCATCTGACCAGAGAATCTTGTTGTTCATGGCCTAAGAGTCCTTTAGGTACATTTTGGCAAGCTCCAAGTGGGCTGTCATGTGCTTTTACTGAGGAGTGGCTTCCGTCTGGCCACTCTACCATAAAGGCATGATTGGTGGAGTGCCTCAGAGATGGTTGTCCTTCTGGAAGGTTCTCTCATCTCCACAGAGGAACTCTGGAGCTCTGTCCAAGTGACCATCGGGTTCTTGGTAAACTCCCTGACCAAGGCCCTTCTCCCACAATTGCTCAGTTGGCTGGGCTGCCAGCTCTTGGAAGAGTCTTGATGGATCCAAACTTCTTCCATTTAAGAATGATGGAAGCCACTGTGTTCTTGGGGACCTTTAATGCTGCAGAAATGTTTTGGTACCCTTCCCCAGATCTGTGCATTGACACAATCCTCTCGGAGCTCTACGGACAATTTCTTTTACCTCATGACTTGATTTTTCACTTCTGACATGCAGTGTCAACTGTGGGACCTTATATAGACAGGTGTGTGCCTTTACAAATCATGTCCAATCAATTGAATTTACCACAGGTGGGCTCCAAACAAGTTGTAGAAACATCTCAACGATGATCAATGGAAACAGGATGCATCTGAGCTCAATTTCCAGTCTCATGGCAAAGGGTCTGAATACTTATGTAAATAAGGTACTTTTATTTTTAATAAATTAGCAACATTATGGGGTATTGTGTGTAGATTGATGAGAATCCATTTTAGAATAAGGCTGTAACGTAACAAAATGTGGAAAAAGTCAAGGGTCTGGATAATTTCCGAAGGCACTGTATACACTATATTAGGCCCAGTCTTTGGAAATGTAGTTTTCCTAGATATGGCTACTATGTTATGATGACTAAATCCAATGGATGTGGATACTCCTTTAGAGCAGATTTCTCCAGGATTAGTAAAGATCGATACATGTTAATAATGTCATTCCTGTGCTGTTTGTAAACACCCTGTGTTAACCTGAACCAGGTTAAGTTGAAGATTTTTCTTGAGTGGACAGCTAAATGAATATATGACTAGTCAATATTTAGGTCAACCAGAAAATATTCCTGTCTGTTGATATCCCATAAATTATCAAGCATTTCACACATCCTATCCAGATATTGACTGTTAACACTTGGTGGTCTATAGCAACTTCTCACAAGAATGGGCTTTAGGTGAGGCAGGTGAACCTGTAACCATATTACTTCAACAGCCTTTTCCATGAGATCCTCTCTAAATTTTCCAGGAATATGACTCTGAATATAAACAGCAACACCACCCCCATTGGCATGTCTGTCTCTTCTGAAGAAGTTGTAACCATTTATTGCTACCACTGTATCATAAAAGGTATTATCTAAGTGTGTTTCAGAGATAGTCAGTATGGGAATGTTATCTGTTACAAGTAAGTTATCGATTTCATGAACCTTGTTACTCAGTTTGGAGTCACTTAGAAATGTTCTTGTTTATGAAAGAAAAGCACATTTTTTTTGTCCATTAAAATAACACAAAATTGATCAGAAATACAGTGTAGACATTGTTACTGTTGTAAATGACTATTGTAGCTAGAAACGGCAGATTTTTTATTGAATATCTATCTTTAATGGAATATCTATACGTACAGAGGCCCATTATCAGCAACCATCACTCCTGTGTTCCAATGGCACGTTGTGTTAGCTTATCAAAGTTTATTATTTTAAAAGGCTAATTGATCATTAGAAAACCCTTTTGCAATTATGTTAGCACAGCGGAAAACTGTTGTTTTGATTAAAGAAGCAATAAAACAGGCCTTCTTTAGACTAGTTGAGTATCTGGAGCATCAGCATTTGTGGGTTTGATTACAGGCTCAAATTGGCCAGAAACAAAGGACTTTCTTCTGAAACTCGTCAGTCAAATCAAATCAAATGAAACTTTATTTTCCACATTATCAGCAACTTGATGGTTGCTGATAATGAGCCTCTGTACTCCTATGTAGATATTCCATTAAAAATGACTCCACAACATGGCGGTTATCTGTATGGCTTGTTTTGGTGACTGAGTCTGTACTCAGATTATTGCAAAGTGTGCTTTCACCATAAAGCTTTTTTTAAATCTGACACAGCGGTTGCATTAAGGAGAAGTTTATCTATAATTCTGTGCATAACACTTGTATCTTTTTAAGTTTATGATGAGTATTTCTGTAAATTGATGTGCTCATTCACCGGAAGTTTTGGAGGCGAAACATTTCTGAACATTACACGCCAATGTAAAATGAGGTTTTTGGATATAAATATGAACTTTATCGAGCAAAACATACATGCATTGTGTAACATGAAGTCCTATGAGTGCCATCTAATGAAGATCATCAAAGGTTAGTGATTCATTTTAGCTGTATTTCTGGTTTTTGTGACACCTCTCCTTGCTTGGAAAATGGCTGTGTGGTTTTTCTTGCCTAGGTGCTGTCCTAACATAATCTAATGGTATGCTTTCACCGTAAAGCCTTTTTGAAATCGGACACTGTGGTTGGATTAACGAGAAGTCTATCTTTCAAATGGTGTATAATACTTGTATGTGTGATAAATTTGAATTATGAGATTTTTCTTGTTTTGAATTTGGCGTTCTGCTATTTCACTGGCTGATAGGCGGGGTGGGACGCTAACATCCCACATTTCCCAGAGAGGTTTTAACTTAACAACAGAAGCCCATATAACGTTACGCCGTAGGTGTCTGTGGCAATGCCTGCCCACTTGCCCTTCAGCACAGGAATCATGACTCCCAGCACGGCCTGTACAGTTTAACATCCCTGCCTCTTTTTACCCCCTCTCGTTCTCTTTTCTCCACTTATCCTGCTTTAGGACGCAGAGAAGATGAAGAAGGTAGTACCTGCACGAGGGTGTTGTGGATGACAACAGACAACGGAAAAGATTGGAGACCCAAGCCAGCCGTCCGCCACTAACACACAAGGTGTGCCACAAGATGGCGCTGAAGAGGATGGCTGACATTTTACATGCCCCTGACCAATTGTGCTATTTTGTTAGTTTTTTTTGCATTGTTTGTAACTTATTTTGTACATAATGTTGCTGTTACCATCTCTTATGACGAAAATAACTTCTCACCACGAACTGGAAAAACCTTTTTCCTTTAACGAGTCCGACGAGAAGGATATATGCTCTCCCGGGAACAGGCCCAAATCCATGTCATTTGCGTGAAGAAAAGACGAGGAAAATAAGATGCAGATCGGGCTGCCTTCTGAGAATTCGTAGGCGAGCGAGTAAACTGCCACTGTCTTCCGTTCTACTTGCTAACATGCAACATGCAATATACAATCATTGGAAAATAAACATGCAATCATTGGAAAATAAAATTGATGACCTACGATTACGATTATCCTACCAAAGGGACATTAAGAATTGTAATATCTTATGTTTCACCGAGTCGTGGCTGAACGACGACACAGAAAATATAGAGCTGGTGGGATTTTCCATGCACTGGCAAAACAGAGATGCTACATTTGGTAAGACAAGGGGTAGGGGTGTGTGTCTTTTTGTCAATAACAACTGGTGGCCCTCTCATATACCTTTGAATACCAATCAAAAGATGTTCCTCCAAAAATTATTAAGTAGGAGGCAGAGCCACAAAGTGGGGATACCTGGGGATTAATTATGTTTCATTTGGTTTTGGAGAAATGAAGTATATGCATGACTTTGTATTGTATCAATTGATATCTGGCATTGAAGGAACAAAAGGGAATTCTAGACAGGGCTCTGAGATCTCAATATTTAACTCTTTACCCCAGGTGTTCTTGAGATGACAAGTAGAGGCCTCTGTATCGTTGGAGAAAAAGGAGACAAACTGTGAGATGGGGTGTTTTGAGTTGGGAGGGCGCTGTAGCGAATCATAAAACAAATGTTATACAGGAGGGTATCAACATTTTTAATTAGCCCTTTGATATAGTGTCTGACTTGTAAATAACGGAGAAAAAAATGTAAATGGGAGAGATTGAATTGATTACAGACTTGACTTCCATATTTAGCCACAGTGGGGCAACCATGTCCAACTTATCAGGGAAACCCAGTTGCCCTGACATTTGCAGCCCAGTAGTAATGCTTAAAGACGGGTAGGCCTAAGCCGCCACTTTCCTTGGGCTTTTGCAAGTAGGTTTTACAAATACGATGGTTTTTGTAACCCCAGACAAATGGCAAGTTTGTCGAGTCCAATGTCTTAAAAAATGAAAAGGTAAGAAAAATTGGAAGATTCTGGCAAAGATAAAGGAACCTGGGAAGAGAAACCATTTTTACGGCATTAATGCGCCCCATCATAGAAAGAGGCAATATTCTCCAGCTCTCTATGTTTTGTTTAAGTTTTGCAACCAGCTCACTGTAGTTAAGCTTGAAGATGAGCTTTAGATTTCTAGGTATTTTTAGTCCCCGGCAAGTTAGGTGATCATGCACCAGTTTACATGGTATCCTCTCTAGCTCACATTAAATGGAATCCTCTCTAGCTCACATTAAATGGTATCCTCTCTAGCTCACTTTAAATTGTATCCTCTCTAGCTCACTTTAAATTGTATCCTCTCTAGCTCACTTTAAATGGTATCCTCTATAGCTCACTTTAAATGGTATCCTCTATAGCTCACTAAATGGTATCCTCTCTAGCTCACTTTAAATGGTATCCTCTCTAGCTCACTTTAAATGGTATCCTCTATAGCTGACATTAAATGGTATCCTCTCTAGCTCACTAAATGGTATCCTCTCTAGCTCACTTTAAATGGTATCCCCTCTAGCTCACTAAATGGTATCCTCTCTAGCTGACATTAAATGGTATCCTCTCTAGCTCACTTTAAATGATATCCTCTCTAGCTCACTTTAAATGGTATCCTCTCTAGCTGACATTAAATGGTATCCTCTCTAGCTCACTTTAAATGGTATATTCTCTAGCTCACTTTAAATGTTATCTTCTCTAGCTCACTTTAAATGTTATCTTCTCTAGCTCACTTTAAATGGTATCCTCTCTAGCTCACTTTAAATGGTATCTTCTCTAGCTCACTTTAAATGGTATCCTCTCTAGCTCACTTTAAATGGTATCTTCTCTTGCTCACTTTAAATGGTATCCTCTCCTGCATTCTTTCCCGGTTGGAATTCTTTTTTTGCCTCAATTATTTATTCTGTTGTGAAATTTGATTTCAATTCTCTTTTGGCACTATCATCAGGTTTTGGCAGATTGATAGAATCAAAGGCTGATGCATCAGAATCATTGGCTCTGTAAGACTATAACTCTGAGTAAATTTCTTTGAAGCAGTTTGTTTATCTCTTTAGGATTTGTCAGCGAGATGTCCACCCTAGACCTGATTTGATGGATTGTTCTATTAGCCTGTGCACCCTTTAGTTGTCTAGCCAGCAACCTTTCCGGATTGTCCCCTAGTTCAAATTGTTTTTGTCTCAGCTTTAATGGTAGGTTACTCACCTGAGAACTAAGAATAGCATTGTGTTCATATTGTTGTAGTCAACCTGAGAGAGTGAAGTTCTGTGTGTCTCCTCCGAAGCTGGGAGGTTTTATTCTATCTCATCCAGTCGCATGCGATTCCCTTTTTTTTTAATGGCAGACTGAAATAATATGACCTCTCATAACCACATAAAAGATTCCCATAGTGTAGAATCAGACACCCCTCCTGTTTCATTAGTCTTATGTACCCTTGCGTTTATGGTACCCGGCTTGGCAAGTGGTGAGGGCTTCGACTGTAGAGAGTGGTGTGCACTGTCAATGAAGAGGGGCTTTGGAAAGTTGTCGTCGCCCAGCAGCTTGGGAATAAGCTTGGACACAAACTCTGTGGGTTTCCCTTGTTCTTTGTCCTCCAAAATCCCCACAAGTTTGATGTTCAAGCCTGCAACTCCTGCCTTCTAAATGGAGAACCTTGGCTTAAAATGTGCATAAAATGTGGTGAGTAGTTGACTCGAGAGAGAGAGAAAGACAACAGCTGAACAGTTTTGAACAAATGTACATTTCTTTAAAAATGAAAGAGCAAGAAAAGAGAGAGATTTATATTTAGTTGTATTTTTTTTAAACTTTCACTTACGTAGCTAATGCAGCTAGCTAGTTTAGCCTACTCAAACACCTGGCTCAAACAGAGAAGGATGTTATATTAGCTAGCTGGCTATGGCTATAATCAACAATGTAGGCTGTGTGTAGCGGTTGGCTTAAAAAGTTTTTTTCGCCTGGTCAGACAGCTGATGTGTTGTGCACTGAATTCCACAAGCGAAGGGAAAAGGTGACAGGAGGAGAGAGCGTAGATGCGAGAAGGAATTCTACAACGAGCAAAATGTTCATGCTGTTTGTATGCGGCTGCTATTAAAGAGAACTATGTTTGTGTCTGCTCAGGGGTGTATTCATTCTGCCGATTCTGTTGAAAAACGTTTCATGAACGGAATGAAACGGGAATAAACATATCTGAATTTGTTCAACAGAAACGCTCGTTTGCAACTGTTGGATTAATGACTACACCCTAGATCAGATAGATGCAGGCAACAGTGTGCAAGGTGGTATTGAATGTGTCACTGTCTGTCACCTTAATTAATTAATCTTTATCTCGTCCTGTGCACCTACGTTGTAAACATTAATTCCTAAGCTAGGTTGTAGCAACCTCATGATGGGTATAGGGGAAATTTTAGTTTCATGTAGTAGCCTAAACCTATCAATGTTACGTTGAGCTGGATGAATGGAATATGAATGACAGTCATCCAATATGCTGTATTAGAAAATAGGCCATGCTCATAAAAGATAATCGTCCTCCCTCATCTTAAACAGGTAGCCTAGTGATTAAGAGCGTTGAACCTTTAACCGAAATGTTGCTGGTTCGAATCCCCGAGCCAACTAGGTGAAAAATCTGTAAATGTGCCCATTAGCAGGGCACTTAACCCTAATTGCTCCTGTAAGTCGCCCTAGATAACAACGTCTGCTAAATGACTGAAATGTAAACGTCACCGATCGCCACTGGTATTCACAGTCCTCCATCAATAATATGTTGTTTTTCCAACTCAATCTCCATGGCAACATGTGCTTGAACACTGCACATTGTTCACTCTGATGCCATGAGGGGTGCCTTTAAAATGTTCTTCCCCAGGGCACGGGACTAGTCCAGCCATGCAAGGCAGAAGTCATAGTAAAACTGCTTGTATACTATTTTGATTACACTCTACCATGGAAGGCTGTGGTGATAACAGACATGTCTCACAGCCAAGAGCAATGTGTGGGCGGTGTTTGTGCACACAATATTTTATAGCCTTTTCAGCAATCTCGGGAGTTAGCAGGTGTACAGTACCAGTCAAATGTTTGGACACACCTACTCATTACAGGGTTTTTCTTTATTTTTACAATTTTCTACATTGTAGAATAATAGTGAAGACATCAAAACTATGAAATAACACATGGAATCATGTAGTAACCAAACAAGTATTAAACAAATCAAAATATATTTTATATTTGAGATTCTTCAAAGTAGCCACCCTTTGCCTTGATGACAGCTTTGCACACTCAAAACACATTGACTCTGTACCAATACCGCCTGTATATAGCCTCGCTACTGTTATTTTACTGCTGCTCTTTAATTATTTGTTATTTTTATTTAAATGTTTTACTTATCTATTTTTTACTTAACTTATTTTTCTTAAAACTGCATTGTTGGTTTTTAAGGGCTTGTAAGGAAGCATTTCACTTTAAGGTGAAATACACCTGTTGTATTCGGCAGCATGTGACAAATATAATTTGATTTGATTAGATTATGTTGGAGAGGCTTCCATTGTTGTTAGATAGGTAACTCTCGATCGACTCTGTAGCAGGGGATGTAAATCCATAACACGTATGTTTTTCCAGCAGCAGATTATGGTCAATAATGTAAAAAGCTGCAGTGAAATCTAACAAAACAGCTCCCACAAGCTTCTTATTATCAATGTCTGTCGGCCAATCATCAGTCATTTGTATCAAAGCTTCTATCTCAAGGCCATCAGACTGTTAAACAAACATCACTAACATTGAGTGGCTGCTGCGAACATACAATGCCACTTTATATGATGTTTACATACCCTACATTACTCATCTCATATATATATATATATATATATATATATACTGTACTCTATACCATCTACTGCATCTTGCCTATGCCATTCGGCCATCACTCATCTATATATTTTTGTGTACATATTCTTATTAATTCCTTTACACTTGTGTGTATAAGGTAGTTGTTGTGAAATTGTTAGATTACTTGTTAGATATTACTGCATGGTCGGAACTAGAAGCACAAGCATTTCGCTACACTCGCATTAACATCTGCTAACCATGTGTATGGTCTTCCTGTCTGGGTTGGCGCCCCGCCTTGGGTTGTGCCGTGGCGGAGATCTTTGTGGGCTATACTCGGCCTTGTCTCAGGATGGTATGTTGGTGGTTGAAGATATCCCTCTAGTGGTGTGGGTGCTGTGCTTTGGTAAATTGGGTGGGGTTATATCCTTCCTGTTTGGCCCTGTCCGGGGGTATCATCGGATGGGGCCGCAGTGTCTCCTGACCCCTCCTGTCTCAGCCTCCTGTATTTATGCTGCAGTAGTTTATGTGTCCGGTGTCCTGTGTGAATTTAAGTATGCTCTCTCTAATTCTCTCTTTCTCTCTTTCTTTCTTTCTCTCTCTCGGAGGACCTGAGCCCTAGGACCATGCCTCAGGACTACCTGGCATGATGACTCCTTGCTGTCCCCAGTCCACCTGGCCGTGCTGCTGCTCCAGTTTCAACTGTTCTGCCTGCGGCTATGGAACCCTGACCTGTTACCTGTCCCAGACCTGTCCCAGACCTGCTGCTTTCAACTCTCTAGAGACAGCAGGAGCGGTAGAGATACTCTCAAAGATCAGCTATGAAAAGCCAACTGACATTTACTCCTGAGGTGCTGACTTGTTGCACCCTTGACAACTACTGTGATTATTATTATTTGACCATGCTGGTCATTTATGAACATTTGAACATCTTGGCCATGTTCTGTTATAATCTCCACCCGGCACAGCCAGAAGAGGACTGGCCACCCCTCATAGCCTGGTTCCTCTCTAGGTTTCTTCCTAGGTTTTGGCCTTTCTAGGGAGTTTTTCCTAGCCCCCGTGCTTCTACACATGCATTGCTTGCTGTTTGAGGTTTTAGGCTGGGTTTCTGTACAGCACTTTGAGATATCAGCTGATGTAAGAAGGGCTATATAAATATATTTGATTTGATTTGTATGTGACAAATAAAATTTGATTTGATTTCTCAATACACAGTACGTTTGATGATGAGCTGTGCAGTAACACAGATTTGAAATGTATTTTGCCTCATCCCTCCGTTAGGTTCTTATTTTTCAGAGTAAATAACTCACGGACATTAGAGAAGCTTAACCAAGTTTAATTCTTCCCAAAGGGTCGACATAGCTGTATTCAGACAAAAAAAACATTTCCCACAATCACTGATATTTAACGGTATTTAACCCTTTCTCCTAGGCTGAGTCTCCTCCTCCACAACCGAACAGCTAAAGCATCTGTGTTGCTAGACAGAACCTTAGAGATATCTATTCTTCCTCACTTCATCTGACCTGACCTCGACCCCAAAGTGCTCACTCCTCCCCAACTCAAGGCTATCATGGTTATTGATACCAGACTGTGTCTCTTCTCCTCCCAGAGGATCCCTGATGACTAACAATAACATATCCTGACATAAAGTAAACGTTATACATTACCCTCTCTCCCTCAGTGACATACCCTGACATAATGTAAACGTTATACATTACCCTCTCTCCCTCAGTGACATATACTGACATAATATAAACGTTATACATTACCCTCTCTCCCTCAGTGACATTGTTAGTTTCAAAGATCTCCACCCGTCTCCCCTTATTAATGCCTGCCACATGTAATCACTTCCCTGCACTCAAAACATTCTAAGCTTAGTTGCACCCACTATATACCTTCCTCCTATAACCCTTAACTTCTGGTGTAGACCCTCAACCTTATCACTCCATCAGTGACATGAATAAGTAACATTTCATATTCTCAGAACTTAACACCTCTCAAACATAACATTTTTCAATTCTTCATCAAGCCACAGGGATTTAACAGTTTTTACTTATGGTTATTATTATCTTCATAAATGCGTCAAGTCACCCAAGTCATAGACTGTTTTCTCTGCTACCCCATGGCAAGCGGTACCGGAGCGCCAAGTCTTGGACCAAAAGGCTCCTTAACAGCTTCTACCCCCAAGCCATAAGACTGCTGAACAATGAATCAAATGGCCACCGGACTATTTACAGTGACCCCCCATTTGTTTTTTACACTGCTGCTACAGTGTTTATTATCTATGCATAGTAACTTCACCCCCACCTACATGCACAAATTACCTCAACTAACCTGTACCCCTGCACACTGACTCGGTACCAGTACCCCCCTGTATATAGCCTCATTATGGTTATTTTATTTTGTTACTTTTTATTATTTTTTACTTGAGTTTATTTGGTCAATGTTTCCTTAACTTTTTCTTGAACTGCACTGTTGGTTAAGGGTTTGTAGATAAGCATTTCACGGTAAGGTTAACACATGTTGTATTCGGCGAATGTTTTTTGGATTTAGATTTAAAAATATATATATATATATTTTTTAAAGTATTCAGAGCCTTTACTCAGTACTTTGTTGAAGCACCTTTGACAGCGAATACAGCCTCTAATCGTCTTGGGTATGATGCTACAGGCATCAAATCAAATCAAATGTATTTATATAGTCCTTCGTATATCAGCTGAAATCTCAAAGTGCTGTACAGAAACCCAGCCTAAAACCCCAAACAGCAAGCAATGCATGTGAAAGAAGCACGGTGGCTAGGAAAAACTCCCTAGGAAAAACTCCCTAGAAAGGCTAGGAAAAACCAGGCTATGAGGGGTGGCCAGTCCTCTTCTAGCTGTGCCGGGTGGATATTATAACAGAACATGGTCAAGATGTTAAAATGTTCATAAATGACCAGCATGGTCAAATATTAATAATCATAGTAGTTGTCGAGGGTGCAACAAGCACGTCCGGTGAACAGGTCAGGGTTCCGTAGCCGCAGGCAGAACAGTTGAAACTGGAGCAGCAGCATGGCCAGGTGGACTGGGGACAGAAAGGAGTCATCATGCCAGGTAGTCCCGAGGCATGGTCCTAGGGCTCAGGTCCTCCGAGAGAAAGAAAGAAAGAGAGAAAGAGAGAATTAGAGAGAGCATATTTAAATTCACACAGGACACCGGATAAGACAAGAGAATACTCCAGATGTAACAGACTGACCCTAGCCCCCCGACACATAAACTACTGCAGCATAAATACTGGAGGCTGAGACAGGAGGGATCAGAAGACACTGTGGCCCCATCCGATGATACCCCCGGACAGGGCCAAACAGGCAGGATATAACGCCACCCACTTTGCCAAAGCACAGCCCCCACACCACTAGAGGGATGTCTACAACCACCAACTTACCGTCCGAAGACAAGGCCGAGTATAGCCCACAAAATCTCCGCCACGGCACATCCCAAGGGGGGGGGGGGGGCGCCAACCCAGACAGGAAGACCACGTCAGTGACTCAACCCACTCAAGTGACGCACCCCTCCCATGGACGGCATGGAAGAACACCAGTAAGTCAGTGACTCAGCCCCTGTAATAGGGTTAGAGGCAGAGAATCCCAGTGGAAAGAGGGGAACCGGCAAGGCAGAGACAGCAAGGGCGGTTCGTTGCTCCAGCCTTTCCGTTCACCTTCACACTCCTGGGCCAGACTATACTTAATCATAGGACCTACTGAAGAGATAAGTCTTCAGTAAAGACTTAAAGGTTGAGACTGAGTCTGCGTCTCTCACATGGGTAGGCAGACCATTCCATAAAAATGGAGCTCTATAGGAGAAAGCCCTACCTCCAGCCGTTTGCTTAGAAATTCTAGGGACAATTAGGAGGCCTGCGTCTTGTGACCGTAGCGTACGTGTAGGTATGTACGGCAGGACCAAATCGGAAAGATAGGTAGGAGCAAGCCCATGTAATGCTTTGTAGGTTAGCAGTAAAACCTTGAAATCAGCCCTTGCCTTAACAGGAAGCCAGTGTAGGGAGGCTAGCACTGGAGTAATATGATCAAATTTTTTGGTTCTAGTCAGGATTCTAGCAGCCGTATTTAGCACTAACTGAAGTTTGTTTAGTGCTTTATCCGGGTAGCCGGAAAGTAGAGCATTGCAGTAGTCCAGCCTAGAAGTAACAAAAGCATGGATTAATTTTTCTGCGTCATTTTTGGACAGAAAGTTTCTGATTTTTGCAATGTTACGTAGATGGAAAAAAGCTGTCCTTGAAACAGTCTTGATATGTTCTTCAAAAGAGAGATCAGGGTCCAGAGTAACGCCGAGGTCCTTCACAGTTTTATTTGAGACGACTGTACACCCATCCAGATTAATTGTCAGATTGAACAGAATATCTCTTTGTTTCTTGGGACCTAGAAAAAGCATCTCTGTTTTGGGGAGTTTCTCCCATTCTTCTCCGCAGATCCTCTCAAGCTCTGTCAGGTTGGATGGGGAGCGTAGCTGCACAGAGAGTTTTAAGTCTACCCAGAGATGTTAGATCGGGTTCAAGTCTGGCTCTGACTGGGTCACTCAAGGACATTCAAAGACTTGTCCCGAAGCCACTCCTGTGTTGTCTTGGCTGTGTACTTAGGGTCGTTGTCCTTTTGGAAGGTGAATCTTCATCCCAGTCTATGGTCCTGAGCGCTCTGGAGCAGGTTTTTCATCAAGGATCTCTCTGTACTTTGCTCCGTTCATCTTTCCCTCGATCCTGACTAGTCTCCCAGTCCCTGCCGCTGAAAACATCCCCACAGCATGATGCTGCCACCACCATGCTTCACCGTAGGGATGGTGCCAGGTTTCCTCCAGACGTGACACTTGCCATTCAGGCCAAAGAATTCTATCTTGGTTTCATCTGACCAGAGAATCTTGTTGTTCATGGCCTAAGAGTCCTTTAGGTACATTTTGGCAAGCTCCAAGTGGGCTGTCATGTGCTTTTACTGAGGAGTGGCTTCCGTCTGGCCACTCTACCATAAAGGCATGATTGGTGGAGTGCCTCAGAGATGGTTGTCCTTCTGGAAGGTTCTCTCATCTCCACAGAGGAACTCTGGAGCTCTGTCCAAGTGACCATCGGGTTCTTGGTAAACTCCCTGACCAAGGCCCTTCTCCCACAATTGCTCAGTTGGCTGGGCTGCCAGCTCTTGGAAGAGTCTTGATGGATCCAAACTTCTTCCATTTAAGAATGATGGAAGCCACTGTGTTCTTGGGGACCTTTAATGCTGCAGAAATGTTTTGGTACCCTTCCCCAGATCTGTGCATTGACACAATCCTCTCGGAGCTCTACGGACAATTTCTTTTACCTCATGACTTGATTTTTCACTTCTGACATGCAGTGTCAACTGTGGGACCTTATATAGACAGGTGTGTGCCTTTACAAATCATGTCCAATCAATTGAATTTACCACAGGTGGGCTCCAAACAAGTTGTAGAAACATCTCAACGATGATCAATGGAAACAGGATGCATCTGAGCTCAATTTCCAGTCTCATGGCAAAGGGTCTGAATACTTATGTAAATAAGGTACTTTTATTTTTAATAAATTAGCAACATTATGGGGTATTGTGTGTAGATTGATGAGAATCCATTTTAGAATAAGGCTGTAACGTAACAAAATGTGGAAAAAGTCAAGGGTCTGGATAATTTCCGAAGGCACTGTATACACTATATTAGGCCCAGTCTTTGGAAATGTAGTTTTCCTAGATATGGCTACTATGTTATGATGACTAAATCCAATGGATGTGGATACTCCTTTAGAGCAGATTTCTCCAGGATTAGTAAAGATCGATACATGTTAATAATGTCATTCCTGTGCTGTTTGTAAACACCCTGTGTTAACCTGAACCAGGTTAAGTTGAAGATTTTTCTTGAGTGGACAGCTAAATGAATATATGACTAGTCAATATTTAGGTCAACCAGAAAATATTCCTGTCTGTTGATATCCCATAAATTATCAAGCATTTCACACATCCTATCCAGATATTGACTGTTAACACTTGGTGGTCTATAGCAACTTCTCACAAGAATGGGCTTTAGGTGAGGCAGGTGAACCTGTAACCATATTACTTCAACAGCCTTTTCCATGAGATCCTCTCTAAATTTTCCAGGAATATGACTCTGAATATAAACAGCAACACCACCCCCATTGGCATGTCTGTCTCTTCTGAAGAAGTTGTAACCATTTATTGCTACCACTGTATCATAAAAGGTATTATCTAAGTGTGTTTCAGAGATAGTCAGTATGGGAATGTTATCTGTTACAAGTAAGTTATCGATTTCATGAACCTTGTTACTCAGTTTGGAGTCACTTAGAAATGTTCTTGTTTATGAAAGAAAAGCACATTTTTTTTGTCCATTAAAATAACACAAAATTGATCAGAAATACAGTGTAGACATTGTTACTGTTGTAAATGACTATTGTAGCTAGAAACGGCAGATTTTTTATTGAATATCTATCTTTAATGGAATATCTATACGTACAGAGGCCCATTATCAGCAACCATCACTCCTGTGTTCCAATGGCACGTTGTGTTAGCTTATCAAAGTTTATTATTTTAAAAGGCTAATTGATCATTAGAAAACCCTTTTGCAATTATGTTAGCACAGCGGAAAACTGTTGTTTTGATTAAAGAAGCAATAAAACAGGCCTTCTTTAGACTAGTTGAGTATCTGGAGCATCAGCATTTGTGGGTTTGATTACAGGCTCAAATTGGCCAGAAACAAAGGACTTTCTTCTGAAACTCGTCAGTCAAATCAAATCAAATGAAACTTTATTTTCCACATTATCAGCAACTTGATGGTTGCTGATAATGAGCCTCTGTACTCCTATGTAGATATTCCATTAAAAATGACTCCACAACATGGCGGTTATCTGTATGGCTTGTTTTGGTGACTGAGTCTGTACTCAGATTATTGCAAAGTGTGCTTTCACCATAAAGCTTTTTTTAAATCTGACACAGCGGTTGCATTAAGGAGAAGTTTATCTATAATTCTGTGCATAACACTTGTATCTTTTTAAGTTTATGATGAGTATTTCTGTAAATTGATGTGCTCATTCACCGGAAGTTTTGGAGGCGAAACATTTCTGAACATTACACGCCAATGTAAAATGAGGTTTTTGGATATAAATATGAACTTTATCGAGCAAAACATACATGCATTGTGTAACATGAAGTCCTATGAGTGCCATCTAATGAAGATCATCAAAGGTTAGTGATTCATTTTAGCTGTATTTCTGGTTTTTGTGACACCTCTCCTTGCTTGGAAAATGGCTGTGTGGTTTTTCTTGCCTAGGTGCTGTCCTAACATAATCTAATGGTATGCTTTCACCGTAAAGCCTTTTTGAAATCGGACACTGTGGTTGGATTAACGAGAAGTCTATCTTTCAAATGGTGTATAATACTTGTATGTGTGATAAATTTGAATTATGAGATTTTTCTTGTTTTGAATTTGGCGTTCTGCTATTTCACTGGCTGATAGGCGGGGTGGGACGCTAACATCCCACATTTCCCAGAGAGGTTTTAACTTAACAACAGAAGCCCATATAACGTTACGCCGTAGGTGTCTGTGGCAATGCCTGCCCACTTGCCCTTCAGCACAGGAATCATGACTCCCAGCACGGCCTGTACAGTTTAACATCCCTGCCTCTTTTTACCCCCTCTCGTTCTCTTTTCTCCACTTATCCTGCTTTAGGACGCAGAGAAGATGAAGAAGGTAGTACCTGCACGAGGGTGTTGTGGATGACAACAGACAACGGAAAAGATTGGAGACCCAAGCCAGCCGTCCGCCACTAACACACAAGGTGTGCCACAAGATGGCGCTGAAGAGGATGGCTGACATTTTACATGCCCCTGACCAATTGTGCTATTTTGTTAGTTTTTTTTGCATTGTTTGTAACTTATTTTGTACATAATGTTGCTGTTACCATCTCTTATGACGAAAATAACTTCTCACCACGAACTGGAAAAACCTTTTTCCTTTAACGAGTCCGACGAGAAGGATATATGCTCTCCCGGGAACAGGCCCAAATCCATGTCATTTGCGTGAAGAAAAGACGAGGAAAATAAGATGCAGATCGGGCTGCCTTCTGAGAATTCGTAGGCGAGCGAGTAAACTGCCACTGTCTTCCGTTCTACTTGCTAACATGCAACATGCAATATACAATCATTGGAAAATAAACATGCAATCATTGGAAAATAAAATTGATGACCTACGATTACGATTATCCTACCAAAGGGACATTAAGAATTGTAATATCTTATGTTTCACCGAGTCGTGGCTGAACGACGACACAGAAAATATAGAGCTGGTGGGATTTTCCATGCACTGGCAAAACAGAGATGCTACATTTGGTAAGACAAGGGGTAGGGGTGTGTGTCTTTTTGTCAATAACAACTGGTGGCCCTCTCATATACCTTTGAATACCAATCAAAAGATGTTCCTCCAAAAATTATTAAGTAGGAGGCAGAGCCACAAAGTGGGGATACCTGGGGATTAATTATGTTTCATTTGGTTTTGGAGAAATGAAGTATATGCATGACTTTGTATTGTATCAATTGATATCTGGCATTGAAGGAACAAAAGGGAATTCTAGACAGGGCTCTGAGATCTCAATATTTAACTCTTTACCCCAGGTGTTCTTGAGATGACAAGTAGAGGCCTCTGTATCGTTGGAGAAAAAGGAGACAAACTGTGAGATGGGGTGTTTTGAGTTGGGAGGGCGCTGTAGCGAATCATAAAACAAATGTTATACAGGAGGGTATCAACATTTTTAATTAGCCCTTTGATATAGTGTCTGACTTGTAAATAACGGAGAAAAAAATGTAAATGGGAGAGATTGAATTGATTACAGACTTGACTTCCATATTTAGCCACAGTGGGGCAACCATGTCCAACTTATCAGGGAAACCCAGTTGCCCTGACATTTGCAGCCCAGTAGTAATGCTTAAAGACGGGTAGGCCTAAGCCGCCACTTTCCTTGGGCTTTTGCAAGTAGGTTTTACAAATACGATGGTTTTTGTAACCCCAGACAAATGGCAAGTTTGTCGAGTCCAATGTCTTAAAAAATGAAAAGGTAAGAAAAATTGGAAGATTCTGGCAAAGATAAAGGAACCTGGGAAGAGAAACCATTTTTACGGCATTAATGCGCCCCATCATAGAAAGAGGCAATATTCTCCAGCTCTCTATGTTTTGTTTAAGTTTTGCAACCAGCTCACTGTAGTTAAGCTTGAAGATGAGCTTTAGATTTCTAGGTATTTTTAGTCCCCGGCAAGTTAGGTGATCATGCACCAGTTTACATGGTATCCTCTCTAGCTCACATTAAATGGAATCCTCTCTAGCTCACATTAAATGGTATCCTCTCTAGCTCACTTTAAATTGTATCCTCTCTAGCTCACTTTAAATTGTATCCTCTCTAGCTCACTTTAAATGGTATCCTCTATAGCTCACTTTAAATGGTATCCTCTATAGCTCACTAAATGGTATCCTCTCTAGCTCACTTTAAATGGTATCCTCTCTAGCTCACTTTAAATGGTATCCTCTATAGCTGACATTAAATGGTATCCTCTCTAGCTCACTAAATGGTATCCTCTCTAGCTCACTTTAAATGGTATCCCCTCTAGCTCACTAAATGGTATCCTCTCTAGCTGACATTAAATGGTATCCTCTCTAGCTCACTTTAAATGATATCCTCTCTAGCTCACTTTAAATGGTATCCTCTCTAGCTGACATTAAATGGTATCCTCTCTAGCTCACTTTAAATGGTATATTCTCTAGCTCACTTTAAATGTTATCTTCTCTAGCTCACTTTAAATGTTATCTTCTCTAGCTCACTTTAAATGGTATCCTCTCTAGCTCACTTTAAATGGTATCTTCTCTAGCTCACTTTAAATGGTATCCTCTCTAGCTCACTTTAAATGGTATCTTCTCTTGCTCACTTTAAATGGTATCCTCTCCTGCATTCTTTCCCGGTTGGAATTCTTTTTTTGCCTCAATTATTTATTCTGTTGTGAAATTTGATTTCAATTCTCTTTTGGCACTATCATCAGGTTTTGGCAGATTGATAGAATCAAAGGCTGATGCATCAGAATCATTGGCTCTGTAAGACTATAACTCTGAGTAAATTTCTTTGAAGCAGTTTGTTTATCTCTTTAGGATTTGTCAGCGAGATGTCCACCCTAGACCTGATTTGATGGATTGTTCTATTAGCCTGTGCACCCTTTAGTTGTCTAGCCAGCAACCTTTCCGGATTGTCCCCTAGTTCAAATTGTTTTTGTCTCAGCTTTAATGGTAGGTTACTCACCTGAGAACTAAGAATAGCATTGTGTTCATATTGTTGTAGTCAACCTGAGAGAGTGAAGTTCTGTGTGTCTCCTCCGAAGCTGGGAGGTTTTATTCTATCTCATCCAGTCGCATGCGATTCCCTTTTTTTTTAATGGCAGACTGAAATAATATGACCTCTCATAACCACATAAAAGATTCCCATAGTGTAGAATCAGACACCCCTCCTGTTTCATTAGTCTTATGTACCCTTGCGTTTATGGTACCCAGCTTGGCAAGTGGTGAGGGCTTCGACTGTAGAGAGTGGTGTGCACTGTCAATGAAGAGGGGCTTTGGAAAGTTGTCGTCGCCCAGCAGCTTGGGAATAAGCTTGGACACAAACTCTGTGGGTTTCCCTTGTTCTTTGTCCTCCAAAATCCCCACAAGTTTGATGTTCAAGCCTGCAACTCCTGCCTTCTAAATGGAGAACCTTGGCTTAAAATGTGCATAAAATGTGGTGAGTAGTTGACTCGAGAGAGAGAGAAAGACAACAGCTGAACAGTTTTGAACAAATGTACATTTCTTTAAAAATGAAAGAGCAAGAAAAGAGAGAGATTTATATTTAGTTGTATTTTTTTTAAACTTTCACTTACGTAGCTAATGCAGCTAGCTAGTTTAGCCTACTCAAACACCTGGCTCAAACAGAGAAGGATGTTATATTAGCTAGCTGGCTATGGCTATAATCAACAATGTAGGCTGTGTGTAGCGGTTGGCTTAAAAAGTTTTTTTCGCCTGGTCAGACAGCTGATGTGTTGTGCACTGAATTCCACAAGCGAAGGGAAAAGGTGACAGGAGGAGAGAGCGTAGATGCGAGAAGGAATTCTACAACGAGCAAAATGTTCATGCTGTTTGTATGCGGCTGCTATTAAAGAGAACTATGTTTGTGTCTGCTCAGGGGTGTATTCATTCTGCCGATTCTGTTGAAAAACGTTTCATGAACGGAATGAAACGGGAATAAACATATCTGAATTTGTTCAACAGAAACGCTCGTTTGCAACTGTTGGATTAATGACTACACCCTAGATCAGATAGATGCAGGCAACAGTGTGCAAGGTGGTATTGAATGTGTCACTGTCTGTCACCTTAATTAATTAATCTTTATCTCGTCCTGTGCACCTGCGTTGTAAACATTAATTCATAAGCTAGGTTGTAGCAACCTCATGATGGATATAGGGGAAATTTTAGTTTCATGTAGTAGCCTAAACCTATCAATGTTACGTTGAGCTGGATGAATGGAATATGAATGACAGTCATCCAATATGCTGTATTAGAAAATAGGCCATGCTCATAAAAGATAATCGTCCTCCCTCATCTTAAACAGGTAGCCTAGTGATTAAGAGCGTTGAACCTTTAACCGAAATGTTGCTGGTTCGAATCCCCGAGCCAACTAGGTGAAAAATCTGTAAATGTGCCCATTAGCAGGGCACTTAACCCTAATTGCTCCTGTAAGTCGCCCTAGATAACAACGTCTGCTAAATGACTGAAATGTAAACGTCACCGATTGCCACTGGTATTCACAGTCCTCCATCAATAATATGTTGTTTTTCCAACTCAATCTCCATGGCAACATGTGCTTGAACACTGCACATTGTTCACTCTGATGCCATGAGGGGTGCCTTTAAAATGTTCTTCCCCAGGGCACGGGACTAGTCCAGCCATGCAAGGCAGAAGTCATAGTAAAACTGCTTGTATACTATTTTGATTACACTCTACCATGGAAGGCTGTGGTGATAACAGACATGTCTCACAGCCAAGAGCAATGTGTGGGCGGTGTTTGTGCACACAATATTTTATAGCCTTTTCAGCAATCTCGGGAGTTAGCAGGTGTACAGTACCAGTCAAATGTTTGGACACACCTACTCATTACAGGGTTTTTCTTTATTTTTACTATTTTCTACATTGTAGAATAATAGTGAAGACATCAAAACTATGAAATAACACATATGGAATCATGTAGTAACCAAACAAGTATTAAACAAATCAAAATATATTTTATATTTGAGATTCTTCAAAGTAGCCACCCTTTGCCTTGATGACAGCTTTGCACACTCAAAACACATTGACTCTGTACCAATACCGCCTGTATATAGCCTCGCTACTGTTATTTTACTGCTGCTCTTTAATTATTTGTTATTTTTATTTAAATGTTTTACTTATCTATTTTTTACTTAACTTATTTTTCTTAAAACTGCATTGTTGGTTTTTAAGGGCTTGTAAGGAAGCATTTCACTTTAAGGTGAAATACACCTGTTGTATTCGGCAGCATGTGACAAATATAATTTGATTTGATTAGATTATGTTGGAGAGGCTTCCATTGTTGTTAGATAGGTAACTCTCGATCGACTCTGTAGCAGGGGATGTAAATCCATAACACGTATGTTTTTCCAGCAGCAGATTATGGTCAATAATGTAAAAAGCTGCAGTGAAATCTAACAAAACAGCTCCCACAAGCTTCTTATTATCAATGTCTGTCGGCCAATCATCAGTCATTTGCATCAAAGCTTCTATCTCAAGGCCATCAGACTGTTAAACAAACATCACTAACATTGAGTGGCTGCTGCGAACATACTGACTCATCTCTAGCCACTTTAATAATCGAGAATTGGATGTAATAAATGTATCACTAGCCACTTTAAACAATGCCACTTTATATGATGTTTACATACCTTACATTACTCATCTCATATATATATATATATATATATATATATACTGTACTCTATACCATCTACTGCATCTTGCCTATGCCATTCGGCCATCGCTCATCTATATATTTTTGTGTACATATTCTTATTAATTCCTTTACACTTGTGTGTATAAGGTAGTTGTTGTGAAATTGTTAGATTACTTGTTAGATATTACTGCATGGTCGGAACTAGAAGCACAAGCATTTCGCTACACTCACATTAACATCTGCTAACCATGTGTATGGTCTTCCTGTCTGGGTTGGCGCCCCGCCTTGGGTTGTGCCGTGGCGGAGATCTTTGTGGGCTATACTTGGCCTTGTCTCAGGATGGTATGTTGGTGGTTGAAGATATCCCTCTAGTGGTGTGGGTGCTGTGCTTTGGTAAATTGGGTGGGGTTATATCCTTCCTGTTTGGCCCTGTCCGGGGGTATCATCGGATGGGGCCACAGTGTCTCCTGACGCCTCCTGTCTCAGCCTCCTGTATTTATGCTGCAGTAGTTTATGTGTCCGGTGTCCTGTGTGAATTTAAGTATGCTCTCTCTAATTCTCTCTTTCTCTCTTTCTTTCTTTCTCTCTCTCGGAGGACCTGAGCCCTAGGACCATGCCTCAGGACTACCTGGCATGATGACTCCTTGCTGTCCCCAGTCCACCTGGCCGTGCTGCTGCTCCAGTTTCAACTGTTCTGCCTGCGGCTATGGAACCCTGACCTGTTCACCGGACGTGCTACCTGTCCCAGACCTGCTGCTTTCAACTCTCTAGAGACAGCAGGAGCGGTAGAGATACTCTCAAAGATCAGCTATGAAAAGCCAACTGACATTTACTCTTGAGGTGCTGACTTGTTGCACCCTCGACAACTACTGTGATTATTATTATTTGACCATGCTGGTCATTTATGAACATTTGAACATCTTGGCCATGTTCTGTTATAATCTCCACCCGGCACAGCCAGAAGAGGACTGGCCACCCCTCATAGCCTGGTTCCTCTCTAGGTTTCTTCCTAGGTTTTGGCCTTTCTAGGGAGTTTTTCCTAGCCACCGTGCTTCTACACATGCATTGCTTGCTGTTTGAGGTTTTAGGCTGGGTTTCTGTACAGCACTTTGAGATATCAAAGTCGACATAGCTGTATTCAGACAAAAAAACATTTCCCACAATCACTGATATTTAACGGTATTTAACCCTTTCTCCTAGGCTGAGTCTCCTCCTCCACAACCGAACAGCTAAAGCATCTGTGTTGCTAGACAGAACCTTAGTGATATCTGTTCTTCCTCACTTCATCTGACCTGACCTCGACCCCAAAGTGCTCACTCCTCCCCAACTCAAGGCTATCACGGTTACTGAAACCAGACTGTGTCTCTTCTCCTCCCAGAGGATCCCTGATGGCTAACAATACACATATCCTGACATAAAGTAAACGTTATACATTACCCTCTCTCCCTCAGTGACATACCCTGACATAATGTAAACGTTATACATTACCCTCTCTCCCTCAGTGACATATACTGACATAATATAAACGTTATACATTACCCTCTCTCCCTCAGTGACATACCCTGACATAATGTAAACGTTATACAGGACCCTCTCTCCCTCAGTGACATACCCTGACATAATGTAAACGTTATACATTACCCTCTCTCCCTCAGTGACATTGTTAGTTTCAAAGATCTCCACCCGTCTCCCCTTATTAATGCCTGCCACATGTAATCGCTTCCCTGCACTCAAAACATTCTAAGCTTAGTTGCACCCACTATATACCTTCCTCCTATAACCCTTAACTTCTGGTGTAGACCCTCAACCTTAGCACTCCATCAGTGACATGAATAAGTAACATTTCATATTCTCAGAACTTAACACCTCTCAAACATAACATTTTTCAATTCTTCATCAAGCCACAGGGATTTAACAGTTTTTACTTATGGTTATTAGTATCTTCATAAATGCGTCAAGTCACCCAAGTCATAGACTGTTTTCTCTGCTACCCCACGGCAAGCGGTACCGGAGCGCCAAGTCTTGGACCAAAAGGCTCCTTAACAGCTTCTACCCCCAAGCCATAAGACTGCTGAACAATGACTCAAATGGCCACCGGACTATTTACAGTGACCCCCCATTTGTTTTTTACACTGCTGCTACAGTGTTTATTATCTATGCATAGTAACTTCACCCCCACCTACATGCACAAATTACCTCAACTAACCTGCACCCCTGCACACTGACTCGGTACCGGTGACCCCTGTATATAGACTCATTATTGTTATTTTATTTTGTTACTTTTTATTATTTTTTACTTGAGTTTATTTGGTCAATGTTTCCTTAACTTTTTCTTGAACTGCACTGTTGGTTAAGGGCTTGTAGATAAGCATTTCACGGTAAGGTTAACACATGTTGTATTCGGCGAATGTTTTTTGGATTTAGATTTAAAAATATATATATATTTTTTTTTTTAAGTATTCAGAGCCTTTACTCAGTACTTTGTTGAAGCACCTTTGACAGCGAATACAGCCTCCAATCGTCTTGGGTATGATGCTACAGGCATGGCAAAACTGTTTTGGGGAGTTTCTCCCATTCTTCTCCGCAGATCCTCTCAAGCTCTGTCAGGTTGGATGGGGAGCGTAGCTGCACAGAGAGTTTTAAGTCTACCCAGAGATGTTAGATCGGGTTCAAGTCTGGCTCTGACTGGGTCACTCAAGGACATTCAAAGACTTGTCCCGAAGCTACTCCTGTGTTGTCTTGGCTGTGTACTTAGGGTCGTTGTCCTTTTGGAAGGTGAATCTTCCTCCCAGTCTATGGTCCTGAGCGCTCTGGAGCAGGTTTTTCATCAAGGATCTCTCTGTACTTTGCTCCGTTCATCTTTCCCTCGATCCTGACTAGTCTCCCAGTCCCTGCCGCTGAAAACATCCCCACAGCATGATGCTGCCACCACCATGCTTCACCGTAGGGATGGTGCCAGGTTTCCTCCAGATGTGACACTTGCCATTCAGGCCAAAGAATTCTATCTTGGTTTCATCTGACCAGAGAATCTTGTTGTTCATGGCCTAAGAGTCCTTTAGGTACATTTTGGCAAGCTCCAAGTGGGCTGTCATGTGCTTTTACTGAGGAGTGGCTTCCGTCTGGCCACTCTACCATATAGGCCTGATTGGTGGAGTGCCTCAGAGATGGTTGTCCTTCTGGAAGGTTCTCTCATCTCCACAGAGGAACTCTGGAGCTCTGTCCAAGTGACCATCAGGTTCTTGGTAAACTCCCTGACCAAGGCCCTTCTCCCACAATTGCTCAGTTGGCTATGCTGCCAGCTCTTGGAAGAGTCTTGATGGATCCAAACTTCTTCCATTTAAGAATGATGGAAGCCACTGTGTTCTTGGGGACCTTTTAATGCTGCAGAAATGTTTTGGTACCCTTCCCCAGATCTGTGTATTGACACAATCCTCTCGGAGCTCCACGGACAATTCCATTTACCTCATGACTTGATTTTTCACTTCTGACATGCAACTGTCAACTGTGGGACCTTATATAGACAGGTGTGTGCCTTTACAAATCATGTCCAATCAATTGAATTTACCACAGGTGGGCTCCAAACAAGTTGTAGAAACATCTCAACGATGATCAATGGAAACAGGATGCATCTGAGCTCAATTTCCAGTCTCATGGCAAAGGGTCTGAATACTTATGTAAATAAGGCATTTTTATTTTTAATAAATTAGCAACATTATGGGGTATTGTGTGTAGATTGATGAGAATCCATTTTAGAATAAGGCTGTAACGTAACAAAATGTGGAAAAAGTCAAGGGTCTGGATAATTTCCGAAGTCACTGTATACACTATATTAGGACCAGTCTTTGGAAATGTAGTTTTCCTAGATATGGCTACTATGTTATGATGACTAAATCCAATGGATGTGGATACTCCTTTAGAGCAGATTTCTCCAGGATTAGTAAAGATCGATACATGTTAATAATGTCATTCCTGTGCTGTTTGTAAACACCCTGTGTTAACCTGAACCAGGTTAAGTTGAAGATTTTTCTTGAGTGGACAGCTAAATGAATATATGACTAGTCAATATTTAGGTCAACCAGAAAATATTCCTGTCTGTTGATATCCCATAAATTATCAAGCATTTCACACATCCTATCCAGATATTGACTGTTAACACTTGGTGGTCTATAGCAACTTCTCACAAGAATGGGCTTTAGGTGAGGCAGGTGAACCTGTAACCATATTACTTCAACAGCCTTTTCCATGAGATCCTCTCTAAGTTTTCCAGGAATATGACTCTGAATATAAACAGCAACACCACCCCCATTGGCATGTCTGTCTCTTCTGAAGAAGTTGTAACCATTTATTGCTACCACTGTATCATAAAAGGTATTATCTAAGTGTGTTTCAGAGATAGTCAGTATGGGAATGTTATCTGTTACAAGTAAGTTATCGATTTCATGAACCTTGTTACTCAGTTTGGAGTCACTTAGAAATGTTCTTGTTTATGAAAGAAAAGCACATTTTTTTGTCCATTAAAATAACACAAAATTGATCAGAAATACAGTGTAGATATTGTTACTGTTGTAAATGACTATTGTAGCTGGAAACGGCAGATTTTTTATTGAATATCTATCTTTAATGGAATATCTATACGTACAGAGGCCCATTATCAGCAACCATCACTCCTGTGTTCCAATGGCACGTTGTGTTAGCTTATCAAAGTTTATTATTTTAAAAGGCTAATTGATCATTAGAAAACCCTTTTGCAATTATGTTAGCACAGCGGAAAACTGTTGTTTTGATTAAAGAAGCAATAAAACAGGCCTTCTTTAGACTAGTTGAGTATCTGGAGCATCAGCATTTGTGGGTTTGATTACAGGCTCAAATTGGCCAGAAACAAAGGACTTTCTTCTGAAACTCGTCAGTCAAATCAAATCAAATCAAACTTTATTTTCCACATTATCAGCAACTTGATGGTTGCTGATAATGAGCCTCTGTACTCCTATGTAGATATTCCATTAAAAATCCGCCGTTTCCAGCTACAATAGTCATTTACAACATTAACAATGTCTACACTATATTTCTGATCAATTTGATGTTATTTTAATGGACAAAATAAATTGCTTTTCTTTAAAAAAAACAAGGACATTTCTAAGTGAACTCAAACTTTTGAACGGTAGTGTATGTTATTGTGGGCTGTTTTTAGCGCTTTGCTGGAATCCTTTATTGTTTTTAATGCTTTACTTGGAGTCTTATCAGAGGTATTGTTGCGGTAATAGTAATAGTGCAGGGTGAACTGCCTCACTGCTAACAGTATAACTCTGGTTCATAGGTACATGATTACTACAGACAATAGCTGTAAGATTAACAGAGGCATTCATGATTACTACAGACAATAGCTGTAGGATTAACAGAGGCATTCGGGGGAGTTCGAGGGAAATACATTAGGTTACTTACATTATGGCTTTCAACACCACTAGGACAGTGTACAGTGCCTTCAGAAAGTATTCTCACCCCTTGATTTTTTCCCACATTTTGTTGTGTTACAACTTGGGATTAAAATATATTTAATCGTCCGTTTTTGTCAACGATCTACACAAAATAATCTGTAATGTCAAAGTGGAAGAAACATTCTAGCATGTGTAAAATAAATATGGAAACAAACTACTAATATACGGTATCTTGATTACATAAGTATTCATCCCCCTGAGTCAATATATGTTAGAACCACCTTTGTTAGCGATTACAGCCGTGGGTCTTTCTGGGTATGTTTCTAAGAGCTTTGCACCCCTGGATTGTACAGCATTTGCACATTATTATTTAAACATTTCTTCATGCTCTGTGAAGTTGGTTGTTGATCATTGCTGGACAGCCACGTTCAGGTCTTGCCATAGATTTTCAAGCCGATTTAAGTCAAAACCTTAACTAGGCCACACAAGAACATTCAATGTCATAAAAAAACTCCCTTGTCCTTGCCAATGACAAGCAAACCCATAACAGGATGCAGCCACCACCATGCTTGAAAATATGAAGAGTGGTACTCAGTGATGTGTTGTGTTGGATTTGACCTAAACATAAAACGTTGTATTCAGGACACAAAGTAAATTTCTTAGCCAATTTTTTGGACGTTTTACTTTAGTGCTTTATTACAAACAGGATGCATGTTTGTACAGGATCGGTGTCGTCGTCGTCGTCCCCCCCCCCCCCACCCACCCACGGGACGGTTGAGCTAACATAGGCTAATGTGATTAGCATGAGGTTGTAAGTAACAAGAATATTTCCCAGGACATAGACATATCTGATATGGGCAGAAAGCTTAAATTCTTGTTAATCTAACTGCACTATCCTATTTACAGTAGCTATTACAGTGAAAGAATACCAAGTTACTGTTTGAGGAGAGTGCACAGTTAAGAACTTGAAAATGTTTTAATAAACCAATTAGGTACATTTGGGCAGTCTTGATACAACATTTTGAATCTACATGCAATGGTTCATTGGATCAGTCTAAAACTTTGCACATATATGTTAAAGAGTCTCAAAATGATTTCCCCTCACAGATAGTGTGACCACAGTGTGACCAGATGAGATGTGACCAGAAGAGATGTGACCAGATGATGTGACCAGATGAGATGTGACCAGATGATGTGACCACAGTGTGACCAGATGAGATGTGACCAGATGATGTGACCACAGTGTGACCAGATGAGATGTGACCAGATGATGTGACCACAGTGTGACCAGATGAGATGTGACCAGATGAGATGTGACCAGATGAGATGTGACCAGATGAGATGTGACCAGATGATGTGACCAGATGATGTGACCACAGTGTGACCAGATGAGATGTGACCAGATGAGATGTGACCAGATGATGTGACCAGATGAGATGTGACCAGATGATGTGACCAGATGATGTGACCACAGTGTGACCAGATGAGATGTGACCAGATGATGTGACCACAGTGTGACCAGATGAGATGTGACCAGATGAGATGTGACCAGATGAGATGTGACCAGATGATGTGACCAGATGATGTGACCAGATGATGTGACCAGATGAGATGTGACCAGATGAGATGTGACCAGATGATGTGACCAGATGATGTGACCAGATGATGTGACCAGATGAGATGTGACCAGATGAGATGTGACCAGATGAGATGTGACCAGATGATGTGACCAGATGATGTGACCAGATGATGTGACCAGATGATGTGACCAGATGATGTGACCAGATGAGATGTGACCAGATGAGATGTGACCAGATGATGTGACCAGATGATGTGACCAGATGATGTGACCAGATGATGTGACCAGATGAGATGTGACCAGATGAGATGTGACCAGATGAGATGTGACCAGATGATATGACCAGATGATGTGACCAGATGAGATGTGACCAGATGAGATGTGACCAGATGATGTGACCAGATGATGTGACCACAGTGTGACCAGATGAGATGTGACCAGATGAGATGTGACCAGATGAGATGTGACCAGATGATGTGACCAGATGATTTGACCAGATGATGTGACCAGATGAGATGTGACCAGATGAGATGTGACCAGATGAGATGTGACCAGATGAGATGTGACCAGATGATGTGACCATAGTGGGGACCTAACGTTATCATCTTCTGACACTAATAATGTCTTTCTTTTAGAATTGTTAAAACATGTACTACTTATTTTTTTACATATATTTTATTTAGCCAATCAAGTGTTAATCATGTATTTAATCAATCTTGTTTAGCATCAAACATTGTATCACTCTTGTATGTAATTATCACAAGTATGTCTATATATGTGTTATTGGAACATTGCATAAGATTGTGTTTACCGTGGAGGCAGTCTCTACTAATGCAGAAACATTGCCTTTAAATTGTAATCATGCTGTAACTTCTGAGACATGTATTGAATAGATCATTTATTCATATTTTTCTTCAAATTAATCAAATGCAGGTATATCATTGGTGCTCAATTAATTGAAGGTACATTTGTTTTATGTAATAAAATCAATTTCGAGATTTTAAGGTTGTCATGCGATTTGGGGTGAGGTCGGTTTGTGAGAAAATGTAAAAAAAAAAAAATTGGGGTCCTCAGAAATTCTAGAGGAAAAAAATGGGGTCCCCGCTGAAAACAATTTAATACCACTGGACTAGAACATGTGCTGTGTATGCTGGATGGAAGACTGATGTCAACGTCTGACCCTCATAGAAAAACACTAGGTTCAATCTGATTCTTCATGGATAGAAGTTTTCTCTACTACGTGAGATGTATCATACTGCATTCTGTTATGTGAACAAACGACAGCACCTGATTTGTTCTGCACTTAAACCAGGAATCAAGAAAATAACCAAAAACATGAATAAATCCCCACATGGATACGGTATATAGAAAAGTAAATGTAAAGTACCAGGATGTAACCTGTAATGTTTTATAGCCTATAAACCAGTCCATTTACAGAGTAGTGTCATTTACTCACAACCCATCTTGATCACTGTCTTTAAACTGCAGCAGCTTTAAATCATTTACATTTTAATCATATAGCAGACGCTCTCATCCAGATCGACTTTATAGTTGATGCATCCATGTTAAGATGGCTCGGTAACACAATACACATCACAGTCATAGTAAGACCATTTTCCCTCAATTAAGTAACTATCAGCAAAGTCAGAAGTAGTAAGACAAGTGTTAGTGCAAAGAAGGGGCTGTGGGATTAATCAAGATACTCTTTATCAAGTTGAAGTGCAATGAAATACCCAGGAAAATGTAGGGTTTGTCCAGCAAAGCACCACCGTAGCACTTTTTCTAATCTTACGATTCTAATTGAAGTCTTCTGACAATCCCCTTTGGTCTGTAGTTTATGCATACATAGTGATGTACATCCACTGAAAAATGAATAAATAACTGTGTTGAGATTTGAGTAATAACACAATTCATTAGTCATATAAAATTGAAACAGTGAAATGACATCTTAACATATTGAAGTTGCTCTGGATAACTGCATATCAGACAGTTTAATCCAGCAGACAGTGTAATCACGTACTTGTTGGGTGCCCGTTTAGATAAGAAAATACTGCCTAAACACAAGTGACCTTTGGTTAACATAGAGTTTTATGATGTCTGACATCAAAAGAAGCAAGGCTTTAGGGCATTAGGCTTTTATTCCAGCCGAGCGCAGCCCAGCACTAACACACCTGATTCAAATGTTCAACCAATCATAGTCTTTAGTCTGGGTAATGATTCACTGAATCAGGTGTGTTACTGCAGGGTTGGAGAGAAAGACTTCACAACTAGTACTGCAGGGCTGGAGCTAAAGCCTGCACAACTAGTACTGCAGGGCTGGAGATAAAGCCTGCACTACTAGTACTGCAGGGCTGGAGATAAAGCCTGCACAACTAGTACTGCAGGGCTGGAGCTAAAGCCTGCACTACTAGTACTGCAGGGCTGGAGATAAAGCCTGCACTACTAGTACTGCAGGGCTGGAGCTAAAGCCTGCACAACTAATACTGCAGGGCTGGAGCTAAAGCCTGCACAACTAGTACTGCAGGGCTGGAGATAAAGCCTGCACAACTAGTACTGCAGGGCTGGAGATAAAGCCTTCACACCTAGTACTGCAGGGCTGGAGATAAAGCCTTCACACCTAGTACTGCAGGGCTGGAGATAAAGCCTGCACACCTAGTACTGCAGGGCCAGAGTTGAAAACTCCTGATATTTTATGAACTGGTCTTTACCTCATTGTCTCGAAGAGATATGGCCCCTCCATTATTGAGTTCTCTGAATATTTCTGTTGAGAGGAGCATGAATGACATTGTTTGCTATTTAGATTAAACAGACAAACAAAGTCATTTTTAAAAAAGAGTATCCTTTAAGTTCCGCTAATAAACATTGAAAAAGTAGAATTATATATTGTCTTCTGAGCTATTCCTCTAACTATAAACACGACAAATCCAGAAATGGAAAATAAAAAAGCCTCTGAAATGAAAGTGGTCCAGTTGTGGACTTACTGGCCATGCGGTCCATGCGCAAGACGAGGCTGATGAAACTCTCCAGGCTGATGTTTCCAGAAGATCCACCGTAGCGCAGAGCAATCAGGTTCAACAGGTTATCACTCAGCCTGATCCCTGTGGAGGAGAGACAGGCCTCACCACTATTTTACAGGTATTTCACAGGTATTATGCATCAAATGGACTGCTGTTTAGTCGTAACGGAAGAGGTAACTTTAATCCATCTGGTCCTGCTAATTGACTCTTCAATCATGTACTGATGTCAATGAGCTGATTTTACATTAGGCACTGTAAGCAGGTACTGTGATATCGGGTCAGTAGCAGGCCCTGTTTGTTGGTCTAGCCAAAAGGTACCTGAAGCCATGATTGCGTTCCTCAGTTGACTCGATGACAACATTCCAGAACGGTCCACATCTGAACAGAAGAAGATATCCTGGACGATGTAACAAAATATTTTCAGGTCATTTGTACATGAATTAGTAATTATATAGTTGTTTTCCCTTTTTTTCAACAGACATGCTAATTAATTTACCTTGTACATGGTAACTTTTCTCCATAGACGTAGAAATTCATCACTGTTCAGTCTTCCAGTGATTGATGTCTGGAGATGGAAAGGTTAAGGGAATCTCCAAAGGCAGAAAATGATATGTCTTTACATTTTGCCCTGTAATGAGCTAAAGCAATATGTTTAGCTATGTGGTTCTCAATCCTCTCCTCTGGACACCCAGACATTTCACAACAGTATTGTATCCCTCAACTAGCTCACCTGGTTAACCTAGGCAAGGGCTTGATGATTTGTTGAATTAGGTGTGCTAGCTCTGGAATAGATCAAATACATGGAACGACAGTGGGGAGGTTTGAGAAGCACTGTAGTATAATGAGATAAAGCCATATGTTTAGCACTGTAGTATAATGAGATAAAGCCATATGTTTAACACTGTAGTGTAATGAGATAAAGCCATATGTTTAACACTGTAGTGTAATGAGATAAAGCCATATGTTTAACACTGTAGTGTAATGAGATAAAGCCATATGTTTAACACTGTAGTGTAATGAGATAAAGCCATATGTTTAACACTGTAGTGTAATGAGATAAAGCCATATGTTTAGTACTGTAGTATAATGAGATAAAGCCATATGTTTAACACTGTAGTATAATGAGATAAAGCCATATGTTCAACACTGTAGTATAATGAGATAAAGCCATATGTTTAACACTGTAGTATAATGAGATAAAGCCATATGTTCAACACTGTAGTATAATGAGATAAAGCCATATGTTTAACACTGTAGTGTAATGAGATAAAGCCATATGTTTAGCTATGTGGTCTGTTTTATGTTGGTGGAACTATATTTGCTGTCTTTTCCCTCTCCAATTCAGTTTGTTGCTAGGATTGTAAACTAGTGTTCAGATTATATGAACATTTAACATAAAGTATTTTTTGGGGGCCAGCAGCATACCACCCTACATCGCACTGCTGGCTTGCTTCTGGAACTAAACAGGGTTTGTTCTGGTTGGTCCCTGGTTGGGAGATGCTGCTGGAAGTGATGTTGAAGGGCCAGTAGGAGGCCCCCTTTCTTCTGGTCCAAAATATATATATATGCCCCAATACTCCAGGGCAGTGATTGGGGACATTGCCCTGTGTAGGGTGCTGTCTTTTGGATGGGACATTAAATGGGTGTCCTGACTATCTGTGGTCACTAAAGATCCCATGTTATTTATAGTAAGAGTAGAGGTGTTAACCCTGGTGTCCTGGCTAAATTCCCAATCTGGCCCTCATACCATCATGGCCACCTAATCATCCCCAGCTTACAATTGTCTCATTCACCCCCCTCCTCTCCCCTGTAACTATTCCCTAGGTCATTTCTGTAAATGAGAACGTGTTCTCAGTCAACTTACCTAGTAAAATAAGGGTGACATTTTTTATATATATATTTTTATACCGGGTGCTAACATGCAAATCTTGGTCTTGATGTTGTCCACATTCTGATTGTGCCCACATTTTTAGATATGCGTCTACACATGGTATTAAAATGTGTCTCTAATCCATCCACTGTGTTCACATTGTGACCAGATTTCCTGGTCCCTCCTTGTATGCAAATTATTTTATGGAAATTCCTTCAAAATTATATGCATTTACTTATTTTAAGACACATTGATGGTGCCACCTGTCAACAATTTTAGAATGCGAGATAATAATGATACAAATGGTTTTACTGTCCAGATCCATCTACATTTAAAATATCCAGACAAAGTTTGCCTGTCTCCGGAGAAGGTCAGGAAGATCTGATCAATATCAGATCACAATGATTATTTTCATCTTCTACACCTGTCTGCTAATGTGGTCACAATCGGGATGTAGACACAATCAGAACAAAGGATAGATGTCAGCACTAGGTATAAACAGGTCTTATTAAGAGTCATTGCAAAAACTTCTACATTCACAGATTATACTGTCGGATTGGAGTGTTCAACAGTGTGCTCTTGTAAAGTACTGTTCAGGGTGTTTCACAAGAGAAGACATGTGTTCATCATGGGATGGGAGACTTATTCTGAGCTTATTCTGGATACATCCATTAGGGCCACCATGCTTCGACAGGACTCCAAGCTGAAGCCTTGTGTTTTCTTTGCATATCCTGTATAAAAAAAGTGGCACGTAAAAACATCATACAGACACCTCATTGCTCACCATCCAACCAGTGGTGTAGTGGAGGGTAAACGCAAGTAAACACAGTTTACCCAACTATTGTTTTTACCACTACATCACTGACACCGTCCCTATCCTTGTGATCTCTCATCAGCATTCATGTCTCTCTGTTCAATCTCCTACATTTGGTCATCATGCACTTGGAATCTCCAGATGATAATTGATTTCTTCTCTACATACCTTGGAGGAGATTTTCATCCAGACTTCTCTGAAGCTGTTCAGCATCCACCTCCTCAAACTTTTCAGTGAAAACAGAATTTGTGTTATTGATTTTTTTTTAAAAATAGTTTAAAGATTGTTAGAAACTAGTAATATTCTCAAATGGTAAACACACATGGTTGTGTGTTTTAATTTTGCGGTGTGGTTCATTAGCTAGAGCATAGCTCTTGCAATGAGAGATTTGTGGGTTCGATTCCCACGGGGGACCAGCACAAAAAAAACATGGAAATACTGTAAATTGCTGTGCATAAGAGCATCTGCTATATTGTAATTCTTCGTTTTGTGTTGAAATCAAATAAACTCTGAACTTGCCTGATCAGAATATTCCCGAAATAGAGTTCGTTTGTTGCCCATATCTTCTCTATTGTCGGTAGGTGTGAGCTAAAAAATTAAATATATTCTTATAAGATATCAAGAAAGGAAGATAAAAAAGCAACACCAGAGAGATAGAAAAACATCAACTCAAATATGACGGATGAAATACTCTTTGCCTTAAAATACCTTTGGGGTTTCCTCCATATCTTGGTCATTGGAATTTTCACTAAGAAAAAAAATGAAGACTGTTTAGATTCTGTTAGAAATATATACATTATAGTGAGACTAAATACACGATTCAAGCTCGTCTCGGGTTCCCCACAATGCAGCTTTTAAAGGTACTGTTATCACGTTCCCGGAGATTGCATTCAGGGTAAAACGCTGCAGATGTCAGCTCAATTGGAAATTACTTTCACATGGTGCATTATCGACATACTCGATTGAATCCCGGCTTTAATATCGTCTACGATCACTGACTAGGGATCGTAGTCAGGGATCGTCAGAAGAATAGAATTGAACTTAACTGAATAAAATAGAATAAAATAGAAAGGATATTTTTCCCATTTCTGGGCGAGTGAGAATAAGAAGTGCCTATGTTCAGCACAAAAGTGATCATTTGAAATAAAGTAGGTCCATATGCTACATTTTGAGTTATTTAGCAACTTTAGTTGTGAATGATACAAACCTCAGAATGTCTTAGAAATCCAAACATATATGGGCTGCATGATGCAACTATAGACTATTGATGACTTTAGAGCAAAAACAACTTCAGCTTTGTTCCATACTGTTTTGATTTTTTTTTTTACCGTTTGTTGATCGGTTAATCTGTCGGTTAGTCGGCAGCAAAATTAACAATAAAAATCATATAATATAAAATAATGGCAAACCGACAGCCTATGGCAATGCGCATAGCCAAATAACATGCAGTAGGCCAACTCATATTCTGTTCTTCTGAAATACATTTTGTTCATATCATAATGTTTCTTTAGACCTACTTAAAATAAATAAAATATGTATTGTGATGGTGTGTATTGAATTGATTTATTCGATTTTTCAAAATGTAGTTGCTCCAAAATCAAGCATCAGCGGCTTGTATGCGTGGAGGCCTGGAGATGTTCAACGTGTTTGTTAATTAACAGTCAATTACTATGAGACCTGCAGACTTTTACATGACAATAACCGTCTGACAGAATGTCGTAGTTTCAGGCTGATGTACTGCCCCAAGCTCACATCGCAAAGTTGTGGGTGACGCGCTGACAGCCTGCCTACCTTTGACTATAGCATTATATGCACTCGAATGGTGAATGGGAGGCACATGTTAATTACGAGTTGAGATTGAGAAATAAAAAAATAGCTATTTTTAATAGTGGCCGTCAAAATAGTTTTTAACACGCATTTATAATTGTTATTTGTTGCACAAAAAGAATCCCACTGGGCACAGACATCAATTCAAAGTCTATTCCACGTTGGTTCAACTTAATTATCATTGAAATTACGTGAAAACAACGTTGATTCAACCAGTGTGTGTCTACTGGGACGTTTCACTACAATAGCAGCTTTTTTTTTAACAGGTGATGAGCCATTCCGCTCCGCAAACTAGGCTCTGTATGTTGTGTGCTGTGATAAATAAGATACATGACGACTAATGAAAAATACACACCGGCCAATTTAATTCTACAAAATTATGAAAATTAACCTATAGACCAATAAACATGACCGGTCAAATGCATTTTCAGTGACTAACAGATTAACCGTTAACATCCCTATCACTGATTGTAAAAATATATATAAATATAATTCCTTACCTGTGAAATTACTTAAAGGTATTAGTTCACCCAAGTTACAAAATTACATATTGGTTTCCTTACCATGTAAGAAGTCTATGGACAAGGTAAAATAGCAATCCATGCTTTGGTTTATTACAAGTCAATATCCCTGATATTAGTATTTTATAACTTGGATGAACAATTCCTTTAAGTAATGTCACAGGTAAGAAATTATATATATATATTTTTTTTAATCAGTGATATGGATGTTAATGGTTAATATTAATTAGGAAACGGGGGACTGTGCTTACTGGATGTGCGTCTCCGCCTTGGAGAGGATGGACAGGATGAAGGAAGCGGTTTCATTGGGTTTGAAGGATGATGGCACAATCAGATATTCGCCAGGTTTCAGCCTGCATAAGAGCATCACTGTCCGAGCATTCAGGAAGTTCTTGGTTTGGGCGACAGGTGCATTGGTTTTGAAGAAGGAGGCAGGAAACTTCCCCCTCTGTCCTTTGAACTGAGATCACAATAAAATGAAGGAGGCAGGAAACTTCCCCTTCTGTCCTTTGAACTGAGATCACAAAAAAATTAAGGAGGAGGCAGGAACTTCCCCTTCTGCCCTTTGCACTGCTTATTTGGGCGTGTCTGCATAATTTGGCGTGTGCATCCCTTGAACTGAGTTAAAGAGGCTAGCTAGCTAACAAGCAAAAACAACCTGACAAAATGGACATTATACAGCACCTCAAACAATTTTCTAAGTTGGATTTCCAAGCGAAAACTTGGTGTAGGCTAATTCAGAAAGGGAGACCAACACCTGCACATCCTGAACTTCATCAGAGGTAGGGACAGAAAATCTTAATTAACAGGAGTGGTATGACGGAAAAGACTGTCTGTGTGGCTGCACTACATACCAGTAGGCACCTGCAGTGTTTCCCCTGCCTGTTCTTCTCATCCGGGGCCAACAGAGTTTCTAAAACTACTACTCAACAACCTGACCAATGCCCTCAAATACCAAAAAAATGGGCATTGCACATCCATGGTCGGATGTGATACAGGCTGGATTCAATCCAGGGACTGTAAATACAATGTTGATCCATTTGGAGTTTTCTCCTATCACAGCCATTAAACTATGTAACTGTTTTAAAGTCACCATTAGCCATGGCAACTGAGTTAGGAAGGACACCTGTATCTTTGTAGTGACTGGGTGTATTGATACATTATCCAAAGTGTAATTAATAACTTCACCATGTTCAAAGGGATATCCAATGTCTGCCTTTTTTTGCGAGGCATAGGCAGAAACTCAAACAGGATGTACCAGTGACGAGAAACATTCAACGTTGGTCTGGCCAATCGGAAGACACGCTTCAAGACTGTTTTGATCACGCAGACTGGAATATGTTCCGGTCAGCCTCAGACTACAACATCGACCAACACGCTGACTCGGTGAGTGAGTTTATAAAGAAGTGTATTGGAGATGTTGTACCCACTGTGACTAGTAAAACCTACCCTAACCAGAAACCGTGGACGGATGGCTGCATTCGCGCAAAACTGAAAGCGCTAACCATCGCATTTAACCATGGAAAGAGGTCTGGAAATATGGCCGAATATAAACAGTGTAGTTATTCCCTCCGCGAGGCAATCAAATAAGCGAAATGTCGGTACAGGGACAAGGTGAAGTCGCAATTCAACGGCTCAGACACGAGACGTATGTGGCAGGGTCTACAGGAAACAGCGGACTACAAAAAGAAAACCAGCCACGTCACGTCACGGACACCACGCTTTAAGACAAACGAAATACCTTCTTTGCCCGCTTTGAGGATAATACAGTGCCACCATCGCGGCTCGCTAACAAGGACTTTAACCTTTATTTAACTTGGCAAGTCAGTTAAGAACAAATTCTTATTTACAATGACGGCCTACTCCGGCCAAACCCAAACAACACTTGGCCAATTGTGCACTGCCTATGGGACTCTCAATCACAGGTGGATGTGATAAGCCCTGGATTCAAACCAGGTACTATAGTGACAGCTCTTGCACTGAGATGCAGTGCCTTAGACCACTGCACCACTCAGGAGTCCTAGCTAGAGCAACACATTATTTTCTTAATTCTGTATTTGTGAAAATTATGTGTTAAAGTTACTTACTTGGGCAGGTACCTGTTAGAAAGGTAAAACAAAAGACAATTAAAAAGCAGCCACAATAGCATATTTGTTGAATTTCTTCTTCTGGAATATAATACATGTAGGTTTGCAAATGGGCATATTTGCATTGAAAACTGAGCACTGGCAATCCCATCACAGCATTAACATAGGAGGAACTTACAAAGAGATCTCCACTGCTGATATGACAGTTTATGCCACCATAACAGTACTATCTGTAACACAATCCTCTGAGGAAGCACGTATGTTTGCTTCAATCTGTGAGATGTGTCTGGATCATATCTTTGAATGTTTATCTATGGATAACAGTTGAGTTAAACTATACAGCAATAATATAAGGTGTGGACTGACCTCGAAGATGATGATGCCCATGTGGACACTTTTGACCAGGCGTCGGTTTCTCTTGTCTGGCTTCTGCATCAGAGACACAAGCATGTTGTTGTCCCCCTGTGTCTCAGAGAAGTCCATGTCAAATCCCTCAATCTTCACTCGATACTGGGGATTGGTCCAGAAACTGTCTGGGAGACGAGACAATATGGATATTTTGACTTGTAGTTTCAGTAAATGTCATCATGAACTGCGTAGAATTCCGTGTCAATCAAAAAAAGATTTACCTCGGAATTGAAGGCAACCACCAGCAGTGGTCCCTGCGACCCATCTGCCATCATGGAAAGAAGGCGTCCAATGACCTTCAGAGTTGCCGTCAAGAAAATCAGGGCACAGACAGCAGATAGTCACATCTGAGAAGTGCTGACAAAAGTTTTCCATTGTCATCCTGAGAAGACAAAACGAAAATTGTGAATTGGTGTGAATGCAAATATGGGTATAGATGCATTCTGACCACTGTACTGTATGTGTTAGTCACTTGCAACAAAATATTGACATGGTCTGCAAACACAATTCTACATTATATTGTTTACCAGAATTCCCCATCCTCCTCCACTGACAGATACATCTTCCGATCGGCAGGACTCACTGTTTTCCACATGGAAGACCTGATAGAAATACAAACATCATGTCAATGGTTCGGATTGGGGTGAGGATCCTAGTTACTTAGTGGTAGTTACTACAGAGTCTCGGTCGCCAAGAGATAACAATGTAAAAGCTTTAACACCTTTGGCTGCTGGTGGGTAACTCCTGAATACTAGCAATGTAAAAGGTAAGGGAGATCAAGCGAAATGTCATAAAGACCTGTTGAAGCCAATGGATGTGAATACATGTCACAGTCAATTAGAGCTAAAGCCATTCCACTTTCAAATTTGGCGTCAGGATCATTATCATGTAAAGATATTCATGAAAATGTAACAGTGATGTTGACAGTGTTATAGCTAATGTTGTGACGACAAAAAATAACAAAATATATACATTAAAAAGTATTATTATTAATATTGTAATAGGGTAAATACCTTTACCTGTAGCAGGAATTTCACCTGGTGAAATGGTACAGGCTACAATATACCGTATATAGACAAAGTATGTAGACCATAGCAAAACAGAACAATTACACATAATGAGAAACAATCCAATAAGCAAATGGACAGTTATTGATTGTGAATATTTATTTCTTACTTATCGCTCCAGTCTCCCTTCCACTCTCCATAACCCCAGGGGTTGAAGAGGCGGATGAGATTCACTGGCCTGCCTTGGCTCATGATCTGTGGGAGAAACCAACATGAACAGCAGCTGTAATCTCAGAGCAGGAAAACAAATGTAATGGGCTGGATATGAACATGCGTCCCCAATGGGAGAAACCAGCATCTTAAACCATTAGACCAAGAGGAATTCCATTGTGGGCTGAAGGCTGACACTGATTCTGAAGTCGCGGCGACCTCATCACTAGACAATAAGACAACTCATTTCCACTACACAAGGATAGGATACATTTTCGGTCACGGTAGAAATTATACCACAAATCCTCTCCCAATTCCCTTCAGGTAGAGCTACAGTAAATATACTGAACAAGCTTGTAATTTACACTGAACAAATATATAAACGCAACATGTATAGTGTTGGTCCCATGCTTCGTGGGCTAAAATAAAAGATCCTAGAAATATTCCACACACAAAAAGCTTATTTCCCTCAGATGTTTGTGCACAAATGTGTTTACATCCCTGTTAGTGAGCATTTCTCTTTTGCCAAGATGATCCATCCACCTGACAGGTGTGGCATATCAAGAAGCTGATAAAACAGCATGATCATTACACAGGTACACCTTGTGCTGGGGGACAATTAAAGGCCACTCTAAAATGTGCAGTTTTGTCACACAACACAATGCCACAGAAGTCCCAAGTTTTGAGGGAGCGTGTAATTGGCACTTATGTTCATTTCTCTACCATAAACTGCCTCCATCGTTGTTTTAGAGAATTTGACAGTATGTCCAACCGGCCTCACAACCGCAGACCACGTGTAACCACGCCAGCCTAGGACTTCCACATCCAGCTTCTTCACCTTCGGGGTCATCTGAGACCAGCCAATGGGTGAGCATGGCTCCCAAGTGGGTGGGCTTATGCCCTCCCAGGCCCACCCATGGCTGCACCCCTGCCCAGTCATGTAAAATCCATTGAATAGGGGGTAATTTAATTTATTTAAATTGACTGATTTCCTTATATGAATTGTAACTCAGTAAAAAAATTGAAATTATTGCATGTTGCATTTATGGACACACCTACTCATTCAAGAGTTTTTCTTTATTTTTACTATTTTCTACATTGTAGAATAATAGTGAAGACATCAAAACTATGATATATCACATATGGAATCATGTAGTAACCAAAAAAGTGTTAAACAAATCAAAATATATTTTATATTTGAGATTCTTCAAATTAACCACCCTTTGCCTTGATGACAGCTTTGCACACACAATATATTTTGATTTGTTTAACCCTTTTTTGGTTACTACATGATTCCATATGTGTTATTTCCTAGTTTTGATGTCTTCCCTATTATTCTACAATGTAGAAAATAGTAAAAATAAAGAAAAACCCTTGAATGAGTAGGTGTATCAAAACTTTTGACTGGCACTGTATATATTTATTTAACCAGGTAAGTTGACTGAGAACACATTCTCATTTACAGCAACGACCTGGGGAATAGTTACAGGGGAGAGGAGGCGGGATGAACAAGCCAAATGGAAGCTGGGAATAATGATTAGGGAACTTAGCCAGGACCCCGGGGTTAACACCCCTTCTCTTACAATAACTGCCATGGGCTTTTCAGTGACCAAAGACGTCCGTTTTACAGCACCCTACACAGGGAAACATGCGCAATTACTACCTTGGGATATACATGTTTTAACAAGAGGAAAGGAGTTCCTCCTACTGGCCCTCCAACACCACTTCTAGCAGCATCTGGTCTCCCATCCAGGGACTGGCCAGGACCAACCCTGCTTAGCTTCAGAAGTAAGCCAGCAGTGAGATGTAGGGTGGTGTGCTGCTAGCGAAATACATTTGGCTCTATTCTGACAAACCAAGCAATGGTTATTCTTGGCATTAAAGGATAGAGTGCGTATAGCCAAGGGATATCAGCTACAAAGCTTTTCTCACAGATTGTTATTGGTTTGTTCCGTACAGTACCTGTAGAACTCCTGTGATGGTGTAAGCATGACCCCTCACTAATCCGTTGGGTGCCACCGTATTCGCTGATGTTTCCTACAAGAGACAGGAGATCATTTGGTATTATAGGTAAAGTAATTGGATCATAAACAGAACAGAGGTTTCGGTTACAAAATAATGACACGGCCGAATATGAACACAGCCATTCAGACTCTTCTCTATTTACAAATTAAATGACACATCTTAACTTGAACTATGCCTAACAACTCATATTACCACAGATCTTAACATCATTGCATGATTTATATGAACTTTGAGATACACATGCATTTCTCAAATCAAATCAAATTTTTATTTGTCACATACACATGGTTAGCAGATGTTAATGCGAGTGTAGCGAAATGCTTGTGCATCTAGTTCCGACCATGCAGTCATATCTAACTAGTAATCTAACCAAACAATTTCTGACACTACTATTCTGCTCTACTAACTGATTTGTCTAAAGGGTCAACATGGTGTTTCCGAGGATGGTAGTGCTGCTCACCCCTTGTGGGGTGTTACACCCCATCAGAGACTTGAACTTGGCAGCTCTGAACAGGAGGTCCCACAGATTTGGTGGCGTTTCAGCGAGCTTGAATGTGATGTGAACCCCTCCAGTGAAGTCCATCATAGCCTCTGAAGGGGTCCCTGCATTCATGTCTGCGTAGGAGCCACACACTCTGCCAGAAGAAGAAGACAGGCCATTAAGGTCGACAATGAAGAGGTGTTAAACTGTCCTATAACCAACTGATTTGGCTCACGTACTTGGCGTAGGCTTTCTCCATCAAGGCGGGCCAAAACTCATTGGGAGTTTTCGAATGGACGAAAATGAGCCTGCCGTCAACTGTTGGTAGCATGTCATCGATCACAACGTCCACCCACCTCCCAAACCTCCAGAACTGAAAGACAGGACGAGAGGACAATGATTCGGTCATGCTTTATTTGGATAGTCCATCTGTCCATCACAACGATAATGTACTGAGCGTGAGGTTATTTACCCTGAAGTGGAATATTCCGCAGTAATCATCTTTAAAACTCTGCTTTAGTGGTACTACTTGCTCCAGGATGTGCATCTGGAATGTCAAAGCCCCAACGGAAGCAAGAAACCAGCAATTTGCTAAAAAAAAAGACATTACACATTTGAGTACATCATGACATTTGCAAGGGGCATGGTGTGAAATATACTGAACAAAAATATAAACGCAACATGCAATCATTTAATTATTTTTTACTGAGTTACAGTTCACATAAAGAAATCAGTCAATTGAAATAAATTCATTAGGCCCTAATAAATGGATTTTACATGATTTGGCAGGGGCGCAGCCATGGGTAGGCCTGGGACCGCATATGCCCACCAACTGAGGAGCCAGGCGCAGCCAATCAAAATGAGTTTTTCCCGACAAAAGAGCTTTATTACAGACTGAAATACTCCTCAGTTTCATCAGCTGTCCGAGTGGCTTGTCTCAGACGATCCCGCAGGTAAACAAGTTAGATGTGGAGGTCCTGGACTGGCGTGGTTAAACGTGGTCTGCGGTTGTGTGGTCGGTTGGACATACTGCCAAATTCTCTAAAATGACTTTGGAGTTGGCTTTGTTAGAGAAATTAACATTAATTTCTCTGGCAACAGCTCTGGTGGACATTCCTGCAGTCAGCATGACAATTGCACACTCCCTCTTGAGACATCTGTGGAATTATGTTGTGTGACAAAACTGCACATTTTAGAGTGGCCTTTTATTGTCCCCAGCATAAGGTGCACCTGTGTAATGATTATGCTGTTTAATCAGCTTCTTGATATGCCATATCTGTCAGGTGGATGGATTATCTTGGCAAAGGAAAAATGCTCAGTAACAGGTATGTAAACACATTTGTGCACAAAATTTGAGAGAAATAAGGTTTTTGTGCGTATGGAACATTTCTGGGATATTTTATTTCAGCCCCCTAAGCATGGGACCTACACTATACATGTTGCGTTTATATTTTTGTTCAGTATATGTTGAAGCTTGCTTATAACCAAATCCACTTACCAATACTTCCTTGCCCAAAGTCAAACCTTGAAAATCCACTAATGATGAAATCTGGATTTTGGGCAATTTTCTAGAAGAGCGAATACACACGTTACAACTATTAATAATATTTATACATGTATTATAATGTGTGTAGATTTGAATAAAGACTTGAACATACCGCTGGTCTCAGCCACACCACTCTACCCATGTCGTCAGGGGAAAGTAGCCCTTCACCAATGGAGTTGTGGTCTGGTGGGAACATCTCATCGATGTACCTCACCCTCCTGTCCAAACAGTATTGCTTCAGCTGCTTGAAGTCTTGGTTCCTGTGTTTCCCAGCGTTGGCAAGGCTCCCAACACCATCTTCTTTGTAGCGCTCTTGCATTATACTCATACACACACCGGGAGGAGGCATGGTGAAGTGTATTCAGGATCTGTTAGCAGGGCGAAATACAACTCTGAATGAACAGGTGAAGCTGACATATAAATAACATCATGAAGTGTTGATGACACGTAACAAACAGATATGGTGAATTACTAAATTCAATAGTATTATTAAAAAGGCTATCCTTCAGCATTTTGTAGGCTGCTTTCAATAGTTTTGCAAAGTGTGTTATTCACGCAATACATATTTACATACAAATCAAAACTGTATTAAAAAATAGTGAAACATGGTAACGTGTAGAAAAACATATATGTACAGGAGGGAGCTTCACCAGTTAAACCTGTAATACTCCTGGACACCTTGAAAAGATAATACAAAACTAGAAATGGTTTCACAGGCCCTTCATTGATAGTGAAGGGAATGTTGGCAATTGACGATCTGAGGAATTGAAATGATGGCTATTTCCTTTGGCTTTGACTTATGATTCCAAAAGCTAACTAGGTGATGCTACCCACATGATCTTCTATCATAATAACTAGGTAATGCTACCCACATGATCTTCTATCATAATAACTAGGTAATGCTACCCACATGATCTTCTATCATACTAACTAGGTAATGTTACCCACATGATCTTCTATCATAATAACTAGGTAATGCTGCTGTCATGATCCTCTTTCATACTAACTAGGTAATGTTACCCACATGATCTTCTATCATACTAACTAGGTAATGTTACCCACATGATCTTCTTCTATCATACTAACCAGGTAATGTTACCCACATGATCCTCTTTCATACTAACTAGGTAATGCTACCCATATGACCTTCTATCATACTAACCAGGTAATGCTACCCACATGATCCTCTATCATACTAACTAGGTAATGTTACCCACATGATCCTCTATCATACTAACTAGGTAATGCTACCCACATGATCGTCTATCATAATAACTAGGTAATGCTACCCACATGATTTTCTATCATAATAACTAGGTAATTCTACCCACATGATCTTCTATCATAATAACTAGGTAATGCTACCCACATGATCCTTTATCATACTAACTAGGTAATGTTACTGTCATGATCCTCTTTCATACTAACTAGGTAATGCTACCCACATTATCTTCTATCATAATAACTAGGTAATGCGACCCACATGATCTTCTATCATAATAACTAGGTAATGCTACCCACATGATCTTCTATCATAATAACTAGGTAATGCTACCCACATGATTTTCTATCATAATAACTAGGTAATGTTACTGTCATGATCCTCTTTCATACTAACTAGGTAATGCTACCCACATGATCTTCTATCATAATAACTAGGTAATGCTACCCACATGATTTTCTATCATAATAACTAGGTAATGTTACTGTCATGATCCTCTTTCATACTAACTAGGTAATGCTACCCACATGATCTTCTATCATACTAACTAGGTAATGTTACCCATATGACCTTCTATCATACTAACTAGGTTAAATAAAACAGCATTTTTTTCAATTTTAATTGATTCAATAATTGCAAAACAAAAATGTTCATGTCTGATGCACCTGTGCACTGTAAAAACATAACAAAGCATTAATAACATACCTATTAGCGTCTGGTTCTGTAGCTGGTGTAGGGTCTGGTCCTGTAGCTGGTGTAGTGTCTGGTCCTGCAGCTGGTGTAGTGTCTGGTCCTGCAGCTGGTGTAGTGTCTGGTCCTGCAGCTGGTGTAGTGTCTGGTTCTGCAGCTGGTGTAGTGTCTGGTCCTGCAGCTGGTGTAGTGTCTGGTCCTGCAGCTGGTGTAGCGTCTGTTATTGCAGCTGGTGTAGTGTCTGGTCCTGCAGCTAGTGTAGGGTCTGGTCCTGCAGCTGGTGTAGCGTCTGGTCCTGCAGCTGGTGTAGCGTCTGGTCTTGCAGCGATACGGTTGTTTGTGCTCGTATGTCTCTGCGTTTAAATGTATTATATACTTTTTAATTTTTAAAAACATGACCAAATTGATTTCCCCCTGGTGAGATAATTATGTTGATGTAATCTAATCTAAAGTTTCTTACCTTAGAATATCTCTTTTGTACTCTGGGTTTTCAGCCTTCTGTAAACCAATTCAGTTCAAGATATGATCTTATATACCTGCTAGCTTCCGAAATTGCTGACGTATTGCACTGTACGGTTGGCTATAAAATATTGTGTGTACAAGCACCGCCCACACATTGCTCTTGGCTGTGAGACATGTCTCTTATCACCATTCCATTCACTCAGCTCAACGTAACATTGATAAGTTAAGGCGTGATACTCAACTTTCCCCTATACCCATCATGGGGTTATTACAACCCAGCCTATGAATTAATGTTTACAACGTAAGTGCACAGGTCTAGAGACAAATGTATTATTAATCAAGGTGACAGACAGTGACACATTCAATACCACCTTGCACACTGTTGCCTGCATCTATCTGATCTAGGGTGTAGACATTAATCCAACAGTTGCAAACTAGAGTTTCTATTGGACAAATTCAGTTATGTTAATCCCCATTTAACTTTGTTCGCATCCGCTTAAAAAATGTCAACAGAATCAGTGGAATGAATACACCCATGATCACCCGCACACACAGTTAAATTTAATAAGCCACATACAAACAGCATGAACATTTTGCTTGTTGTATAATTCCTTCTCGCATCTACTCGCTCTCCTCCTCTCACCTTTTCCCTTCGCATGTGGACTTCAGTGCACAACACAACAGCTGTCTGTGACCAGGCGAAAAACCATTTCCAAGCCAAACCTTCATATCATAACCGCTAACCGCTACACACAGCCTACATTGTTGACCATAGCCAGCTAGCTAACATAGCATCCTTCTCTGTTTGAGCCGGGTGTTAGAGTAGGCTTAACTATCTAGCTGCATTCACTAGCTAAGTGAAAGTGAAACATATAAATAAAGCTAGCTCTCTCTCTTTCTTGCTTCTTAATTTTTAAATAAATAAATTTGTTAAAAACTGTTGAACTATTGTCTTTCTATTGTCAACTGCTCACCACATTTTATGCACTGCAGTGCTAGCTAGCTGTAGCTTATGCTTTGAGTACTAGATTCATTCTCTGATCCTTTGATTGGGTGGACAACATGTCAGTTCATATCGCAAAACAATGTGTTTTAATCAATAATTCGGTGACATGAATATATTATAGTTTAGTTTTATCTAAAAATTATAACTTTTTGAATGTTTCACTATTTTTATTTTTTATAAAATTCACTGAGGAGGATGGTCCTCACCTTCCTCCTCTGAAGAGCCTCCACTGTTGGTGTTAGATTCTCCCTCATTCTACATTTTGTATTGGAGAAATGGAACCGCATTAGGTGCGCTGTTTAGAAAGGTGTTTTCTTGCATTTTGTTAAATGTTGGAAAATTACATTTTATTAGCTGCTTCATTACAGGAGTTGCATGTTCAATAACAGGCTATAGCCTTTTGACTGTAACATGCTGACTAGACCGGGCACGCGCGTGCGTCTGTGCTCCAATGCCTCATCCGGCTCGTCAGGCTCCCATGCCTCATTCGGCTCTACAGGTTCAGGTGCCTCATCAGAAGCGGCCGGCCCACTCCTGGTCCTGCGTCAGGGAGGGGGGTACTGTCTCGTCTACTCCTGCTCCCCCTCTCTGGGGCTCGACGTTGCCAGTTTACTCATGTAATACCCTTGTTTGAACCAGGTATTGAGTTTATTTGTTATAATTAATTGGTTATATATTTAAAAGATAATTGAATTGCTCCTAAACTGTAATGTTGTTAATGCATTATGCTTTTGAAGAAATATTTATTTAATGTATAAGTGAATAGTTTGTTTTACTTTGAATTGTAAGTTTTGACCAATAAGGTCGCTCGTTAAGTTGTGGCCAATGGGAGTTGACCTGGTTAACGGGAGGCCTGGGGAAAAAAAAGAGGGAAAAAAGACGTTGATGAAAAGGATGGACGTTTTTACCTTAGGACGGTTGGTAAATTAATGATAAAAGAAGACGACAGAACTAGAACAAAACCCATACCTACTAGGATATGAAGGGAAATACATGTTTTATTTTATAAAAGAGTTGTTATAATTTTGTTAAAACTCAGTAAAGACTGAAGCTACCGTCTCGTCGTGGTGGTATTTGTCAGCATTGAGGTTAGCCTAGCATCGGGTGACACTGGGAGATAATTGCTTGGGAAGCTTAACGAGTTCGTGTTGCCATGGGGATATCGGTTACGGCTAAGGAGTACTGTCTGCATGGGTAGCTGTGCTTGCCTTGGACTTTGTGAGGAAACCTGCATGGAACTGCCATACTTCGCTGAGGGAATATCTACCAAGCAGTGAGTAACCACCACGTGAGGTGCTTCAGGATATTTTTGGGTGTCATCATGTTTTGAGCTCCAACGCGCGCCAACGGTTTATTTAAGCGAACTTGAAATAATTTGGACTCATTGGGGTTTATTATTTTCTATTTCTTTTGTTGTGTCTGAAAATGTATTTGTGTTTGAAAATGTTTTAATACACATATGGAACGTTATGTATATTGAGTTGGTGGAGTCATTGATTGTCTCAACTTAATTTAATGCATGGGATGGTCTATCCTGATTCAATAACAAAAACCTATAATCATTTATTCTGAAGTTAATACCCTATTGTCATAACCCTAGATAGTTTACAATAGGAATTCTTATTGGAGATGTCCTTCTCACCTAACATCCCATGCTGCTGAGATACTCTGCATAAGTTAATATTGTGAGAGTCATATTCGAGCCTGGTGAGAGGGTTACACTCATTATTACACACACCTATCACCATCGTTACACGCACCTGCGCCTCATGAGACTCACCTGGACTCCATCACCTTCCTGATTACCTTCCCCTGTATCTGTCACTCCCTTTGGTTCATTCCCCAGACGTTATTGATTATTTTTCTGTGTTTTATGTCTGTACGCTACTCGTGTATCTTATGTTTCATTTATTATTAAATTCACTCCCTGTACTTGCTTCCCGACTCCTAGCGTACTCGTTACATACTTGATGACCAGGAGGAGGTTGAACAGAGAGACATGAATGCTGATGAGAACACAAGGATAGGGATGGTGTCAGTGATGTAGTGGTAAAAACAATATTAAATCAAATTGTATTTGTCACATGCGGCGAATACAACAGGTGTAAACCTTACAGTGAAATGCTTACTTACAAGCCCTGAACCAACAATGCAGTTAAAAAAAAAAAACTAAAAAAATAAGAATGTGAAATGTCCAGAAGTTATTTTCGGTCATAAGAGACGGTAGCAGCAACATTGTGCACAGAATAAATAAATAAAAAAATAAGTTACAAACAATGCAAAAATAAATAAATAAATAACACAGTTGGTGGGTAAACTGTGTTTACTTGCATTTACCCTCCACTACACCACTGGTTGGATGGTGAGCAATGAGGTGTCTGTATGATGTTATTATGTGCCACTTTTTTAATACAGGATATGCAAAGAAAACACAAGGCTTCAGCTTGGAGTCCTGTCGAAGCATGGTGGCCCTAATTGATGTATCCAGAATTAGCTCAGTGACAGTCTCCCATCCCATGATGAACACATGTCTTCTCTTCACAAGAGCACACCGTTGAACAGTCCAATCCGACAGTAAACTCTGTGAATGAATGTGAGTTTTTGCAATGACTCTTACGCTCTGTTTATACCTGGTGCTAACATGCATCCTTTGTCCTGATTGTGTCTAAATCCCGATTGTGACCACATTAGCAGACAGGTGTAGAAGATCAAAATAATCATTGTGATCTGACATTGATCAGCTCTTCCTGACCATCTCTGGAGACAGGAAAACATTGTCTGGATATTTTAAATGTAGATGGATCTGGACAGTAAAACCATTTGTCTTAAAATAAATGCATATTATTCTGGCACCCCAATGGTGGAACAAGCTTCCTCACGACGCCAGGACAGCGGAGTCAATCACCACCTTCCGGAGACACCTGAAACCCCACCTCTTTAAGGAATACCTGGGATAGGATTAAGTAATCCTTCTAACCCCCCCCCCCCCCCCAAAAAAAGATATAGATGTACTATTGTAAAGTGGTTGTTCCGCTGGTTATCATAAGGTGAATGCACCAATTTGTAAGTCGCTCTGGATAAGAGCGTCTGCTAAATGACGTAAATGTAAATGTTATGTCATTACACTACAGTGTTGAACATATGCCTTTATCTCATTATACTACAGTGTTAAACATATGGCTTTATCTCATTACACTACAGTGTTAAACATATGGCTTTATCTCATTACACTAGTGTTAAACATATGGCTTTATCTCATTACACTACAGTGTTAAACATATGGCTTTATCTCATTACACTACAGTGTTAAACATATGGCTTTATCTCATTATACTACAGTGTTGAACATATGGCTTTATCTCATTACACTACAGTGTTAAACATATGGCTTTATCTCATTACACTACAGTGTTAAACATACGGCTTTATCTCATTACACTACAGTGTTAAACATATGGCTTTATCTCATTACACTACAGTGTTAAACATATGGCTTTATCTCATTACACTACAGTGTTAAACATATGGCTTTATCTCATTACACTACAGTGTTAAACATATGGCTTTATCTCATTATACTACAGTGTTAAACATATGGCTTTATCTCATTACACTACAGTGCTTCTCAAACCTCCCCACAGTCTTTCCATGTATTTGATCTATTCCAGAGCTAGCACACCTGATTCAACAAATCATCAAGCCCTTGCCTAGGTTAACCAGGTGAGCTAGTTGAGGGCTACAATACAGTTGTGAAATGTCTGGGGGTCCAGAGGAGAGGATTGAGAACCACATAGCTAAACATATTGCTTTAGCTCATTACAGGGCAAAATGTAAAGACATATCATTTTCTGCCTTTGGAGATTCCCTTAACCTTTCCATCTCCAGACATCAATCACTGGAAGACTGAACAGTGATGAATTTCTACGTCTATGGAGAAAAGTTACCATGTACAAGGTAAGTTAATTAGCAAGTCTGTGGCAAAGAGGTAAAACAACTATATAATTGCTCATTGTAATTTTTCATGTACAAATTACCTGCAAATATTAATAATTTATTACATCGTCCAGGATATCTTCTTCTGTTCAGATGTGGACCGTTCTGGAATGTTGTCATCGAGTCAACTGAGGAACACAATCATGGCTTCAGGTACCTTTTGGCTAGACCAACAAACAGGGCCTGCTACTGACCCGATATCACAGTACCTGCTTACAGTGCCTAATGTAAAATCAGCTCATTGACATCAGTACATGATTGAAGAGTCAATTAGCAGGACCAGATGGATTAAAGTTACCTCTTCCGTTACGACTAAACAGCAGTCCATTTGATGCATAATACCTGTGAAATACCTGTAAAATAGAGGTGAGGTCTGTCTCTCCTCCACAGGATTCAGGCTGAGTGATAGCCTGCTTGTCACGACTTTCGCCGAAGTCGGCTCCTCTCCTTGTTCGGGCGGTGTTCGGTGGTCGACGTCACCGGTCTTCTAGCCATCGCCGCTTCATTGTTCCATGTGTTTTGTCTTGTTTCCCCGCACACCTGGTTTACATTCCCTAATCACACTACATATATATTCCCTTTGTTCCCCCCATGTCTTTGTGTGACGTGCCAGGCTGGTTTTTCCCCGGGTACAGTGTTTAACCCGAAGTATTTTTAATTGTTAAACATTTGCATTCATTGTGACTGTTGTCGCGCTTTTCACTTTTGTAATTGGCTGGAGGTTTTTTGACGCAGTTGCGTCCGTCTGTTGTTGCTTCTGCCAAATAAAGTGTGCTCCTGATCACAACTCTCTGCTCTCCTGCACCTGACTTCTATACCAGTAGCGCACAACCTGACAGAATTCCACACCATCCATGGAGTCAGCAGGAGCAGGTACCCCGGTCCTAGGGGTCGAGGAGCGCGTCCGAGAACATTTGGCGAGGCTGCAACATCTCGGCGCCACGATGGATTGCGCTGTCCAGACCATGGACCGCTGGGAGAGACAGGGAGTCTCTCCAGCGTCTCGACCAGCACAACCGGGATTACCGCTACCCGTCCCTCCTGTATCCGGTCCCATTGGGATACGTCTCACCCTTCCCAGGGAGTATGATGGGACGGCAGCACGGTGCCAGGGGTTCCTATTACAGCTGAACCTATACCTGGCCACCGTTCACCCGGCTCCCTCGGGAAGGGAAAGGGTGTCCGCCCTCGTCTCGAGCCTCTCGGGGAGAGCTCTGGAGAGGGCAAACGCCGTGTGGGGAGAAGGAGATTGGACCACTTTGAGGAGTTCACCCGCCGCTTCCGGGCAGTCTTTGACCATCTGCCCGAGGGTAGTGCGGCGGATGAACGTCTCTTCCACCTGAGGCAGGGGACGAGGAGCGCCCAGGAGTTCGCCCTGGAATTTCGGACCTTGGCCGCTGGAGCAGGATGGAACGACAGGGCCCTCATTGACCACTACCAATGCAGCCTGCGCGAGGATGTCCGTCGGGAGTTGGCCTGCAGGGATGCCACCATCACCTTTGACCAGCTGGTGGATCTGTCCATTTGGATCTGTCCAGAGAGGGCTCTGTCGGTTCCCTCTTCCAGCACCCCCGCTTTGGTGCCTATGGAGCTGGGAGGGGCTGCGCTCAGGGAGGCCGGAGGAGGGGGGGCCTTCACGTGCACCATCTGTGGCCACAGAGGACACACTGCCGGTCGGTGCCGGGTTGGTGCCTCTGGGAGTCGAGGCAGTAGGCAGGGCTCTCTGGCGTCACCCCAGGTGAGTCTGCACCACTCTCATCCAGAGCCCTCTGTTGTTCACCTGTTTGTGCATGTTTTTTTCCCCTGAGTTTTCCCCGCATTCCCAGCAGAAGGCGCTCGTCGATTCAGGCGCGGCTGGGAATTTTATCGACAGAGCATTCGCCCTTAGTTTAGGGATCCCCATTGTTCCTGTGGTTAGACCCTTCCCGGTACATGCTCTGGATAGTCGACCATTAGGGTCCGGGTTAATTAGAGAAGCCACCATCTCCCTGGGCATGGTGACGCAGAGGGGTCACGAGGAGAGAATCAGTCTCTTCCTCATTGACTCTCCTGTTGTTTCCCATGGTACTAGGCCTTCCCTGGTTAGCTCGTCATGACCCCACTATTTCATGGCAACAGAGGTTTCTCACGGGGTGGTCGCGAGAGTGCTCGGGGAGGTGTGTAGGGGTTTCCGTTGGTGCTACCACGGTGGAAAGTCCAGACCAGGTGCGCATCCCCCCTGAATATGCCGAATTGGCATATTCAGGTGCGAATCCCCCCTGAATATGCCGAATTGGCTCTCGCCTTCTCCAATTACCACCCCATCGACGGGGGGATTGTGCGATAAATCTCCTGGTAGACGCCGCACTTCCCAGGAGTCATGTGTATCCCCTGTCACAAGCGGAGATGGCGGCTATGGAGACATATGTCTCTGAATCCCTGCGTCAGGGATACATTCGGTCCTCCACTTCACCCGCCTTCTCGAGTTTCTTTTTTGTGAAGAAGAAGGAGGGAGGTCTAAATCCGTGTATTGACTATCAAGGTCTAAATCAAATCACGGTGAGGTACAGTTGCCCGCTACCTCTCATCGCCACGGCGATTGAGTCAATGCACGGGGCGCTCGTCTTCACTAAACTGGATCTCAGGAGTGCTTACAACCTGGTGCGTATCCGGGAGGGAGACGAGTGGAAGACGGCGTTCAGTACCACCTCAGGGCATTATGAGTACCTCGTCATGCCGTACGGGTGACGAATGCTCCATCAGTCTTCCAATCCTTTGTAAACAAGATTTTCAGGGACCTGCACAGGCAGGGTGTAGTGGTGTATATCGATGACATTCTGATATACTCCGCTACACGCGCCGAGCATGTGTCCCTGGTGCGCAGGGTGCTTGGACGAATGTTGGAGCAAGACCTGTACGTCAAGGCTGAGAAACGCCTGTTCTTCCAGCAGTCCGTCTCCTTCCTAGGGTATCGCATTTCCTACTCAGGGGTGGAGATGGAGAGTGACCGCATTTCAGCCGTGCGTAATTGGCCGACTCCCACCACGGTAAAGGAGGTGCAGCGGTTTTTAGGGTTTGCCAATTACTACCGGAGATTTATCCGGGGTTTTGGCCAGGTGGCGGCTCCCATTACCTCACAGCTGAAGGGGTGTCCTGTACGTTTGCAGTGGTCGGCTGAGGCAGACAGGGCTTTTGGACACCTAAGGGCTCTGTTTACCTCGGCTCCCGTGCTGGCCCATCTGGATCCCTCTTTGGCGTTCATAGTGGAGGTGGATAGGAGCCGTGCTCTCTCAGCACTCGGGCACGCCACCGAAGCTCCGCCCCGAAGCTCATCCTGGCGGAGCAGAACTATGATGTGGGGCCCGGGAGCTGTTGACTGTGGTTAAGGCTTTGAAGGCATGGAGACATTGGCTAGAGGGGGCTAAACACCCTTTTCTCATCTGGACTGACCACCGCAACGGGAGTACATCTGGGCAGCGAGGAGACTGAATCCTCGTCAGGCAAGGTGGGCCATGTTTTTTACTCGTTTTGTGTTCACCCTGTCCTACAAACCAGGTTCCCAAAATGTGAAGGCAGATGCACTGTCCCGGCTGTATGACACAGAGGAGCAGCCCATGGATCAGATTCCCATACTCCCGGCCTCCTGCCTGGTAGCGCCGGTCGTGTGGGAGCAGGCGTTACGTACAGAGCCCGCTTCCCTCCAGTGTCCCGTCGGGCATCTGTACATTCTGTCTGCTGTCCGTGACCAGTTGATCTATTGGGCCCACACATCACCCTCCTCTGGTCATCCGGGGATCGGTCGGACAGTGCGCTGTCTGAGTGGAAAGTACTGGTGGCCTGCCTTGGCAAAGGACGTGAGGGTTTATCTTTCCTCCTGCTCGGTTTGTGCCCAGTGTAAGGCTCCTAGACACCTGCCCAGAGGGAAGCTACATCCCTTACCAGTTCCACAACGGATTTGGTCACACCTGTCGGTGGATTTTCTGACCGATCTTCCTCCCTCACAGGGAAACACCACGATCCTGGTAGTTGTGGATCGTTTCTCTAAGTCCTGTCTTCTCCTCCCTCTGCCCAGTCTCCCTACGGTCCTACAGACTGCGGAGGCCTTGTTTACACACGTCTTCCGGCACTGCGGTGTGCCTGAGGATATAGTGTCTGATTGAGGTCCCCAGTTCACTTCGAGAGTCTGGAGGGCATTCATAGAATGTCTGGGGGTCTCGATCAGCCTTACCTCAGGTTTTCACCCCAAGAGTAACGGGCAGGTGGAGAGAGTGAACCAGGATGTGGGCAGGTTTCTGCGGTCTTATTGCCAGGACCGGCCGGGGGAGTGGGCGGCGTTCGTGCACTGAGCAGAGATTGCGCAGAACTCGCTCCGCCACTCCTCCACCAACCTCTCCCCCTTCCAGTGCGTATTGGGGTACCAGCCGGATCTGGCGCCGTGGCATCAGAGTCAGACCGAGGCTCCTGTGGTGGACGACTGGTTCAGGCGCGCGGAGGAGACATGGGAAGCTGCCCATGTTCACCTCCAGTGGGCCGTGCTGCGCCAAAAAAACAGCGAGGACCATCACCGCAGGGAGGCCCCGGTGTTTGCACCGGACTGGGTCTGGCTCTCGACCCGAAACCTGCCCCTCCATCTGCCCTGCCGGAAGCTGGGTCCGTGGTTTGTAGGGTCGTTTAAAGTTCTGAGGAGCGTGAACGAGGTGTGTTACAGGTTACAGCTTCCCCCCCGACTACCAAATAAACCCTTCCTTCCATGTGTCTCTCCTCAGGCCGGTGGTGGTTGGTCCGCTCCAGGAGTCTGAGGTACGGGAGGTTCCTCCGCCCCCTCTGGACATCGAGGGGGCCCCGGCATACTCCGTGCGGTCCATCCTGGATTCGAGACGTGGGTCGAGGGGCCTTCAATACCTCGTGGAATGGGAGGGGTACGGTCCGGAGGAGAGGTGCTGGGTTCCGGTGGAGGATGTGTCGGACCCTTCAATGCAGCGGGAGTTCCACCGTCTCCGGCCGGATCGCTCTGCGCCTCGCCCTACGGGTTGTCCACAACTGAAATGAAGTTGGACCACTTTTGTTAAATGACTTAGTTTGTCTGTTTAATCTAAATAGCAAAAAATGACATTCATGCTCCTCTCAACAGAAATATTCAGAGAACTCAATAATGGAGGGGCCATATCTCTTCGAGACAATGAGGTAAAGACCAGTTCATAATATATCAGGAGTTTTCAACTCTGGCCCGGCAGTACTAGTAGTGCAGGCTTTATCTCCAGCCCTGCAGTACTAGTTGTGCAGGCTTTATCTCTAGCCCTGCAGTACTTGTTGTGCAGGCTTTATCTCCAGCCCTGCAGTACTAGTTGTGCAGGCTTTATCTCCAGCCCTGCAGTACTAGTTGTGCAGGCTTTATCTCCAGCCCTGCAGTACTAGTTGTGCAGGCTTTATCTCCAGCCCTGCAGTACTAGTTGTGCAGGCTTTATCTCCAGCCCTGTAGTACTAGTAGTGCAGGCTTTATCTCCAGCCCTGCAGTACTAGTTGTGCAGGCTTTATCTCCAGCCCTGCAGTACTTGTTGTGCAGGCTTTATCTCCAGCCCTGCAGTACTAGTTGTGCAGGCTTTATCTCCAGCCCTGCAGTACTAGTTGTGCAGGCTTTATCTCCAGCCCTGCAATACTAGTTGTGCAGGCTTTATCTCCAGCCCTGCAGTACTAGTTGTGCAGGCTTTATCTCCAGCCCTGCAGTACTAGTTGTGGAGGCTTTATCTCCAGCCCTGTAGTACTAGTAGTGGAGGCTTTATCTCCAGCCCTGCAGTATTAGTTGTGCAGGCTTTATCTCCAGCCCTGCAGTACTAGTTGTGAAGTCTTTCTCTCCAACCCTGCAGTATTAGTTGTGTAGGCTTTAGCTCCAGCCCTGCAGTACTAGTTGTGAAGGCTTTATCTCCAGCCCTGCAGTACTAGTTGTGAAGTCTTTCTCTCCAACCCTGCAGTAACACACCTGATTCAGTGAATCATTACCCAGACTAAAGACTATGATTGGTTGAACATTTGAATCAGGTGTGTTAGTGCTGGGCTGCGCTCGGCTGGAATAAAAGCCTAATGCCCTAAAGCCTTGCTTCTTTTGATGTCAGACATCATAAAACTCTATGTTAACCAAAGGTCACTTGTGTTTAGGCAGTATTTTCTTATCTAAACGGGCACCCAACAAGTACGTGATTACACTGTCTGCTGGATTAAACTGTCTGATATGCAGTTATCCAGAGCAACTTCAATATGTTAAGATGTCATTTCACTGTTTCAATTTTATATGACTAATGAATTTTGTTATTACTCAAATCTCAACACAGTTTTGTATTCCTTTTTCAGTGGATGTACATCACTATGTATGCATAAACTACAGACCAAAGGGGATTGTCAGAAGACTTCAATTAGAATCGTAAGATTAGAAAAAGTGCTACGGTGGTGCTTTGCTGGACAAACCCTACATTTTCCTGGGTATTTCATTGCACTTCAACTTGATAAAGAGTATCTTGATTAATCCCACAGCCCCTTCTTTGCACTAACGCTTGTCTTACTACTTCTGACTTTGCTGATAGTTACTTAATTGAGGGAAAATGGTCTTACTATGACTGTGATGTGTGTTGTGTTACCGAGCCATCTTAACATGGATGCACCAACTATAAAGTCGATCTGGATGAGAGCGTCTGCTATATGATTAAAATGTAAATGATTTAAAGCTGCTGCAGTTTAAAGACAGTGATCAAGATGGGTTGTGAGTAAATGACACTGCTCTGTAAATGGACTGGTTTATAGGCTATAAAACATTACAGGTTACATCCTGGTACTTTACATTTACTTTTCTATATACCGTATCCATGTGGGGATTTATTCATGTTTTTGTTTATTTTCTTAATTCTTGGTTTAAGTGCAGAACAAATCAGGTGCCGTCGTTTGTTCACATAACAGAGTACAATATGATACATCTCACGTAGTAGAGAAAACTTCTATGCATCAGGAATCAGATTGAACCTAGTGTTTTTCTATGAGGGTCAGACGTTGACATCAGTCTTCCATCCAGCATACACAGCACATGTTCTATTCCAGTGGTGGAAAAAGTACCTAATTGTCATACTTGAGTAAAATTAAGATACGTTAAGGGAAAGTTACATAAATAGAATTGAAAGTCAGCCAGTAAAATACTACTTGAGTAAAAGTGTTTGATTTTAAATATACTTCATCAAAAGTAAATGTAATCACTGAAATATACATAAGTATTGAAAGGAAAAGTTAAAATAATTTTAAATTCCTTATATTAAGCAAAGCAGACGGCACCATTTTTTTTGTTTTAACATGTTTCAGATAGCCAGGGTCACACTCCAACACTCATACACTATGTTTAGTGAGTCCGCCAGAACAGAGGACCACGTAATCTCTTGATAAGTGTGTGAATTTGGCTATTTTCCTGTCCTGCTAAGCATTCAAAATGTATCGAGTACTCTTGGTTGTCAGGGAAAATATATGGAGTAAAAAGTACAATATTTCCTTTCGGAATGTAGTAAAGTAAAAGCAAAACTTGTCAAAAATATAAAATAGTAAAGTAAAGATACCCCAAAAATCTACTTAAGTAGTAGTTTAAAGTATTTTTACTTAAAATACTTTACACCACTGGTGCTATTCCTTCATTCATCTTCTCCTTATTCAATACTACTTCTGTTCACTGTTCAGAACTATTCAGAATATACTACACTGTCACCATGTGGCTTACCTGAAGTACTGCAAGCAGAACAGACTGCGTAACAGTGAAGTGTGCTATACAGAAATGTATTATTGTATTATGTTTCAACACTTTACTATCCAATAATGTGAGCTGAGCACCGATGGTATATTTGCATTTTATTAATTTGAAGAAAAATATAAATAAAGGGCTCTATTTAATCCATATCGTGGAAGTTCGGTATTACAGCGTGATTCAAATTTAAAGGCAATGCTCTCGCGTTAGCAGAGACTGCATTCGCGGTAAACACTGCATATTTTAGCTCAATCAGAATGTACCTTTATATTTCTATTGGGCAGCGATAGTGACTGAATAGAGCCCTAACTTTACATAGGTTATATTTGTGGCCTAAGTACAAGGACAGGTGTACATACTTCATTAATTTTACATTCCTTGACAACAGATCATTTAAATATGTAAACATGTAAATGTGCAATCTTATGCAATGTTCCAATAAGAACACATATATAGACAGATACTTGTGATAATTACGTACAAGAGTGATGCTAAACAAGAATGATAAACAATAAATGATTAAAACGTGATTGGCTAAATAACATATTTGTAAACTTGGTTATATAAGTAGTACAAGACGATTCAACAATTGTAAAAGAAAAACAGGTTGTCGCTGTTAGTTTTAGAAGATGCTTGGCCCAACACTATGGTCTCATCATCTCGTCTCACATCATCTGCAGCATGACGGTGACCAGTGCCAGACAGAGAGAGATGGCTCCCAGGTCCTTCACAGGATGTGCTCCTCCAACACCACCTGAGAGGTAAAATCATTTTGAGACACTTTAATAGAGTTCCCAGCAATGGAATTATCCTGTGTAATTTATCCTATGTAATTACCCTGTAACACTTTAATACATTATTCAGTTAATGTTAATGTCCACTCTCACCTTTTTATATGTTCTAACAGAAAATTATTAGCAGTGACAAGAACTTATAGTGGACTTGTTAGAAGATAATTATATCAGTAGTCTTTAAAGGGGAATTCCTTAGTTGAAACAATAACAACGAGACGACACCTCGCCTCTGTTCTGGGATGGGCCATGAAGAAATGTAACCACTCTCAAATTCATAGACAGAGCTATGGATGCAAGGACTGACCATCCATGATATCAAACTTATTGTTTTAACCATGTTATGAGGCTATAACAGTGTTTGTTTACATTTACAATATTTACAAATATTGGAGCAAAACAAGCTTATATTTTAGGTCCTCATGGAGTGTGACAGTTGAACTGAGCTCACGAGGCATTTCTAATTGATATTCTTCAAGAATCAATGGATAAATATAATTAATTTCGGAGTATAAAAATACTCCTAAATAGGAACTGCAGATTGCCCCTTAAGGATTCATCACGAATAATGCCTTTATGTAATGTAAAGAGTTGGTGTGTGGGTGGTCCATTTTTCCTTACTCTGAGTTGAGGTGATTGGTGTTGGCTTGGCTGTGACAGCGGTTTGTGCTGGCGTGGTGGTGGTGGTGGTTGTGTTGAGGGGGACCACCGCTGTTGGCACCGCCACAGTGGAAGCTGCTTTACCTCCAGTCAGACCCAGCCGCAGCATGTCCAGATCAGATTGAGGCTGCGCGACTAACCACGCATGAACAACCGTGTCATTCTCAAATGTCTTCAGATCATCCACGTTAGCACCCAGAAGTCCTTTCACCTCGCTCACGGTTAGACTCTGAGTTAAATGAATAAATAAAGAACAGATGAAACAGGTTTCCTGTATTTACATTGTAGCAGCAGGTAGAACAGGTCCAGAGCTATCTCATACTTACAGGAATTACAGTGCTCTCAAGACCTTTGAAGACGGCGATGTCCATGTTCACATTCTGAGCTGCGAGGTTCCTTATGTCTTCAATGGGTGCACCACCTGGCACAAAGGGGAATGCACACTTTCAGCAAGAACTGAATAGAGTACCTCAGATTGTCATACTCCATTAGCTTTACCCATTTAGTTTTCCTGTGCAATGGAACCATTGGGATAGTCCCAACAGAACAAACCCTGCCCACCCGGCCCCCCAGGCAAGCTAAATCAAGCGCACCAAAAGTAAGTGGAAAAAAAGCAAATACTCAGATCTGGTGTGTGTGTGTGTGTGTGTGTGTGTTTACCTAGGTAGGGGCTGATGAGTTGGTAATATGTTGGATTAGAGATACGCTGTGAGCTAAAAGAACTCTTGCTGATGTCGTATACAGCCCTCTTCTGTTCAGTGGAGCAAGAGGTCACATCCAGGGAATTGGCATTTCTTAGAAGATAAATGAGAAATGCAAAAAACTGTTATTGTTACCCAGGACTACAGTTTCACTGAGATATTGTTTTCATGACTACAGTTTAGCTGACATATTGTCTTATTGTTTCCCAGGACTACAGTTTAGCTGAGATATTGTTTTCATGACTACAGTTTAGCTGACATATTGTCTTATTGTTTCCCAGGACTACAGTTTAGCTGACATATTGTCTCATTGTTACCCAGGACTACAGTTTAGCTGACATATTGTCTCTGTTACCCAGGACTACAGTTTAGCTGACATATTGTCTCTGTTACCCAGGACTACAGTTTAGCTGACATATTGTCTCTGTTACCCAGGACTACAGTTTAGCTGACATATTGTCTCATTGTTACCCAGGACTACAGTTTAGCTGACATATTGTCTCATTGTTATCCAGTACTACAGTTTAGCTGACATATTGTCTCATTGTTATCCATGAGTTGGTAAATGGAACTGTGAAATAATTCATTAGCAGTTTTTTGCTGAGCAGGTCAGATATACTCACTTCAGACTGCTTGACGTGATGGTCTTCAGTACGCTCACGTCCAGAGAACACAGATTAGCACCAATGGCATTTAACTCAGAGCTCCCCAAAGAGTTACCTGACGTGTTCAAGTAGGTTGTGATGATTGCCTTACTCTGAATGCATCAACAGAAAGAGACCTGTATTAGAGAAAAGCTACATACAAAAAAAGTACAAAGTACAAACGTCTCTTTCCATAATATACCTTCGCTGTTTCCCATGGACCATCACCAAAGGCCATCAGTGCTGACAGTGTGTCGATTTTGGTGATGCTCCACTTTGTGATGTCATCAAGAGTGGCCACACGCGACACAGAGCCCAGCACCCTAAGCTGCTCGTCAACAATTCCAGATGGATAAGCCTGTGGAACACAATTTTTGCATTTATTATGATTATGGTCCTCCACTCATTTGATCTAACGATTCAATAATTCGGACTGGTCTTCCGAGAGTAATGACATTCTCGTACCTATCCCTTCTCATATCTATGCACAGCCACTACCCTGTTATGAATACAATAATTTTCCATTCCATTCTGGGAGTCAAAGAAACAAATGTCAGACGGCCATTTTGATGTCATCATTACCTGGTTTAGTTTGACTAAAATGATCTTCTGGAAGTTGTTATCGTCGACTTGTTTAGTGACAGCGGCCAGATTGTCTTTCAGAACGCTGGTGTCCAGACAGAGGTCAAACTGGGTCATGTCATAGCCAAAGGGGAACGAGGTGTCTGCGATGACCGACTGGGTAATGTTGCCAGTGATGCATCCTTTTGAAAAGCAACCAATGGTGAGAAAGAGAAGTTACACATACGTACACCCACATAGACACCAGACCAGTATGCAAGTATGCTACTCATGAAAATCTCATAGCAAATGTATCATTGTCTAAGATGTTTCTCCAAGATGATTTAGCGCATAGTGGGTTTACCTGCTCCTCGCTTGGATCTGCTGAGTGAGTTGATCTGCATGAACAGTGTCTTCAGCTTCCTCTTCACTGTTTCCTGCTTCCTCAGCTGGGGCATAAAGGACTTGAGGAACTTCCCTTTCACCTCCTGTGAATACCAAACCAAACATTTTAGATCAATAATTTGCACCCTTTTACGAAGATAATTTAAAGGCGTAAATAGAAAAAAATTGTAAAACATAAACGTACTGTTGTGAACATGCTCCAGAAGTTTTGGGTCAGATACAGTGGCAGGGTTCCAAGGTCTTCCAACGTTTGTTGATTCCATGTAGTCGTTTTTCTGAAAACCAAGTTCATGTTGTAAATTGTATTGTTATTGCATGTACAACTTCTGTGATTTAATCAAAATCAAAACGAACTTTGTTCACAAAAGTTCTCATTCACATACCCATACTGTGTCGTCCCTGAAATTAGGAGCGTTTCCATGGCAGTGACCTGAGCTTCGGTGAAGTCCTTGCAGTTCTTCAGTTTCTCCAGAATGAAAGGGTCAGAGTTTTGGATGTAGGAGCCTTCCATAGTGCACACCATGTTTCCCAGCACCTCCACATTGTTTTTGCTAAGACTCACTTCACTAATTCCCTAGAAATTACACAACAAAGTGATGTGTTAATGAAATGAATTAGAGGTGATTCATTTGAATCATATGTTTCTATAAAACGTTGTTGACCTCCCAACTTTTCCAACATTCTGTAATTGTAATTGGCTATAGCTTTGCCTAGGGAAACCACAACTTTTCCAACATTCTGTAATTGTAATTGACCTATAGCTTTGCCTAGGGAAACCACACCTTTTCCAACATTCTGTAATTGTAATTGACCTATAGCTTTGCCTAGGGAAACCACAACTTTTCCAACATTCTGTAATTGTAATTGACCTATAGCTTTGCCTAGGGAAACCACACCTTTTCCAACATTCTGTAATTGTAATTGGCTATAGCTTTGGCTAGGGAAACTAAAATTCCATAGCAAAAAATTGAACTGAAGGAGTGATAGTTCTGGTCTTGGTATGATAGTGTTGTTGCTGGTTTAAGAGAACCAGACTTTTCTGACTCATGCTACTATGGTAACGTAGAAACGCTAAGACGCTAATAATGAAACATGTTTACCGGTTACTGCATTCCAACATTCCATCAATGTTTTATTAAAGCTTTGGACTGTTATCTAACTTAGCTGAGGGGTCTGGGTATGTACTGTTAGGAGTCACTTCCTGCGCCACTGCACTTCTTAAAAAAGTCACAGGAGATACACTACAAAAGTATGTGGACACCCGCTCGTCAAACATCTCATTCCAAAATCATGGGCATTAATATGGAGTTGGTCCCCCCTGTGCTGCTATAACAGCCTCCACTCTTCTGGGAAGGCTTTCCACTAGATGTTGGAACATTGCTGCGGGCACAAGAGCATTAGTGAGGTCGGGCTCTGATGTTGGGCGATTGGGCCTGGCTCGCAGTCGGCGTGGTTGAGGTCAGGGCTCTGTGAAGGCCAGTCAAGTTCTTCCACATTGATCTTGACAAACCATTTCTGTATGGATCTCTGTTTGTGCACGGGGGCATTGTCATGCTGAAACAGGAAAAGGCCTTCCCCAAACTGATGCCACAAAGTTGGAAGCACAGAATAATCTAGAATGTCATTGTATGTTGTGGCATTAAGATTTCCCTTCACTGGAACTAAGAGGCCACGAAAAACAGCCCCAGACCATTATACCTCCACCAAACTTTACAGTTGGCACTATGCATTGGGACAGGTAGCGTTCTCCTGGAATACACCAAACCCAGATTTGTCGTCGGACTGCCAGATGGTGAAGCGTGATTCATCACTTCAGAGAACATGTTTCCACTGCTCCAGTCCAATGACGGCAAGCTTTACACCACTGCAGCCAACGCTTGGCATTGTGCATGGTGATCTTAGGCTTGTGTGTGGCTGCTTGGCCATGGAAACCCATTTCATGAAGCTCCTGTTCTTGTGCTGACGTCGGTTCCAGAGGCAGTTTGGAACTCGGTAGTGACTGTTGCAACTAAGGACAGCACTCTGCGGTCCTGTTCTGTGAGCTTGTGTGGCCTACCACTTCGCAGCTGAGCCGTTGTTGCTCCTAGATGTTTCAACTTCATAATAACAGCACTTACAGTTGACCGGGGCAGCTCTAGCAAGGCAGAAATTTGACAAACTGACTTGTTGAAAAGGTGGCATCCTATTACAGTGCCTCGTTGAAAGGCATTGAGCTCTTTAGTACGAGCCATTCTACTGCCAGTGTTTTTTCTATGGAGATTGCATGGCTGTGTGCTCGATTGTATACGCCAGTTAGCAACGGTTGTGGCTGAAATAGCTGAATCCACTAATTTGAAGGGGTGTCCACATACTTTTGTATATATAGTGTATCTATAGATGAAGGACACAACTCTGCAGCCACTCACCAAGCAGCTTTTTGCATTGTCCAGTAGCATTTCATCCTTGTTCAGCACGCTGGAGAGGACAGAGAAGTCTGCAGAACCTGCCGCGTTGAAGTAGGACCTGCAATTCCTTTTTTCAACCTTTGCATAGCTGGAATGAAATTAACAATTATTACAGATTAATACAAATTAGCTAAGGAAATATTCCCTAAACCCATTGATCTACACATCACTCATATGAAGCATCAACAGGATTATAAAATCCGATTATATTTCCTGGTAGTTTTTTTCTGAACTAAAATGCTTTCTGAAATACCAGGAAGTACTTTCTTTATATTATTGTCTGGATTATTGTATAGTATTTGAATGTTAAAATCATGAAAAGGATTAGATCATGAACAGGATTAGATCATGAACAGGATTAGATAATTAAAGATGCACTACTCAGAAATCGCTCCGCCATATCCTGCTTGCTAAAATTAGAATAGTTTTCCTAATTTCAGTTTATGTGACAACACAAGCATGTATTGTCCAGTGTGTATCACTTGATAGAGCACGGCACTTGCAAAGCCAGGGTTGTGGGTTCAATTCCCACAGGGGACCAGTATGAAAAAACAGTATGAAAATGTATGCACTCACTACTGTAAATCGCTCTGGATAAGAGCATCTGCTAAACAACTAAAATGTAAATATAGTGTAGAGAATTATTGTATCATCTAAACTGCTGTGAAATATCTTTTCAATAACCCAAAATATTGTATTTCAACTGGTGTACAAAACCTTAAGTAAAAGAAGCAAAAAACGACGTTTAAGAACGGGAGCATAGAAATAGCACACATAGAACATATCGACAGCATCTTAGACTTGCGTTCAACGAGAATGACAGATCTATAACAGACAATTCTATATGTGAATTTGTTTGGTTTTCCCAAAAGGTTACATATTGCAGCTTTAACAGGATAGACAATTAACAGGTTTAAATAAAAACATGATTACATAATTAACACGATAACATAATTATCACGATTAGACTTACTTGTAATATAGTAGCATGTCTGAGGGATAGTCTGTAAAATTCTGGGAGAGGTTGTCTTTCTGTAAATTGTACATGCAGGTCAACTGTGGAAAAAAGAAAAGAGGTAATCATGTGTGAGATGTATTAGCTATCATCATCATCATCATCATAACTCTGACATCTTCATGTCTCACAGACCTGTGTTTCTTTCAGCACCACTTTCTCCCTAGAGATCCTCGGTCTGCAGGCATGAACCAGGCTGTGCACCGTTTCGGTTGTCATGGGCTGTGCTGATGTACATGTAAACCCTTGCAACACGGATGGAGAGAGCCTGTTTGTAAGAGGAGAGAGACTGTAAGAGGAGAGAGACTGTTTGTAAGAGGAGAGAGACTGTTTGTAAGAGGAGAGAGACTGTTTGTTAGAGGAGAGAGACTGTAAGAGGAGAGAGACTGTAAGCGGAGAGAGACTGTAAGAGGAGAGAGACTGTTTGTAAGAGGAGAGAGACTGTAAGAGGACAAAGCCTGTTTGTAAGAAGAGAGAGACTGTAAGAGGAGAGAGACTGTTTGTAAGAGGAGAGAGACTAAAAGGAGAAGAGACTATAAGAGGAGAGAGACTAAGAGGACAGAGACTAAGAGGACAGAGACTAAGAGGAGAGAGAGATAACATAACAGGAAGTAGAAGGACAGAAAGACACAATAGGACAGTTGATCTGGGTTTGTTTATGTCATGTTAACTAATTCATAACTTACTCCTCCGAGTCGATGCTTGCATTGCTCGCTACGTTCCCGAAGAATAAAACAGCCTACAAGACAAAGACAAGGTAAGAGTCTTGGTAATGACAGTTATATACGCCAAATGCATAAATTGTTAATGTGAAACCTGCTAGGAATGAATAAACCCAGTGAGAAGAAAACAATGAAAATATGTTGTTTCCTACGGCTTTTTTTCAACGTCTTTTCAACGTCTTGTGCTTATAGGGAAGGCCTGTTCATAAATGATGACAAGACACTAACCTGCTCTTGCTTCCATGTCTTTCTGTTAATAGCCTGTACGTCCACAGGCTCCTGAGAGAAGGTCAGGAGAGCCCTGGGGATCAGTGTGGCCATGGCATCAGGTACGTTCGCAACCAACGCGTTGGGGCTTTGGTTGATGGTGATTATCTAATAAGGAATGACAATGGAAAGACAACCATTTTGTTAGAACAAACAACATGGCTCTTCATCATGCTGTAGAATTTAGGGGCAAATATAGTATTTTGACAATGTGCATACTTTTTCATATTTCAGTGTGACCCACAAACTGTAACAAATAAATAAAAAAATAAAAAATAACTGTAGCCAATACAACATTGTCAGATACACCTGGTACCTTGTTGACGTAGGTTTCCTGTACAATCTGTGGGGCAGCCAGCATGTTGGTGACAAACACAGAGCTCTGGGATGCTGTCAACAGCTCAGTGGCTGGGATGCTCGCTATCGCCGCTGACGGAATGCCCGCAATGAGTGTGCCCAACGAAATCAGCGACGAGGCAGTGTCGATCTGTCAATCAAATAGTATTACTCTGATCAGGCTCATTCAAGTATGATTATCCAAGTTCATTTAAAAAATATATATATTTTATCTTAATCAAACAGACTTTGATCCTAACTATACAGCAGAACATGGAATTATAAAATAGCTGGCTTGTTACGCCAGAAATGAAAGTACTCAAAAGGATTATTGAAGCAGCTATGATTCTCTGATTCAAGAGAAGATGGCGCCCTCACCGGGAAGCCTCCGGTAATGATGCTCTGGATGACTGCACTAGCCTGGCCCAGGTTCCAGCCGCTCACAGAGCCGAGTGTTTCCAGGGACGACACAAGTACCGAGGAAGAGATGGAGGATATCTGGGTGGTCGTCAGGCCAGTGCTGCTGTTCCCAATGGTTACTAGGGTGCTGGCCGTGATAGTTTGGATATTAGCCACCAGTGCAGCAGATACCTGCGGGGGGAAAAAAAGTAGTTTAGTCTTTAAACAAAACAGAATGCAAACACAAAAGCTTACGATTTGGTTAAGCCATAATTACCCATGTCATCCCCCATTTGAATCAACATCCACTGTGACCCGGTTGTCACACTGAGTCAACCACTAAATAGGGTTGATGAATTTATGATTACGACAGGCTAGCCTGTTTTGCTTGTTATTTTAGCATTAATACGTGTCACACATCAGTTTGCAAACAATGAAAAAAAAAATCATATAATAATTGAGTTATTAAATCCGCATACAAACATGGTCTATTTTTTTGCATTCTGGAATAAGGCAGGTCCAAAATACTGGTTTATCAGCCTAGTTCAGTGCCAGGTAGTCTAGTTCAGTGCCAGGTAGTCTAGTTCAGTGCCAGGTCGCCTAGTTCAGTGCCAGGTAGTCTAGTTCAGTGCCAGGTAGTCTAGTTCAGTGCCAGGTAGCCTAGTTCAGTGCCAGGTAGCCTAGTTCAGTGCCAGGTAGCCTAGTTCAGTGCCAGGTCGCCTAGTTCAGTGCCAGGTCGCCTAGTTCAGTGCCAGGTCGCCTAGTTCAGTGCCAGGTCGCCTAGTTCAGTGCCAGGTCGCCTAGTTCAGTGCCAGGTAGTCTAGTGGTTAGAGCGTTGGGACTGTAGCTGAAAGGTTGCTAGTTTGAATCCCCGAGCTGACAAAGTGAAAATCTGTCTTTAACTTACTTTTCCCCGGTTGGCTGTCATTGTGAACAAGAGTTTCTTAATAACTGATTTGCTTAGTTAAATAAATATTAAAAGTGCCAGTCCAAGAAGGCTCAAGGTCATTGGCCACAGATAGAATGACAACAAATCACGTTATATCTACAGTAGCTTTGATTGACATTTTAATTTCATAGTCTTAGCTAGCAGTCATTATCGTAAATCAAGTCAACAGTCTAATAGCAAATCATTTTTAATCCTTAGCATATTAAGATAAATAATGAAGAGAAAATATAGATATCGGTGCTCATCGGCCATTGCACATAAAGAATACACAACAAGTTGGAAATCGCTAATTCAACAATGAGTCGTTTGGAAGGAATCAGTGGCTAACTGCAAGCAGTGCAAAGCAATCAGTAACAGTAGTCTGCTATTCAATCGAGTGGTTGTGTTTTTCTTCAGAATTCCCACCATAACTCCAGATAATGGCAGACTTCGATGACAAAGTTTGATTACAAAACCACCGCGCTACCTTCATGTTTAAGTGAGCACATCACAAGTCAAGGTGGGCCCAAAAATGTATTGTATGCTGCTGCATAAATGATGTAATATGCCAGGGAGATATGTATATTGTAGCTGAGAAATTAATAATAAGTGTATGTTGTCTAGTAGCCCATGTGCCTCACCCTAATAATTTGGACTATTTTCACCAACGCGGTATTGTAAACACTTTGTTCGTGGCCGGTGTGTACTTGTTTGCCTATAACCAGTTTTAGAGAAATGTAATCATCGAATATTGTAAAAGCTTTCATTGTCTGTTTATTTGTAAAAACGGCCCATGTTCTGAATCCTGTCGCTGTACATTTCAAAATTGCAGAACAAATAGTAAAAATAAAAAACGTGGTGGCAGGTAGCCGAGTGGTTAGAGCGTCGGGTCAGTAATTGACAGGTTGCTGGTTCGAATCCCTGAGCTGACAACGTAAATATATGTCGTTTTGCCCCTGAGAAAGGCACCTAACCCACGTTACTCTCGGTGCCGAAAACGTGGATGTCGATTAAAGCGGCACCCCGCACCTCTCTTATTCAGATTTCAGTTGAATGCATTCAGTTGTACAAGTGACTAGGTATCCCCCTTTCGTTTACATCCGTCATCTGTCGCTCATTAAGGTCTTAATCGAAATTACGGATTGCCTCTTATCCGCTTGTTGTCCACTTTGCCATAGTTTGTACATCTCAATTGTCAGAAGAAACCACATTTGTTTAAGCAAATCAGCCATATCAACTGTGTTTTTTTTTAAAGGCAGTAAATGAGGCTGAATGAACTGTAAGGTAAGGTGTTGGGACTGCTATTGGGACTCTGCAGTTGGGACAGCTTTATGTAGGCCCGAACAGTTTGTAGGCACCGTTTGTCACCGTTATAGTGCAATTAATGTATTGTTTAGTGTTGTGTTGTGGCTTTTCTGGCATGCATTCCACATTTGTTTTGTTTGCCCCAACAAGATTTACATGCTAAAATCGTCCCTGGACATAAGCATATCATGTGAAACTCAGAACTATGTCTGTTTTCCTTGTTCTATTATTAATCCTGTACCTGAGGTTCCTCTGTTCTATTCCTAATCATGTACCTGAGGTTCCTTTGTTCTATTTGTAATCCTGTACCTGAGGGTCTTCAGTTCCATTGCAGAATAGCTTCAGACGGTCCAGGATTTCCATACTGGCTGTCTGGCCCAGGGAATTATAGGCCGTACTTGGGACCTCACACAGGAAGAAGCCAGGCAGTCTGAAAGAAAACAAAATATCCAGACAAACCATTGTTACAGTGTCATTTCAGTTGGGTTCTAACCATTATCGTCATAATGTTATTACTAGAGAAATGCTGCAACAATAGCTGCTGTTATTGCTGCCACTACAGTACATATATTACTAGAATCCCTACTTCCTTATACAGTTCTACTAACATCCTTACCATGATCATCGTAGCACTACTACTAATACTACTACTACCACTACTATCACTACCATCACTACCACTACTACTACTACCACTACTATCACTACCATCACTACCACTACTACTACTACCACCACCACTACCACCATTACTATCACTACCACCATTACTACCACTACTACTACTACCACTACTACCACTACTACCACTACCACTACTACCACCACTACTACCACTATCACCATTACTATCACTACCATCACTACCACTACTACCACTACTACTACTACCACTACCACCACTACTACCACTACCACCACTACCACTACTACTACTACTACCACTACTATCACTACTACTACTACCACTACTATCACTACCATCACTACCACTACCATCACTACCACCACCACTACCACCATTACTATCACTACCACCATTACTACCACTACTACTACTACCACTACTACCACTACTACCACTACCACTACTACCACTACCACTACTACCACCACTACTACCACTATCACCATTACTATCACTACCATCACTACCACTACTACCACTACTACTACCACCACTACCACTACCACTACTACCACTACTACTACCACTACTATCACTACCATCACTACCACCACCACTACCACCATTACTATCACTACCACCATTACTACCACTACTACCACTACTACTACCACTACTACTACCACTACTATCACTACCATCACTACCACCACCACTACCACCATTACTATCACTACCACCATTACTACCACTACTACCACTACCACTACCACTACTACTACCACTACCACCATTACTATCACTACCACCATTACTACCACTACTACTACTACCACTACCACCACTACTACCACTACTACCACTACTACCACTACCACTACTACCACTACCACTACCACTACCACTACTACCACTACCACCACTACTACCACTACCACCATTACTACCACTACTACTACTACCACTACTACCACTACCACTACTACCACTACCACCACTACTACCACTACCACCATTACTACCACTACTACTACTACCACTACTACCACTACTACTACTACTACCACTACTACCACTACCACCACTACTATCACTACCACCACTACTACTAGTACTACTACTACCACCACTACTTATACTACCACTACTACTAGTACTACTACTACCACCACCATTACTACCACTACCACCACTACTACCACTACTACCACCACTACTTATACTACCACTACTACTACTACTACTACCACTACTACCACTACTACTACCACCACTACTACCACTACCACCATTACCACCACTACCAATACTACTACTACTACAACTGTCACTATAAATGGATACTCACTGCAGAGGGTTGAACGTGGGGTTCAGTGTGTATAGCTGTGTGATGTAGTAGGAAGTGACGTTAGCAGCTATAGCCGTGTTGTTGAAGAGCTTGATATTGTCCTGGTTCTCCAAGAATACATTGATCTTCAAACACAAGATAACATTGTTATTCAGGAAATGTCTTATCACGCTTCTAATGGATGTGTCGTTAAAATGTGTATTGTTGTATTTCCCCTTAGATTACATCTAGCCTAGGGCTGGGCGATATGATGATTTATATCGTGTGACGACAGAAAAATGTCTATCGTTTCATATTATGCTCTATCGTTTATTTCGTTGTGTCGCAAATCACACTCTTTTACGGCAATATTTTTAGAGTCAATTGGACGACGCTTTGCACACGTGTGGAAGGAAATTTGCAACACAAACAAACATGGAGGAGAGTGAACGTGACACAGAGCACGGAGACACAGAGCTCGTACCTAAAAGAGGGGCTACTTCGGTCGCATGGACGTGGTTTGGGTATGAAAAGTCTGACACGGACCAGAAAACCATCCTCTGCAAAATATGCCACAGGCCGGTCCTGACAACAGGCTCAAACACCACTAACCTCTTTTACCACCTACGCAAGAATCATGTGAAACAGTACGGAGAGAGTCTACGGATGAGACCCCAAAAAAGTACAGTTGAGTGCTCAAAACAAACCCCCGACTCAGACGTTGCAAGAGGCTTTTGCCTGCGGCACACCATATGGCAAAGAATCACGAAGATGGAAGGAGATAACAGCTGACTTTACAACTTACATCTGCAAAGACGCGGCCCCGTTTTACACGGTCGAGAAACGGGGGTTTTGTGACTTGGTGTTAACACTCGACCCAAGGTACCAAATGCAAATTTATATGTGCCACGTATTAATGCCAAAACAACATGCAAAACAGGCAAGCCCCCCCAAAAATATATATATTTTAGGCCTATATTTATTTTGTTTGTAACTATAGTTGAAGTGTTTTCTATTTATCTTTGTACATTTTATACATTAATATTTTGTTACATGCTTAATTGAAAATTTGCACAAAGGTTCTAAATAAAAGGAGAAATAATCAAATATGAGTAAGTACCTTTTATTTAATGAGTTTAATTCAAAATGTAATAAGATATAGGCCTTTACATGTGGTCATTTTAAATAAACTACTTATTCATTGAATTTACAGAAAATGTGCTATATCGTGATATGTATCGTTATTGGGATATGAAATGACCTACATCGGGATATGAGATTTTGGCCAAATCGCCCAGCCCTAAATCACATCAAATCAAATCCTCATGACAGCCAGCCTAAATCAGGGACATACCTGACTCGCGGTAACAAAGGTGTTGAGGTCCTCCAGAGAGAGGTAGGTCACAAAAACACCGATGTTTTTCACAAACCAGGCGGTAGAGTTCAGCTCTGGGTCGTTTGCGCTGTAGCACCTAGGTCCACCTAGGTTACAGAGACAGAAGAAGAACAAGCCTATGTCAATGCACTTGTATACTATCATGCTACATGATACCATCACATGCTGTCATCATCCCAAATAAAGGTTAGTCATTAACCTGAAATGGATAAACAAATTCTATGACAGAATAATAATCTCAGATGAGTAGGATTTTACAGGAGATAATCATATCCACACTGGAATATGGTTGTGTGCTTAGTAGTAGTTTTTATCCAGTGTCAAACCTTCCAGTGACACAAAGTCTTACCTGTGCCAAGGTAAGTCTTAATGGTGATGTACACATCCCTCTGTGCAAAGTCAGAGCTGTTGTAGCTGAAATTGCTTCCAAGGACTGAGACTCTGAAGCAAAACAACAATGTGATCAGAAGAAAGGCTATGCATGCTGTCAGTGTTTGACATATTATATCATCTAACGTGCAAAGAAAGGATTCATGATACTTTTCAGTCAATTAAAAATGACATTAAAAAAGCCCTTACAGTTTCTGGAATGCGAGACAGCTGGCATTTTGCACTTTAGATGAGCTGACGAGGCTCCTGGTAAGGAACCTCAAGTAGTTCTTCAGTCTGAGGTCAAACCAGGCATTCACCTCTGACCTGTTGTCGCTGTTCAGAGCTAAAGACCAGACGCAGGGAAGGGTCAGCTGCTTCACAGCATCAGGGACATCCTCCTGAGGTGAGAAACAAGATCGGTTGAGGTGAAAATGCCCAATATACACGTTTCTTTTCAATTCAAATTGGGCTGACCACAACACAAAAGACAAAATGTGTCAAATCCTCATCAAGACCAAGTACGTTCAAAAATAGGAATACAATTCAGGAAGTAGAAGTGCTGCATACTGTTTCCAGGAAGACAGGCGTCTTGGCGTAGTTGTTGAAGACAGCACATATGTTGGAACCGTTGCCGACCACGTCAGGTTGACTGAGGAACTGACTCAGCTCAGAGGAGGTTATGGAATTCAGGAGCTGCAACACCAGGAGAATGACGGATTACTGATCAATCGTTCATTAAAGCAAGGGGACAGCCACTTGAAGTAGGCCCAAGTTGTTCTAATTGCAATGTTATACTATTGAAGAAGAAGATGAAGAAGATGATTAAAAAGAAGAGGTCCTCTGCCATTACCTCAGGTTGGCGTGTGTCTGGCATGAGCGTGAAAAGCATTGACAGGTCGGGGAATCCAAAGCCAAGGAACGTGCTTCTCAAAAATGAGTAGAAGCTTCCGTTTACATAGCATCGCAGTGGCGTTGGCTCTGTCAGACAAGAAAAATGCCAGTTTAGATAAATGTATTTAATTAATATGGCCCAGCATTAAACAAACACCTGAATTACTATACTATAGGTCCCTAGAACCAGGATCGAAGAACACAGTTTTAGACCCAAATGTGTACCTTTCAGGAGGAGTAAGGAATTGCTGTAGATTTCCCTCTGTGTGTCTTTAGTCAGTGTAGACCGCAGAGTGTCTAATAATGAGATTCTGAGTTTCCAGAAGAAAAACAACGAGATATGTGTAAATTTCACACTAAAAAGCCATTTTAAATGTTCTATTACATTTGTTAATTTAGATTAGCTTGAACTTGTTTTATCTTCACATGTGAGAATATAGCACATCAGAACACATCTAGACAGCTGTAGCACATCAGAACACATATAAACTGCTAAAGCATATCAGAACACATATAAACTGCTATAGCACATCAGAACACATATAAACTGCTATAGCACATCAGAACACATATAAACTGCTATAGCACATCAGAACACATATAAACTGCTATAGCACATCAGAACACATATAAACTGCTATAGCACATCAGAACACATATAAACTGCTATAGCATATCAGAACACATATAAACTGCTATAGCACATCAGAACACATATAAACTGCTATAGCACATCAGAACACATATAAACTGCTATAGCACATCAGAACACATATAAACTGCTAAAGCATATCAGAACACATATAAACTGCTATAGCATATCAGAACACATATAAACTGCTATAGCACATCAGAACACAAACTGCTATAGCACATCAGAACACATATAAACTGCTATAGAACATCAGAACACATATAAACTGCTATAGCACATCAGAACACATATAAACTGCTATAGCACATCAGAACACATATAAACTGCTATAGCACATCAGAACACATATAAACTGCTATAGCACATCAGAACACATATAAACTGCTATAGCACATCAGAACACATATAAACTGCTATAGCACATCAGAACACATAAACTGCTATAGCACATCAGAACACATAAACTGCTATAGCACATCAGAACACATATAAACTGCTAAAGCACATCAGAACACATATAAACTGCTATTTGACTTAGTTATCTCTCCTTACGCTTCTTGGCTGCTGTTGCAGCCCCTATCCTTCATGATGCGGAAGAGTGGTGTCACTTGATTGGATGAGAGGTTCAGCAAGAGGGGGTTCAGCCGAACCCTGAGCCAAACGAGGAATTGTGTGTCGTTGATGGCAGTGGAGGACAGGTTCCCGCTGTCCAACACCACCTGGAGGAAAGCTGATTTCACCTCTTCTGTGTAGTTCTTCATGTGTTTCTGGAAGAATTTTCAAACATGTCAATAAGGCATTCAATATTCAATATTTTCAATGTTATAACACAACTGAAAATACATATGCAAAAAATAATGAGCTAAGTGTCCCAATTTCAAAGGCAAAGGCTTGCTTTAGACAGTTTTCAAACATAGCATTGTACAATTGACAGCAACATGCTGAATTGTGGATATTACATAAACTCAATAAACAGACGTTAGTAATGTCTCTCAAAACTATTTTAGTATTGTAGAACAACCTCAATTCTAATCAGAAACATCAATGTTGTGTACCTAAAAGGTTAGTAGACAGATGCTGTACGTACCTGAATGGCAGGTGAGAGTATGTCAAAGAACAATCCAAAGTTAGCCGGACTGATGGCTGCCATGATCTTGTTGACACCCTGTACCCCTTCAAGTTGGGAGGGAATCGTTGCGAGCTGAGCCAGCTGGATAGGAGTGAGGAGATCTGCTGCTTTCACCTGGAGATCAAAAATAATTTAAACAAGTGTCTGACATTGCACATCAGGACCTCACAGCCAATTTTTAGGTTATTACCACTTCAATTAAGTAACAGCTAATACTTAGCTCATTTAATTCAGAATTTAACATCCTATTTCAGTTCCTAAATTGAAATGATCTGACCCCAGAGAAATGACTTCAAGAGGAAAATAGCTTCAGACTCTGTAGTACTGTAATACAAAAATATGTTTCACTGACATAATGCCTTGTAACTTACTCCATTGAAATCACTCTTCAGGGTCACAAAGTCCACATATGAAGCATAGACCCGGAATTGTCCAAAGTTGCTTTCAAGCCAATCCCTGTCATCTCTCACAGTCTTCACACAGGAGAATCCTTGGGGGAGGGACCAAAATAATTGAACACTAATTCAGTTTCCAAACTTTATTATTTTAATCTGTTGACAATTGATCTATTCGTCATTTATAGCTTTAGTTATTCTTTCAATCCAATAGATGTGACGTTACTTTGTTATGTGGTGAAGCAACAAATCATGTCCCGTGGAGACGTGCAAAATCTGGACCACGTTCTGTAGTCAAACGTTGTTTAACGTTGCAGATATAATGCCATGAATAGAGCCGATGTGATGTCAGAGATGCATGTTTGTTCTACACATAATGTTCCAAAACGCTGTGTGCTGCTGAACGCACCGCTGCTATGTGCATGCAAAGTGAATATGGAAGCCACTTCAGAATTGCTAAATGTAAACAGAACTTGTCGTTATCAGAGACAGGTGATGTGGCAACAATACGATTAGCTGGTAAAGTATAAGGCAGCAGTTGCTAAATTACTGTAAACAACTTTGGCTAACTGTGGAGCGAAACAATTGACTTATTTGCTGCTAATTAGCCGGCTCAAATGTCTTAGCTAGAAACGCGACGCTGTCTCCAAAACGGCTAGCTAGCTACAGTGCCTAAAGAAAGTATTCGTATCCCTTGTCTTATTACGCATTTGTTTTTACAGCCTGACTTGAAAATTGTTAGTTTTTTTTATTCACCAATCTACATAATGTCAAGGTGAAAACATGCTTTTAGAAAATGTTGCAAGTGTATGGAAAATGAAATGCAGAAATATCTAATTTACATAAGTATTCACAGCCCTGAGTCAACACATGTTAGAATCACCTTTGGCAGCGATTACAGCTGTGAGTATTTCTGGTTAAGTCCTTGCCGATGAAAAGCACACCCATACCGTGATGCAGACACCACCATGCATGAAAATATGAAGAGTGGTACTCAGTGATGTATTGAGTTGGATTTGCCCCAAACGTAACACTTTTTATTCAGGACATGGAGATAATTTCTTATTTTTTTGCAGTTTTACTTTAGTGCCTTGTTGCAAACAGGATGCATGTTTTGGAATATTTGCTCTAACTGTTTTAAAGTCACCATTGGCCTCATGGGGAAATCCCTGAGCTCAAAGGGATATTCATTGTCTGCTTTGTTTTTTTACCAATAGGTGCCCTTCTTTGAGGCATTGGAAAACCTCCCTGGTCTTTGTGGTTGAATCTGTGTTTGAAATTCACTGCTCGACTGAGGGACCTTACAGATAATTGTATGTGTGGGGTACAGAGATGAGGTAGTCATTTAAACAAATCATGCTAAACTCTATTATTGCACACAGAGTGAGACCATGCTACTTATTATGTGACTTGTTAAGCACATTTTATTGAACTTGTTTAAGCTTGCCATAACAAAGAGGTTGAATACTTATTGACTGAAGAAATTTCAGCTTTTCATTTTTTTAATTAATTTGTAATTCATCCAAAAAACACAATTCCACTTTGACATGATGGGGTATTATGTGTAGGCCAGAGATACAACATCTCAATTGAATCAATTTTGAATTCAGGCTGTAACACAGCAAGGCGTGTGAATACCTTCTAAAGGCACTGTATGTCTACATTTGGTGAGCATTGTTTATCTGTGTCACTCTGGTTGTTAGAATGATCTGTTGTATGGTGAACTTGAGCTTCATCATGGTTTATTTGACAGTTCAACTTTAAATTTTTGATTAATTTGTAAACATTTCTAAAAACATAATTCCACTTTGACATTATGGAGTATTGTGCCAGTGACACAACTTTTCAAACTGTGGAAACAGTCAAGAGGTGTGAATCCTTTTTTATTTACGTTTTTTACTTACAGATATGAACAACAATTTACAGACGCACACAAACAATGACTACATCTGATCTGTCCAGACCCACATGCTCACACCCTATCCCTAGTGCCTTAAATTGTATCAATTCGCTTTTCTTGGTCGCCAATGCTATTTCAATATTTAATTATAAATCATTTGATTTTTCCATTGTGTTAATGATGGCAGATTGATTGACTTCCATGTCTTGATTGACTTGCCATGTCTTGAAATATGCAGACAGATGGATTAAAAATACGTTTATATATAATACTTCTGACAGCCAATGTTTTAACTCCCCATACAACCTTCGGACCTTGTAGGATCCCCAGAAAGCATGGATTATTCAGTCATTATTAGTTTTACACTTAAGACATGACTAGAATTTGTGAATTTTGTCTCTTGTATAATACATTAAATACATTATTTTATACTAGATTAAGCGTACATTTTAGTTAACTGTAATTTCGTTAGTTATGCTCCAACTTTCCCTCTATCTGCCAATATCAGTTCATTTTAAGTCTTGGTTCCAATAGTTTATTTATTTCTGAAGATATTGTAAGTTGGATAGGTTCTCTGTGAGCTTTTGTATATCTTCCCGATCATATGAACATCCTTTTCTGACTCAAAGAAGATTCCCTCAAGATTGCTCTGATGTCTAAAATATTTCAAATCTAAATTTTGTGATATGTAACTTTTAAGTTGCATGTCCTTAAACAATCTACATTGATATGTCTAAAATGACTTTTTAATTATTTAATTCTGTTACCAAGTCATTTATGGTTTCTATGCCTTTAGTTTTCCATATAGACTCATTTATCAGTGAATTCTGAAAATCTGTCCAAGGATTGTTCCAGAAGGTTGTGTTTTTAAGGAGTGATTGGTTCTTGCAGAACACATTTCATTTTCTTCCATATTGTTTTTGTGTTATTAACTATGAAGTTGTTCATGTTCTTAGCTTTATCCATTGAAAACAGATGCATGAAAATATTCTGGGATGAGCATGTGCATCTTCAATATGTACTCATTGTTCCTCTTTAGTGCATTTATCTGTGTCGCAAGTAAAAGCCCTGGGTGGTGAGTTGATACAACTCCAAGTCTGGAAGGTTAACACCACCCTCAGACTTTAGAAGATGTAAAACTTTCCTTTTTATTCTATAATTTTTATTTGCCCATATGAAGTCTGTTAGCATCGAGTATACTTTTTAAAAGAATGTCTTCGGTGGGGCAATTGGTACCCGAAAATAAATACAAAAACTTTGGCAGCCATGCCATTCTAAAGAGGTTTATTACACCTGTAAGATTTATGGGAAGATTATTCAATTTAATTAGATCGGCTTTCATGTTGTTCAGTAATAGGATAAAGTTATCTTTGTTGTTTGTTGTCACTTATTAAGCATCCTAATTATTTAATGTATTGTGGTCCACTTAAACGATTGCTGTAGATTGTGAGTTATTCTTTTTATTTTTCCTATTGCCATTATTTATTTATTTTTTCTTTCGCGTAAATGTTATATCCTGAGATTTTTTTGTATTCTGAAAATATTTTTACCATAGGGGGCATTGAGTTTTCAATATTGGTCAGGGATATCAGGAGATCATCTGTAATAAGTTTAGTTTCTATTCATGTTTACCAATACGGATACCTGTTAAATTTGGGTCCTGTGTAATTATTTTTGCAAGCGGTTCAATTGCCAATGCAAACAGGAGGGGGAGAGGGGACTTCCCTGTCTTGTGCCCCTTTCTAAAGCAATTTCATCAGATAATGTATTATTATTTATTCTTTTAGCTGGAAAATTGAAAGCTTCCAAAGTTTTGAATAGAAAAGCCTTTTTTGGGCATCAACAGCCATTTTTAATCTATTTCTAGATTTTCTTGCGTATTGTATTAAACTGAAACATGTTCTTCTATTTGTTTGATATGTATCAAGTCTGGTAAGTGTGAATACTTTCTGAAGGCACCGTAGGTACATGTCAGAATGTTTATTTGTTGATGGTTGTGACGTCTCTCAACTTTTTAGGTTGCTTGTTTAGATCTGGTCCCAGATGTTTCCACAAATCTTTCCATACTGAAGTTGGGCCTCTTTTATGGCATCAGCTCTATGACATCAGCCTTTATTGTTTTAGCTCTGTTCTGACCAAAGTCAAGAATGTAGCTACCATAATTGTGTAGCTAGCTAGCTGATAAACTCAGATTTGATCTGATCTATTGTACACTATATATAGGTATGTTAACTCTAACACAAGTATGTCAACTTTTCAAAATAATATGAAATGTCGTCTCGTGTACAGTAGCAATCAGCTAGGTTTTAATACTGTGTAGCGTTTATTTATTTTTTTGTCCGATGTAAAATTAGGAAAATGTGTTCAAAAATACAAGCTAGCTATTCTACCTAGCTTCTGTAAAAATTATAACTTTTAGACTACATTTGTATTTATTCGATAATGTTTTATGTAAAGTATGGAGTTATTTTGTATTTCTATGTCAGTTAAATCTTAGCTCTCAAGAACACAAGTGGGGCATAATCCAGTTTACAGCCGGCCCCCCATTGGGTTTTCAGCTGATTGTACTGATCACAGCTGACTAAGTCATGAACTTCAATCCCAGCGCTCTGTTTAATTGCGATACTGTCTAAATGCAAATATGCCTCGATATGGTTTTTGGAAACCTTTGGAGCTTAACTTTCATATAAGTGAGAAAGAGCTTTCAAATACAAAAGATACACTTACTGTACGCAGTTTAGCAAAGTTGCACCCAGCTGTTTTCACAAGCCAACTCGGCTACGACACATTCTCTCACCTTGCGCTCACCTTTCCATCGGACCATTTCGTTCCACATTTCTTGTTTCTCAAAATACAGCTGGGTGCAACTTTCCTAAACTTCATACAGTAAGTGTATCTTTAATAACTGAAAAATGTCTTGCTTATATTGCATTTAGACATAACGTTTGGGCAGCGTAGGAGTGTCTGGGAAATCCCCTCAGGTGGCAGACAGCTTTGTGAATAGACGGCATAATGTTTATTAACATTTACTGCCTATTTGAATGGGGGCTAGGTAAACTTGCTACTGCCACCATGTCTGATTCAAATAGACTTTAGTACAGCCAACATAGTAACATGATATTTTGAGTTAGAGGACTCATTATGTTACCTTCAATGGATTGGCCTGTCAAATAATCCTTGGTGAACATGAAGACTTGCTGGGACTGGATCAGCGACAACCTAGTGATCACATTATCACACCCCTTGATGCTGTGTGAATAAAAAAAATATGTTTTATTAAAAGACAACATATTAAATGTACTAATGTGCATTATGTAGAATAGATATTTAGAATATACAGTATCTGGCAATCACGTGCCAAATCACATCCTCAATAATTATTGCAAACACTGAGAGCTGAAACTCACATTGCACTATAGGAGTCACAGCTGATATTCCTTGGGATGACGGAAAAGGTCCCGGGATGAATGCTTGGGAGGAATAACGGGAGATAGACCTGGAACCAAAGCTTGAATCCCAGAGTATCTAGTGTCTGCAATTTGGGGGCGAATGCTGTCAGTGTCAGGTTTAAGAGGGTGTCTCGCAGTCCTGGCTCAATAGCTGTCAGGTTTCTCTGCAAAAATAAATAAAAATAAACATTCTGTAAGGAGGTGCTTGGTAGATTAGCAGGATCAGAGAAAATGCATTGCTAGAAAAACAACAACAGTAGGTAAATCGAGTGGCTGGAGTCTTGCCTTAGCTATTTTGAGTAGTTCACAATCTATTGCATATATGGCAATAGCTTAGGACCACTCCTGGTTAACCATTTTTTAAATGTATTTTTTATTTCACCTTTATTTAACCAGGTAAGCTAGTTGAGAACAAGTTCTCATTTACAACTGCGACCTGGCCAAGATAAAGCAAAGCAGTGCGACAGAAACAACAACACAGAGTTACACATGGGATAAACAAGCGTACAGTCAATAACATAATAGAAAAAAAAGAAGTCTATATTGTGTGCAAATGGCGTGAGGAGGTAAGGCAATAAATAGGCCATAGTAGCAAAGTAATTACAATTTAGCAGATTAACACTGGAGTGTTAATCTGATGGTAGATGATGGTATGTAAGTAGTGATACTGGTGTGCAAAAGAGCAGCAAAGTAAATAAAAACAATATGGGGATGAGGTAGGTAGATTGGGTGGGCTGTTTACAGATGGACTATGTACAGCTACAGCGATCGGTTATCTGCTCAGATAGCTGATGTTTAAAATTAGTGAGAGAAATGTAAGTCTCCAGCTTCAGCGATTTTTGCAATTCGTTCCAGTCACTGGCAGCAGAGAACTGGAAGAAAGGTGGCCAAAGGAGGTGTTGGCTTTGGGGATGACCAGTGAGATATACCTGCTGGAGCGCGTGCTACGGGTGGGTGTTGTTATCGTGACCAGTGAGCTGAGATAAGGCGCAGCTTTACTTAGCATAGACTTATAGATGACCTGGAGCCAGTGGGTCTGGCGACGAATATGTAGCGAGGGCCAGCCGACTAGAGCATACAGGTCGCAGTGGTGGGTGGTATAAGGCGCTTTGGTAACAAAACGGATGGCACTGTGATAGACTACATCCAATTTGCTGAGTAGGGTATTGGAAGATGTTTTGTAGATGACATTGCCGAAGTCGAGGATCGGTAGGATGGTCAGTTTTACTAGGGTGAATTTGGCGGCGTGAGTGAAGGAGGCTTTGTTGCGAAATAGAAAGCCGATTCTAGATTTGATTTTGGATTGGAGATGTTTGATATGAGTCTGGAAGGAGATTTTACAGTCTAGCCAGACACCTAGGTATTTGTAGTTGTCCACGTATTCTAGGTCAGAACCGTCCAGAGTAGTGATGCTAGTCGGGCGGGCATGTGCGGGCAGCGAACGGTTGAAAAGCATGCATTTGGTTTTACTAGCGTTTAAGAGCAGTTGGAGGCCACGGAAGGAGTGTTGTATGGCATTGAAGCTCGTTTGGAGGTTAGTTAACACCGTGTCCAAAGAAGGGCCAGATGTATACAGAATGGTGTCGTCTGCGTAGAGGTGTATCAGGGAATCACCCGCAGCAAGAGCGACATCGTTGATATATACATAGAAAAGAGTCAGCCCGAGAATTGAACCCTGTGGTACCCCCATAGAGACTGCCAGAGGTCCGGACAACAGGCCCTCCGATTTGACACATTGAACTCTGTCTACGAAGTAGTTGGTGAACCAGGTGAGGCAGTCATTTGAGAAACCAAGGCTATTGAGTCTGCCGATAAGAATACGGTGTTTGACAGAGTCGAAAGCCTTGGCCAGGTCGATGAAGACGGCTGCACAGTACTATCTTTTATCGATGGCCGTTATGATATTGTTTAGTACCTTGAGCGTGGCTGAGGTGCACCGATGATCAGCTCGGAAACCGGATTGCACAGCGGAGAAGATACGGTGGGATTCGAAATGGTCAGTGATCTGTTTATTAACTTGGCTTTCGAAGACTTTAGAAAGGCAGGGCAGGATGGATATAGGTCTATAACAGTTTGGGTCTAGAGTGTCACCCCCTTTGAAAAGGGGGATGACCGCGACAGCTTTCCAATCTTTAGGGATCTCGGACAATACGAAAGAGAGGTTGAACAGACTGGTAATAGGGGTTGCAACAATGGCGGCGGATAATTTTAGAAAGAGAGGCTCCAGATTGTCTAGCCCAGCTGATTTGTATGGGTCCAGGTTTTGTAGCTCTTTCAGAACATCTGCTATCTAGATTTGGGTGAAGGAGAAGCTGGGGAGGCTCGGGCAAGTAGCTGCGGGGGGTGCAGAGCTGTTGGGTTGGTGTAGCCAGGAGGAAAGCATGGCCAGCCGTAGAGAAATGCTTATTGAAATTTTCGATTATCATGGATTTATCGGTGGTGACCGTGTTGCCTAGCCTCAGTGCAGTGGGCAGCTGGGAGGAAGTGCTGTTGTTCTCCATGGACTTTGCAGTGTCCCAAAACGTTTTTGAGTTAGAGCTACAGGATGCAAATTTCTGTTTGAAAAAGCTAGCCTTTGCTTTCCTGACTGACTGTGTGTATTGGTTCCTGACTTCCCTGAACAGTTGCATATCGCGGGGAGTATTCGATGCTATTGCAGTCCGCCACAGGATGTTTTTGTGCTGGTCAAGGGCAGTCAGGTCTGGAGTGAAACAAGGGCTATATCTGTTCTTAGTTCTACATTTTTTTAAAGGGGCATGCTTATTTAAGATGGTGAGGAAATTACTTAAAGAACGACCAGGCATCCTCGACTGACGGGATGAGGTCAATATCCTTCCAGGATACCTGGGCCAGGTCGATTAGAAAGGCCTGCTCACAGAAGTGTTTTAGGGAGCGTTTGACAGTGATGAGGGGTGGTCGTTTGACCGCGGACACATAGCGGATGCAGACAATGAGGCAGTGATCGCTGAGATCCTGATTGAAAACAGCAGAGGTGTATTTGGAGGGCAAGTTGGTCAGGATAATATCTATGAGGGTGCCCATGTTTACGGATTTAGGGTTGTACCTGGTGGTTTCCTTGATGAGATTGTATGAGATTGAGGGCATCTAGTTTAGATTGTAGGACTGCTGGGGTGTTAAGCATATCCCAGTTTAGGTCACCTAACAGAATGAACTCTGAAGATAGATGTCAATGTTGTTTAGAAGTGTTCAAATAAACCAACCATCTCAATACCAACAATCAAAATACAAACCTTTGAAGCAAACTCCACAAATGATTGGAAAAATTGACCAATCTCCGCCACATCTGAAGATCCCAGAACCCCTTGGAAAACCTCTTGTACAAGAGATTCATTTGCCAGGTTCGTGGGGTCCAGTATCAGCTCGGCTTTCTGGTTTGGTGAGAGGGAGTCTAGAACTGCCACCTGGGGAGAAGAAGACAACAAAATACAAATGCATTCCACCATATCTCCACATGAGCACCGTCAAATTATAAGATTCCAATGGTGCACTTAAATTTTTTTGGTAGAAAACAATTGTTTTACCCCTGAGATGTTGAAGTCTTTGAGATCCGAATAGGTTGTGTACTCGGAGTATGAACCCAGGTTGATTGCAAGCCAGTCATTGTCATTGTGGATGTCCTGCCTGCAAGCTAAAAGACAGGTATGGCCGTTTTGATTGTTGAAAAGTGGAGTACATTGATGTTATATTCAATAGACAAGGAAGCAACATGCCAAATGTTCACTCCTTTCAAACAAAGCACACTTCATCCAGCAGAGGCGACGAACAACCAAACAGAAAGCCAATGAGCACAACAACCTGCTTGGTGAGCCCTACCTGGTTCGTTGATGAGGTGTACAGATTTCCTCAGGTATTTCAGCAGGACTCTTGCGATTCCTTCTCTTCTATCCTGAGTCATTTCAGGGAAAGCGCTGTCCATTCCATTTACACTGTAAATGGGAAAAGATACACTCATGACGCTTCCATCCCACATTTGCAATAGATTTTAGTCATCGAATCCATGGCTAATTTTAGCAGGAAGATAGCCCCTACTCACATGACTTGGTAGTTGGTGCAGTTGACATTTGAGGTAGCAATGGTGAGCATGACTTCATTAAAACTGGGGAGGATGGGAATCAGCTTTACTTCAAACCATGCAATCCAGTCCATCGTTTCGAACTCTGGGAATTGAAGGCTGATGATGTTGAATGTCTGATTCATCATCACATCTCTCACGGCTGGATGGATGTCAGGAATCTGTTGAAACACATGACCAGAGTTCCTCAACACTGCACAACTCATCACGGCATTCCATCGAGCTTTGCCGGTAATAAATGAAAGTACAAGATTGATAGGTTTCTCGTTGCTCAATTGTTGTCTTTCACTATCCACCAAGGGAGACACAGGAAGACATGGGGATTGCTATTTGTCAAGATGAAATCATGCAGTTTGTTTATCTGAAACGTGCATTACCTCTTCCTTTGCGGTCAGTTGCGTCAGAAACTCGTCAACATTTTTGAAAGCGTCTCCTTCCTCCAGCCGCTTAAACACACGTTTAATGTCATCTGTGTCATTCAATGGCCCAGAGGTCAATGTCAACTGTGCCAATTGGGTTGGGGTAAGCAGCGACAGTGATTCCTTCTACAAATAGAAAAAGAAAAAAGAAAAGTGGCGCATGTCAGTGATTGGCACGGTAATGTTATTGAGGGGATAACCATCCAGACAAACACCTAGGCCACTTACGCTGGAGAAGTCAGGATTGAGGAGTTGTAACTCCTGCAGTTCTGCAAAAACAGAAAAGATGCCAAAGTTCCTCTGGAGCCAGTCCATGCTTCCACTGGTGTTTGAGACACAGCCGGGATCTGAAACAAAAGCAGAGTTAAACAAATGGACTTTAAGTTCCCCTAAGCAGATGAGTTCAATGGATTGGCCCAGAGAAGTGTGGATGTTTTTGTGCTTTCCAGAACCATGTATTACCTGATGAGTCATTTCTTGAAAGGAATGGATAGATGTAATGAGTGAAGATCAATTGTTGTTGCTCTCTGTCCATGAAGGCTGATTGGTTGCTTAGAGCATCAATGCTGAAAGAGAACAGAGCCTATGTTACCTATGTTATCTTGACTTCTTATTCAATTGTAGGCATATCACCAATTGTATTGACGATGGCATTGGGTATCATGGCTTTACATACACAATTTGGTAGGTCTGACAACTGAAGTTCTTTGAGCTGAGACAGGAGAGGAAATTCCTAGATGTAGATGCCAAGAATGGACGGAGCATCTTCTGGAACAACTTGGCCACGAAACTGGCGTCGTTCAGCTGTGCATTAATGAAGTTGTTGATTTTGACATCTCCAATGGCATCAAGGACATGTGGCATAGCTGGACTGCTGATGTTGGGGTTCTGGAAAGGTATAAACAGATGTATATTGACAAAATCCACACATATTGCCAACATTTTGTTGTAATTCTGGGATTCAACATACCATGCTGGAGTAATCCAGAAGAGCCTGGTCCAGAACAGCAGCGTTGTTTTGGAAGAACAGCTTCCACATTTCTGTTGAGTAAGTCTTTTTGCTCGACAATTGGCATTTCAGGATCGTCACCAAGTTGTCCGCTGACAGAAGGGTTGTCTTAAAGAAAAGAATGCAGGGACGTGAACCCAATTAGACAACTGTGACATCAACATGAGTAACATCAATAAAGAAGATGAGGATGAGAGAAATGTATCTGTTGCTACTGACAACATTCAGTGATGAATTGAAAAAGCTTACTGAGGAACAGGCATATTCAGAGATGTTGAAATTGCAAAGGGATTCAGAGGAATTGCCAATCGACATTTGTTGCTTCAGTTGTGTGCTGTAGGAAACGGTAATGAAAAAATACATGATTAGTTTACAAATGATACCTTGTGTGTCTCAATGTCTTACAACCTGCACTGTGCAAGACAGCACTGAACCCACCTGTTAAATCCAGCACAAAGTTGTTTCTCTGCAAAAGAGAACATAAAAACAATAGTTCTTCAGACACAAATCATAAATTGCCAATCTGATTCAAGAAAATGTAAATTGCACAGCTAGCATCAACTTACCATTGACCAATGTTTCTTTGCACTATATGGGGGGGAAATAATATTGTTACCAGTGTGAAATGAAATGAGAAAACAAAAGAGATGCTTTGGCTTTCTGAACAATGCCACAATGCAGTTCCCAGATGCATGGCCTTTCCCGTATCGTAAACAAAAGGTCTATTTGAAATAAGATCCCATTCAGAGAGTACTTACCACAATTAAAGCTGGAGGCCTTGAGCAACCTTTGAGGGAGATAATTTAAATAAGGTCACTTAATCAACGGGAAGATTTCGGAGCATATGAGAAAACAAAATAACAGAATGCCTGTTTGGAGATTTTTAAATCTTCTATAAATGCTGGGCTCAGATGATACAGTGTCTGATGTTGAAAAATAGCAGTTTATCACATACGTTGGAATGTCTTCATCAGTGCATCCAAGCTTGACTGTACACCCTGTGAGAGGTGAGGCGGAAGAGATTCCAAACTTTGGTCGAGACCCGTAAATCTGAGAGAAAAAGGAAAGAGAGACATTAGTGCAGTCTTTTGTCAATCTGTACTTTACGAGGCAGTGCCTTGTACGTTTGTTTGGTGTAAAGTAGTCTCTTACATGGCATTGTAGGATTCACAGGTGATGTTTAGGGGGATATCAACCAATCTGCCAGGATGGAAGCTGGCCAGCAGAACAACCAGATTGACTTGGAACCACAGTTGGAAGTCTTTTGGCTCAAAAACGTCAAATTTGGGAGCAAGAGCCATCAAGGTCAGGTTTAGCATTGTGTCTCTTACAGCTGTGTTTGTGATGATAGTGATGTTTTCCTGTAAAATAAATGGTTCATGGTTTAGGAGGACATCCATTCATCCTGATTGTTTTGTCAGATGAATTTGTCGAGAGCCAGGTATCACTGTACAAGGTCCATTCCAGCCAGAGAGTGATGTACTGACCTGCTTGGTGACTTCAACAAAAGTCACAAAGAACTCATTGAGCTGCTCTTCCCTTGGAGATTCCAGCAAGCTGATGAAAATGTTCTTCACAAGAGTCTCATTCTCCAGAGCGCCAGTGCTTGGGTCCAGTATCAATTCAGCTTTCTGGTTTGGTGAGAGGGAGTCTAGAACTGCCACCTGGAGTGAAGAAGACAACAGAATACAATGCATTAGCCCTCTAAATAGACATAATTCCACACATGATCAATGTCAAACTAGTCAATTCTGATCATGCAAAGAACACTGGCAAACAATTGTTTTACCCCTGAGATGTTGAAGTCTTTGAGATCCGAATAGGTTGTGTACTCGGAGTATGAACCCAGGTTGATTGCAAGCCAGTCATTGTCATTGTGGATGTCCTGCCTGCAAGCTAAAAGACATGTATGGCCGTTTTGATTATTGAAAAGTGGAGTACATTGATGTTTTATTCAACAGACAAGGAAGCAACATGCCAAATGTTCACTCCTTTCAAACAAAGCACACTTCATCCAGCAGAGGCGACGAACAACCAAACAGAAAGCCAATGAGCACAACAACCTGCTTGGTGAGCCCTACCTGGTTCGTTGATGAGGTGTACAGATTTCCTCAGGTATTTCAGCAGGACTCTTGCGATTCCTTCTCTTCTATCCTGAGTCATTTCAGGGAAAGCGCTGTCCATTCCATTTACACTGTAAATGGGAAAAGATACACTCATGACGCTTCCATCCCACATTTGCAATAGATTTTAGTCATCGAATCCATGGCTAATTTTAGCAGGAAGATAGCCCCTACTCACATGACTTGGTAGTTGGTGCAGTTGACATTTGAGGTAGCAATGGTGAGCATGACTTCATTAAAACTGGGGAGGATGGGAATCAGCTTTACTTCAAACCATGCAATCCAGTCCATCGTTTCGAACTCTGGGAATTGAAGGCTGATGATGTTGAATGTCTGATTCATCATCACATCTCTCACGGCTGGATGGATGTCAGGAATCTGTTGAAACACATGACCAGAGTTCCTCAACACTGCACAACTCATCACGGCATTCCATCGAGCTTTGCCGGTAATAAATGAAAGTACAAGATTGATAGGTTTCTCGTTGCTCAATTGTTGTCTTTCACTATCCACCAAGGGAGACACAGGAAGACATGGGGATTGCTATTTGTCAAGATGAAATCATGCAGTTTGTTTATCTGAAATGTGCATTACCTCTTCCTTTGCGGTCAGTTGCGTCAGAAACTCGTCAACATTTTTGAAAGCGTCTCCTTCCTCCAGCCGCTTAAACACAAGTTTAATGTCATCTGTGTCATTCAATGGCCCAGAGGTCAATGTCAACTGTGCCAATTGGGTTGGGGTAAGCAGCGACAGTGATTCCTTCTACAAATAGAAAAAGAAAAAAGAAAAGTGGCGCATGTCAGTGATTGGCACGGTAATGTTATTGAGGGGATAACCATCCAGACAAACACCTAGGCCACTTACGCTGGAGAAGTCAGGATTGAGGAGTTGTAACTCCTGCAGTTCTGCAAAAACAGAAAAGATGCCAAAGTTCCTCTGGAGCCAGTCCATGCTTCCACTGGTGTTTGAGACACAGCCGGGATCTGAAACAAAAGCAGAGTTAAACAAATGGACTTTAAGTTCCTCTAAGCAGATGAGTGCAATGGATTGGCCCAGAGAAGTGTGGATGTTTTTGTGCTTTCCAGAACCATGTATTACCTGATGAGTCATTTCTTGAAAGGAATGGATAGATGTAATGAGTGAAGATCAATTGTTGTTGCTCTCTGTCCATGGAGGCTGATTGGTTGCTTAGAGCATCAATGCTGAAAGAGAACAGAGCCTATGTTACCTATGTTATCTTGACTTCTTATTCAATTGTAGGCATATCACCAATTGTATTGACGATGGCATTGGGTATCATGGCTTTACATACACAATTTGGTAGGTCTGACAACTGAAGTTCTTTGAGCTGAGACAGGAGAGGAAATTCCTAGATGTAGATGCCAAGAATGGACGGAGCATCTTCTGGAACAACTTGGCCACGAAACTGGCGTCGTTCAGCTGTGCATTAATGAAGTTGTTGATTTTGACATCTCCAATGGCATCAAGGACATGTGGCATAGCTGGACTGCTGATGTTGGGGTTCTGGAAAGGTATAAACAGATGTATATTGACAAAATCCACACATATTGCCAACATTTTGTTGTAATTCTGGGATTCAACATACCATGCTGGAGTAATCCAGAAGAGCCTGGTCCAGAACAGCAGCGTTGTTTTGGAAGAACAGCTTCCACATTTCTGTTGAGTAAGTCTTTTTGCTCGACAATTGGCATTTCAGGATCGTCACCAAGTTGTCCGCTGACAGAAGGGTTGTCTTAAAGAAAAGAATGCAGGGACGTGAACCCAATTAGACAACTGTGACATCAACATGAGTAACATCAATAAAGAAGATGAGGATGAGAGAAATGTATCTGTTGCTACTGACAACATTCAGTGATGAATTGAAAAAGCTTACTGAGGAACAGGCATATTCAGAGATGTTGAAATTGCAAAGGGATTCAGAGGAATTGCCAATCGACATTTGTTGCTTCAGTTGTGTGCTGTAGGAAACGGTAATGAAAAAATACATGATTAGTTTACAAATGATACCTTGTGTGTCTCAATGTCTTACAACCTGCACTGTGCAAGACAGCACTGAACCCACCTGTTAAATCCAGCACAAAGTTGTTTCTCTGCAAAAGAGAACATAAAAACAATAGTTCTTCAGACACAAATCATAAATTGCCAATCTGATTCAAGAAAATGTAAATTGCACAGCTAGCATCAACTTACCATTGACCAATGTTTCTTTGCACTATATGGGGGGGAAATAATATTGTTACCAGTGTGAAATGAAATGAGAAAACAAAAGAGATGCTTTGGCTTTCTGAACAATGCCACAATGCAGTTCCCAGATGCATGGCCTTTCCCGTATCGTAAACAAAAGGTCTATTTGAAATAAGATCCCATTCAGAGAGTACTTACCACAATTAAAGCTGGAGGCCTTGAGCAACCTTTGAGGGAGATAATTTAAATAAGGTCACTTAATCAACGGGAAGATTTCGGAGCATATGAGAAAACAAAATAACAGAATGCCTGTTTGGAGATTTTTAAATCTTCTATAAATGCTGGGCTCAGATGATACAGTGTCTGATGTTGAAAAATAGCAGTTTATCACATACGTTGGAATGTCTTCATCAGTGCATCCAAGCTTGACTGTACACCCTGTGAGAGGTGAGGCGGAAGAGATTCCAAACTTTGGTCGAGACCCGTAAATCTGAGAGAAAAAGGAAAGAGAGACATTAGTGCAGTCTTTTGTCAATCTGTACTTTACGAGGCAGTGCCTTGTACGTTTGTTTGGTGTAAAGTAGTCTCTTACATGGCATTGTAGGATTCACAGGTGATGTTTAGGGGGATATCAACCAATCTGCCAGGATGGAAGCTGGCCAGCAGAACAACCAGATTGACTTGGAACCACAGCTGGAAGTCTTTTGGCTCAAAAACGTCAAATTTGGGAGCAAGAGCCATCAAGGTCAGGTTTAGCATTGTGTCTCTTACAGCTGTGTTTGTGATGATAGTGATGTTTTCCTGTAAAATAAATGGTTCATGGTTTAGGAGGACATACATTCATCCTGATTGTTTTGTCAGATGAATTTGTCGAGAGCCAGGTATCACTGTACAAGGTCCATTCCAGCCAGAGAGTGATGTACTGACCTGCTTGGTGACTTCAACAAAAGTCACAAAGAACTCATTGAGCTGCTCTTCCCTTGGAGATTCCAGCAAGCTGATGAAAATGTTCTTCACAAGAGTCTCATTCTCCAGAGCGCCAGTGCTTGGGTCCAGTATCAATTCAGCTTTCTGGTTTGGTGAGAGGGAGTCTAGAACTGCCACCTGGAGTGAAGAAGACAACAGAATACAATGCATTAGCCCTCTAAATAGCCATAATTCCACACATGAGCAATGTCAAACTAGTCAATTCTGATCATGCAAAGAACACTGGCAAACAATTGTTTTACCCCTGAGATGTTGAAGTCTTTGAGATCCGAATAGGTTGTGTACTCGGAGTATGAACCCAGGTTGATTGCAAGCCAGTCATTGTCATTGTGGATGTCCTGCCTGCAAGCTAAAAGACATGTATGGCCGTTTTGATTATTGAAAAGTGGAGTACATTGATGTTTATATTCAACAGACAAGGAAGCAACATGCCAAATGTTCACTCCTTTCAAACAAAGCACACTTCATCCAGCAGAGGCGACGAACAACCAAACAGAAAGACAATGAGCACAACAACCTGCTTGGTGAGCCCTACCTGGTTCGTTGATGAGGTGTACAGATTTCCTCAGGTATTTCAGCAGGACTCTTGCGATTCCTTCTCTTCTATCCTGAGTCATTTCAGGGAAAGCGCTGTCCATTCCATTTACACTGTAAATGGGAAAAGATACACTCATGACGCTTCCATCCCACATTTGCAATAGATTTTAGTCATCGAATCCATGGCTAATTTTAGCAGGAAGATAGCCCCTACTCACATGACTTGGTAGTTGGTGCAGTTGACATTTGAGGTAGCAATGGTGAGCATGACTTCATTAAAACTGGGGAGGATGGGAATCAGCTTTACTTCAAACCATGCAATCCAGTCCATCGTTTCGAACTCTGGGAATTGAAGGCTGATGATGTTGAATGTCTGATTCATCATCACATCTCTCACGGCTGGATGGATGTCAGGAATCTGTTGAAACACATGACCAGAGTTCCTCAACACTGCACAACTCATCACGGCATTCCATCGAGCTTTGCCGGTAATAAATGAAAGTACAAGATTGATAGGTTTCTCGTTGCTCAATTGTTGTCTTTCACTATCCACCAAGGGAGACACAGGAAGACATGGGGATTGCTATTTGTCAAGATGAAATCATGCAGTTTGTTTATCTGAAATGTGCATTACCTCTTCCTTTGCGGTCAGTTGCGTCAGAAACTCGTCAACATTTTTGAAAGCGTCTCCTTCCTCCAGCCGCTTAAACACAAGTTTAATGTCATCTGTGTCATTCAATGGCCCAGAGGTCAATGTCAACTGTGCCAATTGGGTTGGGGTAAGCAGCGACAGTGATTCCTTCTACAAATAGAAAAAGAAAAAAGAAAAGTGGCGCATGTCAGTGATTGGCACGGTAATGTTATTGAGGGGATAACCATCCAGACAAACACCTAGGCCACTTACGCTGGAGAAGTCAGGATTGAGGAGTTGTAACTCCTGCAGTTCTGCAAAAACAGAAAAGATGCCAAAGTTCCTCTGGAGCCAGTCCATGCTTCCACTGGTGTTTGAGACACAGCCGGGATCTGAAACAAAAGCAGAGTTAAACAAATGGACTTTAAGTTCCTCTAAGCAGATGAGTGCAATGGATTGGCCCAGAGAAGTGTGGATGTTTTTGTGCTTTCCAGAACCATGTATTACCTGATGAGTCATTTCTTGAAAGGAATGGATAGATGTAATGAGTGAAGATCAATTGTTGTTGCTCTCTGTCCATGGAGGCTGATTGGTTGCTTAGAGCATCAATGCTGAAAGAGAACAGAGCCTATGTTACCTATGTTATCTTGACTTCTTATTCAATTGTAGGCATATCACCAATTGTATTGACGATGGCATTGGGTATCATGGCTTTACATACACAATTTGGTAGGTCTGACAACTGAAGTTCTTTGAGCTGAGACAGGAGAGGAAATTCCTAGATGTAGATGCCAAGAATGGACGGAGCATCTTCTGGAACAACTTGGCCACGAAACTGGCGTCGTTCAGCTGTGCATTAATGAAGTTGTTGATTTTGACATCTCCAATGGCATCAAGGACATGTGGCATAGCTGGACTGCTGATGTTGGGGTTCTGGAAAGGTATAAACAGATGTATATTGACAAAATCCACACATATTGCCAACATTTTGTTGTAATTCTGGGATTCAACATACCATGCTGGAGTAATCCAGAAGAGCCTGGTCCAGAACAGCAGCGTTGTTTTGGAAGAACAGCTTCCACATTTCTGTTGAGTAAGTCTTTTTGCTCGACAATTGGCATTTCAGGATCGTCACCAAGTTGTCCGCTGACAGAAGGGTTGTCTTAAAGAAAAGAATGCAGGGACGTGAACCAAATTAGACAACTGTGACATCAACATGAGTAACATCAATAAAGAAGATGAGGACTGAGAGAAATGTATCTGTTGCTACTGACAACATTCAGTGATGAATTGAAAAAGCTTACTGAGGAACAGGCATATTCAGAGATGTTGAAATTGCAAAGGGATTCAGAGGAATTGCCAATCGACATTTGTTGCTTCAGTTGTGTGCTGTAGGAAACGGTAATGAAAAAATACATGATTAGTTTACAAATGATACCTTGTGTGTCTCAATGTCTTACAACCTGCACTGTGCAAGACAGCACTGAACCCACCTGTTAAATCCAGCACAAAGTTGTTTCTCTGCAAAAGAGAACATAAAAACAATAGTTCTTCAGACACAAATCATAAATTGCCAATCTGATTCAAGAAAATGTAAATTGCACAGCTAGCATCAACTTACCATTGACCAATGTTTCTTTGCACTATATGGGGGGGAAATAATATTGTTACCAGTGTGAAATGAAATGAGAAAACAAAAGAGATGCTTTGGCTTTCTGAACAATGCCACAATGCAGTTCCCAGATGCATGGCCTTTCCCGTATCGTAAACAAAAGGTCTATTTGAAATAAGATCCCATTCAGAGAGTACTTACCACAATTAAAGCTGGAGGCCTTGAGCAACCTTTGAGGGAGATAATTTAAATAAGGTCACTTAATCAACGGGAAGATTATCGGAGCATATGAGAAAACAAAATAACAGAATGCCTGTTTGGAGATTTTTAAATCTTCTATAAATGCTGGGCTCAGATGATACAGTGTCTGATGTTGAAAAATAGCAGTTTATCACATACGTTGGAATGTCTTCATCAGTGCATCCAAGCTTGACTGTACACCCTGTGAGAGGTGAGGCGGAAGAGATTCCAAACTTTGGTCGAGACCCGTAAATCTGAGAGAAAAAGGAAAGAGAGACATTAATGCAGTCTTTTGTCAATCTGTACTTTACGAGGCAGTGCCTTGTACGTTTGTTTGGTGTAAAGTAGTCTCTTACATGGCATTGTAGGATTCACAGGTGATGTTTAGGGGGATATCAACCAATCTGCCAGGATGGAAGCTGGCCAGCAGAACAACCAGATTGACTTGGAACCACAGCTGGAAGTCTTTTGGCTCAAAAACGTCAAATTTGGGAGCAAGAGCCATCAAGGTCAGGTTTAGCATTGTGTCTCTTACAGCTGTGTTTGTGATGATAGTGATGTTTTCCTGTAAAATAAATGGTTCATGGTTTAGGAGGACATCCATTCATCCTGATTGTTTTGTCAGATGAATTTGTCGAGAGCCAGGTATCACTGTACAAGGTCCATTCCAGCCAGAGAGTGATGTACTGACCTGCTTGGTGACTTCAACAAAAGTCACAAAGAACTCATTGAGCTGCTCTTCCCTTGGAGATTCCAGCAAGCTGATGAAAATGTTCTTCACAAGAGTCTCATTCTCCAGAGCGCCAGTGCTTGGGTCCAGTATCAATTCAGCTTTCTGGTTTGGTGAGAGGGAGTCTAGAACTGCCACCTGGAGTGAAGAAGACAACAGAATACAATGCATTAGCCCTCTAAATAGACATAATTCCACACATGAGCAATGTCAAACTAGTCAATTCTGATCATGCAAAGAACACTGGCAAACAATTGTTTTACCCCTGAGATGTTGAAGTCTTTGAGATCCGAATAGGTTGTGTACTCGGAGTATGAACCCAGGTTGATTGCAAGCCAGTCATTGTCATTGTGGATGTCCTGCCTGCAAGCTAAAAGACATGTATGGCCGTTTTGATTATTGAAAAGTGGAGTACATTGATGTTTATTCAACAGACAAGGAAGCAACATGCCAAATGTTCACTCCTTTCAAACAAAGCACACTTCATCCAGCAGAGGCGACGAACAACCAAACAGAAAGCCAATGAGCACAACAACCTGCTTGGTGAGCCCTACCTGGTTCGTTGATGAGGTGTACAGATTTCCTCAGGTATTTCAGCAGGACTCTTGCGATTCCTTCTCTTCTATCCTGAGTCATTTCAGGGAAAGCGCTGTCCATTCCATTTACACTGTAAATGGGAAAAGATACACTCATGACGCTTCCATCCCACATTTGCAATAGATTTTAGTCATCGAATCCATGGCTAATTTTAGCAGGAAGATAGCCCCTACTCACATGACTTGGTAGTTGGTGCAGTTGACATTTGAGGTAGCAATGGTGAGCATGACTTCATTAAAACTGGGGAGGATGGGAATCAGCTTTACTTCAAACCATGCAATCCAGTCCATCGTTTCGAACTCTGGGAATTGAAGGCTGATGATGTTGAATGTCTGATTCATCATCACATCTCTCACGGCTGGATGGATGTCAGGAATCTGTTGAAACACATGACCAGAGTTCCTCAACACTGCACAACTCATCACGGCATTCCATCGAGCTTTGCCGGTAATAAATGAAAGTACAAGATTGATAGGTTTCTCGTTGCTCAATTGTTGTCTTTCACTATCCACCAAGGGAGACACAGGAAGACATGGGGATTGCTATTTGTCAAGATGAAATCATGCAGTTTGTTTATCTGAAATGTGCATTACCTCTTCCTTTGCGGTCAGTTGCGTCAGAAACTCGTCAACATTTTTGAAAGCGTCTCCTTCCTCCAGCCGCTTAAACACAAGTGTAATGTCATCTGTGTCATTCAATGGCCCAGAGGTCAATGTCAACTGTGCCAATTGGGTTGGGGTAAGCAGCGACAGTGATTCCTTCTACAAATAGAAAAAGAAAAAAGAAAAGTGGCGCATGTCAGTGATTGGCACGGTAATGTTATTGAGGGGATAACCATCCAGACAAACACCTAGGCCACTTACGCTGGAGAAGTCAGGATTGAGGAGTTGTAACTCCTGCAGTTCTGCAAAAACAGAAAAGATGCCAAAGTTCCTCTGGAGCCAGTCCATGCTTCCACTGGTGTTTGAGACACAGCCGGGATCTGAAACAAAAGCAGAGTTAAACAAATGGACTTTAAGTTCCCCTAAGCAGATGAGTGCAATGGATTGGCCCAGAGAAGTGTGGATGTTTTTGTGCTTTCCAGAACCATTTATTACCTGATGAGTCATTTCTTGAAAGGAATGGATAGATGTAATGAGTGAAGATCAATTGTTGTTGCTCTCTGTCCATGGAGGCTGATTGGTTGCTTAGAGCATCAATGCTGAAAGAGAACAGAGCCTATGTTACCTATGTTATCTTGACTTCTTATTCAATTGTAGGCATATCACCAATTGTATTGACGATGGCATTGGGTATCATGGCTTTACATACACAATTTGGTAGGTCTGACAACTGAAGTTCTTTGAGCTGAGACAGGAGAGGAAATTCCTAGATGTAGATGCCAAGAATGGACGGAGCATCTTCTGGAACAACTTGGCCACGAAACTGGCGTCGTTCAGCTGTGCATTAATGAAGTTGTTGATTTTGACATCTCCAATGGCATCAAGGACATGTGGCATAGCTGGACTGCTGATGTTGGGGTTCTGGAAAGGTATAAACAGATGTATATTGACAAAATCCACACATATTGCCAACATTTTGTTGTAATTCTGGGATTCAACATACCATGCTGGAGTAATCCAGAAGAGCCTGGTCCAGAACAGCAGCGTTGTTTTGGAAGAACAGCTTCCACATTTCTGTTGAGTAAGTCTTTTTGCTCGACAATTGGCATTTCAGGATCGTCACCAAGTTGTCCGCTGACAGAAGGGTTGTCTTAAAGAAAAGAATGCAGGGACGTGAACCAAATTAGACAACTGTGACATCAACATGAGTAACATCAATAAAGAAGATGAGGATGAGAGAATGTATCTGTTGCTACTGACAACATTCAGTGATGAATTGAAAAAGCTTACTGAGGAACAGGCATATTCAGAGATGTTGAAATTGCAAAGGGATTCAGAGGAATTGCCAATCGACATTTGTTGCTTCAGTTGTGTGCTGTAGGAAACGGTAATGAAAAAATACATGATTAGTTTACAAATGATACCTTGTGTGTCTCAATGTCTTACAACCTGCACTGTGCAAGACAGCACTGAACCCACCTGTTAAATCCAGCACAAAGTTGTTTCTCTGCAAAAGAGAACATAAAAACAATAGTTCTTCAGACACAAATCATAAATTGCCAATCTGATTCAAGAAAATGTAAATTGCACAGCTAGCATCAACTTACCATTGACCAATGTTTCTTTGCACTATATGGGGGGGATATAATATTGTTACCAGTGTGAAATGAAATGAGAAAACAAAAGAGATGCTTTGGCTTTCTGAACAATGCCACAATGCAGTTCCCAGATGCATGGCCTTTCCCGTATCGTAAACAAAAGGTCTATTTGAAATAAGATCCCATTCAGAGAGTACTTACCACTATTAAAGCTGGAGGCCTTGAGCAACCTTTGAGGGAGATAATTTAAATAAGGTCACTTAATCAACGGGAAGATTTCGGAGCATATGAGAAAACAAAATAACAGAATGCCTGTTTGGAGATTTTTCAATCTTCTATAAATGCTGGGCTCAGATGATACAGTGTCTGATGTTGAAAAATAGCAGTTTATCACATACGTTGGAATGTCTTCATCAGTGCATCCAAGCTTGACTGTACACCCTGTGAGAGGTGAGGCGGAAGAGATTCCAAACTTTGGTCGAGACCCGTAAATCTGAGAGAAAAGGGAAAGAGAGACATTAGTGCAGTCTTTTGTCAATCTGTACTTTACGAGGCAGTGCCTTGTACGTTTGTTTGGTGTAAAGTAGTCTCTTACATGGCATTGTAGGATTCACAGGTGATGTTTAGGGGGATATCAACCAATCTGCCAGGATGGAAGCTGGCCAGCAGAACAACCAGATTGACTTGGAACCACAGCTGGAAGTCTTTTGGCTCAAAAACGTCAAATTTGGGAGCAAGAGCCATCAAGGTCAGGTTTAGCATTGTGTCTCTTACAGCTGTGTTTGTGATGATAGTGATGTTTTCCTGTAAAATAAATGGTTCATGGTTTAGGAGGACATCCATTCATCCTGATTGTTTGTCAGATGAATTTGTCGAGAGCCAGGTATCACTGTACAAGGTCCATTCCAGCCAGAGAGTGATGTACTGACCTGCTTGGTGACTTCAACAAAAGTCACAAAGAACTCATTGAGCTGCTCTTCCCTTGGAGATTCCAGCAAGCTGATGAAAATGTTCTTCACAAGAGTCTCATTCTCCAGAGCGCCAGTGCTTGGGTCCAGTATCAATTCAGCTTTCTGGTTTGGTGAGAGGGAGTCTAGAACTGCCACCTGGAGTGAAGAAGACAACAGAATACAATGCAT